>NC_142162.1:24337331-24644952 GCF_024610735.1 Ursus americanus | reverse complement strand
GTGCTCCAGAAGGAAAGTGGGCAGAAGACTGATAGTAGTATTGTATTAGGCTCTTTCTCCCTTTCTTAACAAGGTTTGACCAGGTGGTCTGGCCCCAAGGCCAAGAGGATTCCTACTCTGAGAGTGGTTTGAGAACCAGTGGCATCATCTATACAATTAAGAGGAATGGGAGTTTCAGGCCACCCTCCAATCCTACTAAATCAAAATCTACATTTTAAGAAGGTCCTCAGGTGGTTCTAGTGAGAGGCACCAGGCTAGACCACCTTCCCCGCCGCCTGGGAGGCATCTAATCTAGCCTACAGCCAAGGACCCCTGAGTTCTGTCTGCAACCCTCCCTGCTAGGCCCTGGGGGGGGGGATCTCTCTCTTGACTCGGGCACTTACCTCACGATCTTCAAGGAGGGTCACGACCCGGCCAGGCTGAGGAGGAAGACAGATTTTGAAACAGACAAGTTAGAAATCAGCTATCACCAGTACCAGAGGAAACTCTTATGAACCCTGCTGGTCCAGGCCTCAGAGAGCCCCAGTCACCCAGGGGGCAGTGGAGAGAGTGATGCATGGCTGCAGGAGAAACAGATACATGGCAGTGGCCCAGACTGGTCATCAGAAATATTCATCAACACGGCGATCCACAGGTTCACACACTGCAGCCATCACAGGCAAGCACTGGGCACAGAAATTTAAGCCACAACCCCCAGGCGCAGGTTTATACACTTGCCCCGCCAGCACGGAGTCACCCTCTGCCAGTCCCGGGCATTCCAGGCACTAGTGCCCACTACCCTGCCCCCACCCCCTTCATTCCCCTGAGCATGGGCAGATACTCACCATCTTGTCGCTGCCCCGATGGAAGGTGTCTCCCTGCCAGAAGCGGCGGCTGTAGCCGCGCACGAAGCCCACACGGCTGTCGCTGTAGGCGAAGTCGGGCCTCCACACCAGGGATCCGTACCCGAAAATCCACAGCGCTTGGGGATCGCCGCCATCCCGGGGATGCTGCGCGGGTGACGGGAGGGGTGGCGATGGGGGTGGCGAGGGGGCCGGTGAGAGGGGCGGCGAGGCGGGCGGGGTGTTCTGGGCTGTGGACTCCTGCTTCATGGTGCCGGGCACAGGGACGGGCCCGGCGGCCTCCGAGACTGGTCTCCGGCGCGGGCACGGAAGGACCGACGGACGCGCACACCTGGCCTGGCACCGCTCGGTCGCTCCAGCTGCGCGGCCCCGGCGGAGGCGCCTTTTAAACCCTCCGGCCGGGCAGGTCCCCGCCCACCGCTCCAGCTGCCGCGGTGATTGGGGCGGGGCAAAACCCCTTTTGACCAGTCACCTTCGCGTTTTGCTTCCCGGTTAACCGCGCCGCCCTCTGAGTGGGTAACCGAGCGGCCTGCCCCAGGCCCAGCGCGCCCGCTGATTGGCTCGGCTCCACCTCCGTAGCAAATCTGGCAGGAGTGATGCAACCGCGGGGGAGGTTTCCCCAGCCCCGGCATGCAGCAAGGGCACCTCGGATTGCGTCAGGCTGCGGGCAGTGGATAGTGGGCACGAACGCGGGCGCTGGTCGTCCCTTCGGCAGCCCCTCCATGGCCTACGCCCTTCAGGAACCACGACCGGCGTGTCCCAGGCGGGTGTCTCCCAGCAGCTGTGTCGGTGCACCTGGTCGGGTCAATACCACCCCAGACAGCACGGACTCATCAACAGGGCCAGGGCAGGGCACGTCCCGAAGGAGCTCTTTGAGCGGCGTAAATGCCCGTCTCTGGGGCTCCGCCTAGGAGCACATACTCTAGAGAAGCCTCGGAGGCACGCTCTGCATTCCGTACAGGTGCCTCACGCGGTTGGCGCGCGTGAGCAAATGGAGAAACTGAGTCACGGGGCTGGTTAAGGTTTCTGCAGAAGCTGCGAGGCTGAGTCAGCGCGGGCGCCGGGAGCTTGCGGGCCTCACGTGAGGGCTACTGCCAGGGCCAGGTGTGGAACCCCCTGAGCCCAGGTAGGCTTGGGGTGGAGCCTTTCAGCGCTCTCGCCACCACCGCTGTCACTTCGGCGGTGGTGTCCAAACCCGCAGAGGGAAGCCGTGCAGTGAGGCTGCTTCTGCCCTGAGGCGATGGGTTTAGTTCTGACCAAACTGAAACTTCAACAATGGTTGCGTTCGTCCCTAGGCGCAGAAATTCCGGGAGCTTCCGGATGCGGCGAGCCGGGCGGTCAGATGGAGGCTCCCAGACAGCTGAGAGCAGCTACCGGCTTTCTCTCTCGGCTACTGGCCTCCTGACCCACGGAGGGTCGGCCGGCCATCTGGAGTTGACCCCCTAAGCAGGGACAAAAGGCTGGCCCCTGGGGATGTCAGTGGCTGGAAAGGGGGACCTGGAGAAGGCCTGCCTCTGGACCTGCAGCACTGAGTGTGGGAAACAGCTAGTGAGGTCCAGGGTGAGCCCTCTGGCAGGCGAAATGGGCAATATTGCTTCTCTTTAGAGTCTAACTAGATAGTTAAACTAAACGTTCTCTGTGCACTGTAAGTAGTCGTTCCAGAAGTGCGTAAGATATATTCTCCAGTAGGAATGTTGCACTGCAGTGTGTACAGTCTGACGCTAGTTCTTTTAAAACAAAGTAAGTTGGGGGCGCCTGGGTGTCTCCGTGGGTTGAGCCAGGTCATGACTCAGGGTGTTGAGATCTAGCCCAGGGCCAGGCTCTGTGCTCACGGGGAGGTGGACTTGAGTTTCTTTCTCTCTGCCCCTCCCCCTGCACTCTCTCTCTCTAAAATAAATAAATAAATAAATTTTTTTTAGAAAGATTTTATTTATTTGAGAGAAAGAGAGAGGGAGAAGTAGACTCCCCGAGGGCAGGGAGCCTGACTCGGAGCTTGATCCCAGGACCTTGAGATCATGACCTGAGCCCAAGGCAGAGGCTTGACAGACTGAGCCACCCAGGTGTCCCAAATAAATAAATCTATGGTACACATTAATATCTGTAAAAGAAATAATCTGGGAGAATATACTTAAACTGTTAGCAGAGCCTATCACCAGAGAACTTTCCTTTTTTATTTTTTTAAGATGTATTTATTTATTTATTTGTCAGAGAGAGAAAGAGAGAGCTCATGCATGAGAGAGCACAAGTAGGCAGAGCAGCAGGCAGAGGGAGAGGGAGAACAAGCTCCCCGCTGAGCAGAGAGCCTGATGTGGGGCTCGATCCCAGGACCCTGAGATCATGACCTGAGCTGAAGGCAGATGCTTAACTGACTGAGCCACCCAGGCGTCCCCAGAGAAGAATTTTCAATATTAAATGGAAACGTTTACGGAAAAGTTTGTTGTTGTTGTTGCTGGTTTTACAAGGAGCATGCATTACTTTTCCAATAGGAAAAAATACAGGCAAATGGTTGTTTCTGGTCATTTGTTTCTCTTTCCCTCCATTCTCCATGTTCACTCTCCCCTCTTCTCTACTCTCTATGCGGTCCCCTGGCCTGTCCCCTTTAGTCCATATGAGCATCTCCTGTGCTACTAGCTTCTTAAGGAGAATATTCCCCCCTCCATCTACCACCTTGGGGTAGTGGGGTAGGAGGCAGGAAACTGGTACCAGCACATTCCTGGAAGTATCTGAATTGGCACAAACAATGCTTAGAAAAAGCAGCTTAGTGATATAAATCAAAAGTCATAAAATGGGGCGCCTGGGTGGCACAGCGGTTAAGTGTCAGCCTTCGGCTCAGGGCGTGATCCCGGCGTTCTGGGATCGAGCCCCACATCAGGCTCCTCTGCTATGAGCCTGCTTCTTCCTCTCCCACTCCCCCTGCTTGTGTTCCCTCTCTCGCTGGCTGTCTCTATCTCTGTCAAATAAATAAAATCTTTAATAAAAAAAATTTTTAAGATTTTTTTCCATCCGTTTGACAGAGCGAGAGAGCACAACAGGGGAAACAGCAGAGGGAGAGAGAGAAGCAGGCTTCCCGCCAAGCAGGGAGCCCAACGTGGGGCTGGATCCTAGGACCTCAGGATCATGAGCCAAGCCAAAGGCAGATGCTCAACCATCTGGCCGCCCAGGTGCCTCTAGTATAACTGTTTAAACTTAAAAAGACTATATGTGTTTATTTGCATAGCAAAAAATCCACAAGAACAAGTAAAAAGTTTCCGTGATTACCTCTGAGTAGTAGGAATACATGAGATTTGCATTTTCTTTCTTTTTTTTTTTTTTTTTAAGATTTTAGTTATTTGACAGCGCACAAGCACGGGAAGCAGCAGGCAGAGGGAGAAGCAGGCTCCCCGCTGAGCAAGGAGCCCCATGCGGGACTCGATCCCAGGATCCCAGGATCCTGACCTGAACTGAGGGCAGACGCTCAACGGACTAAACCACCCAGGTGTCCCTGCACTTCTTTTTTATGCCAGTTCAGATTGTCTGGAATTTTTGAAGAGAACATAAACCACTTCTATTTAGAAAAGAAAAAGTCACAATAAAAATCCATTATGAAAACAATGTCGTAAAAATGCCCAGGGCCAGAGTCAGGCAAAAATGCAAACTATAAACATACACTATGATTAAAGCTATTAAAACAACAAGAACGAGATACACGAGGAAAAAGATGGGGGGCATCATATGCCAATGCTGGATGTGTGGAGGCATTAGGATTATGGGTGATTCTTTTCCCTCTTTTTCAAGGCTTATGAAATGTAATTTTTTGTAATAAAAAGTTACTTTTAAAGAGTAGTTCATGGTTTTCTGGTGGCTAAGGGGTAGAGAGTATATCAGAATTACCTGGGGAATATTTTCAAGATGCCAATTGGCAGACTTCCTCCACCAGAGCAAAGCCCCATTGGCGAGGTCATCAGTACCTCCAGGTAAGGTAGGCACTTCCTCCTGTGCGCTCCCACAACCCCTCACCTCACTTCTATTTACCTGTCCCCTCCACCTCACGCTTCCAACAGAAACAATCATTTGTTGAGTGCTTACCCTGAGCCAGGCAGTTTGCTAAATGCTTTACATTCATTCTAATTACAAACTTCTCCCCCACTTTGTGAGGTAAATATCATTTCACAGATGAGCAAATGGGAGCACAGGAAAGGTAGGTAAGCCACTCATGGGGATACCCGGCACATCACCTCACCGAGCCTAGGTCTGAAGGCCCGTAGACCAACCCCAAGCTCTTGATCTCCTGCTTCCTGAGAGCTCCCTGAGAGCAGACTTCATCTTTGAAGTCCCCGGGGACCCACACAGTGCTGGCTCATGGAAGGTTCTCCACAAGAGTAGGTAGAAGAAGTGGAGCTTTTACTTTGAAAAGCCCAGGGTACCCTGAGGTTCAGAGGAGGAGAAATCCTGAAAGACACAGGGTCCACCCTGACCCTCTCAAAATAGGAATCCCCACAAAAGTTGGTCCAGGGGTCTTGGCCACCTTCCTGGGAATATATCTTTTCTGTTCCCATTCCTTGTTTATCCTTGCCAACAACATCTGTCTCCTTTCCTTCCAGTGGGACACTCCCAGGCAGTAAACCATCCCACTCAGCGGATTCCTCTCTAATTTCTACAGCAGTCATCCCATCTTTGCGATGCAAATCCCCTCAGGAAGGGGCTGCAGATGTCATCCCCACAGAAGTACCACCTCATGAGACAGGATTACCTCCATCTCAGAGTGCCACATGATTCGCACATGAGGTGCACATGGTAGCCTCCTTTTCTGGACCTTTCTCAAATTAATCTTTCCTTATTGTTCCCCTTCAGGCAATCACTTCTCATTTCCTTATGATCTGTTCCTTCCCACTTCTCATTCCAGTCATTGCAATCAACGGCTGGTGTTAGCGGGCACAATTTTCTGAACTGAGGGAAGGGTGTGTTCTAGGAGCTCGGGGACCATGCTAATGTATTATCCTAAGTGATGAGGCTGCTTTAGAAAGCTGCTGATTCCCAAGGGATGAACAACAAACCTTCCCAGACACGGGCTCTAAGGTCAGCTTGCCCAGATTTGAGCCCACCTCCACCATTTACCATCAGATACACTGTCTCTGGTTCTCTGTTTTCTCAACTTTGAAATGGGGGATAATCGTATCCACCTTGTGGGTTCTGATGAGCATTGAAAGAAATAACACCTTAGCCAGCACCTGGCATATGGGAGCACTTAATATAGTTGGCTCTTTATTTTTACTATAGACTTTTATTTTTTTAAAGATTTTATTTATTTATTTGACAGAGATAGAGACAGCCAGCGAGAGAGGGAACACAAGCAGGGGGAGTGGGAGAGGAAGAAGCAGGCTCACAGCGGAGGAGCCTGATGTGGGGCTCAATCCCACAACGCTGGGACCACGCCCCGAGCCGAAGGCAGACGCTCAACCGCTGTGCCACCCAGGCGCCCTAGCCTATGATTTATGATAAGAAATATATAGGGGCACCAGGGTGGCTCAGTCAGTTGGCGGTCCGACTCTTGGTTTTGGCTCAGGTCATTGGGGAGGGGGGTCCTGGGATCAAGCCCCAAGTTGGGCTCTCCATTTGGTGGGAGTCTGCTTGTCTCCCTCTCTTTCTGCCCCACCCACCGCTCACACTCTCTCCGTCTACTTCTCTCTAAAATAAATGGATAAATCTGAATATATATATATATATTCTGGCAGAAGGAGAGGGAGAAACAGGCTCCCTGCTGAGCAAGGAGCCCGATGTGAGACTCTATCCCAGGACCCTGGGATCATGATCTGAGACAAAGCCAGACACTTAACCAACTGAGCCACCCAGGTGCCCCTATTTGCACCCTATTTGCTGGAACAATCTGTGAATTGCACGGCAAGAGTGGAGGGTGAGATAGGTAGATAGATAGATAGACAGACAGACACACACGTATATATACACACATACATACACATTTGGTCTTGATCCTGCTCCTGGCACAGAGCTCTTAAAACCCTTGGAATTTCCTAAGTGATAAGAGTGATAAAGGTATCTTTTGTTATTCATAACAAGCCCACATTAACCACACCTGAATTTAGTTAATGGGTTTTTTTGGGAAGTCCCTAAGGATGGGTTGGTTGCCAGAGAAACCAACCATGTGATTAGAACATTGGAACTCTCAGCCCCAACTTCCAACTTCTGGGTAGAGAAGGGCTAAAGACTGAGTTCAATCACCGGTGGTTGATGATTTAATCAATCACACCTATGTAATGAAACCTCCATAAAAACCCGTAGGGACGGGGGTTCGGGAAGCTTCTGGGTTGTTAAATACGGGGAGGTGCTAGGAGGGTGGGGCAACCAAAGAGGACGGGAAAGCTCCAGGTCCCTTCCCACATCCCTGGCCCCATGCATCTCTTCCCTCTGGGTGTTCCTGAGTTATAGCCTTTTATAATAAACCAATAATCTAGTAATCTGAGTTCTGTGATGCACTCTAGCAAATTAATCAAATCTAAGGAGTGGGTCATGGGAACCTTAGCTCTGCAGCCGCTAAGAAGCACAAGTAACATAGACTTGTGATGGGCATCTGAGGTGGGAGGCAGTCTTGTGGGACTGAGCCCTCAGTCTGTGGGATCTGATGCCTTCTCGGGGCAGACAGTGTCAGGACTGAGTTAAATGGCAGCACACCCAGGTGGCGTTGCACAATTACTTGATATGTGGAAAGCCTAGCGGTCTGGTGTCAGAAGCGAAGTAGTGGGGGCGCCTGGGTGGTTTAGCCAGTTAAGTGTCTGCCTTCGGCTTGGGTCATGATCTCAGGGTCTTGGGATCTGGCAGCGTCGGTCTCCCTGCTCAGTGGGGAGCCTGCTTCTCCCTCTGCCCTTTTCCCTGTTCATTCTCTCCCTCTCTCTCTCATAAATAAAATCTTCAAAAAAAAAAAAAGTGAGGTAATGTCGTAGAAGAGTGTTGAGAGTAGATGAGATGCAAAAGGAGAATGTTTTCCTTCACCCTCTCAGTCTAACACAGTTCAGAAGAATTGAGTGGGTCAAGAAAGCGGTCGTGGTATTTTTGATTCAAGGGAGGAAACCTCCACCTATCTCACCCTCCATTCTTGCCATGCAATTCACAGATTGTTCCAGCAAATAGGGTGCAAATAGGGGCACCTGGGTGGTTCAGTTGGTTAAGTGTCTGGCTTTGTCTCAGATCATGATCCCAGGGTCCGGGGATCGAGTCTCACATCGGGCTTCTTGCTCAGCAGGGAGCCTGTTTCTCCCTCTCCTTCTGCCTGCCACTCCCCCTGCTTGTGCACGCACGCACTCTCTCTCTCTGTCAAATAAATAAAATCTTAAAAAAAAAAAAAAAAAGGCAGATGGGTGATAGTCTGCCCCAAGCCCACTATTAATAGAATCGTTGCTTGAGCAAAGAGAGAGATTTTCTGTGTATGCTTGGAGGGGAGAAATACTAAAATAAATTAAAAAAATAATCTGCAATCTATGAGGGGCTATACCTCCCACAGACTTCTGAGAAATAAGTATATCCTCAGGTCCTTGGCCCACGAGCAAGGACATAGGTCCTGCCAATACTCTGGCAAAAGGATGGGAAGAAGGAGTAGCTGAATCTCTCAATACAGTCTGCCTCAGATGAGGGAGAGAAGACAGTACTCTGCTGGTTATGCCAGCTGGATCCTGGGCCAAGGGTGGAAAGCTACTTGGTCCCCTGTCTGCGAAAGCAGGGACTATAAGGATTCCCCCCTGTCCTGACAGAAGGGTGCATGGGATGGTGAGAAAACTTGGCTCTATTTCTAGCTTTTAAGGAGGGAGGAAGACACAGCTGACAAGAGTACCCGGGGAGCCAATGTTCTAGTTATTCAGACCTTGGGCCTGGTCCACCTGGCAGGGGAGGGGCCAGGGCTCCAACAGAGGGCTGGGATGGTGGGGTCTCTTTCCCAATTCCAAGGAGAGAGGAAGGTGTCCTTCGTGGCGGCAGCCAGTGGCTGGATGCAGGGTTGAGAACTGCAATGAGGAGCATTTCAGTGGAGTGGCAGGGATGCTGAGAGGAGGCCCATGGGGTCAGAGTCAAGAGTCAGACCTCACAGAGATGCTGCAGTGTGATAGGACCTGGCTTAAGAGAACTCTAGAAAAACAGCCCATGTGGAAAAGTTTGACTCAGCCCCCTAGAGAGCCAAGGAAGTAAAGCCCCTTAAATGAGAGCAGCTGGGACACCATCCCCCATGAACTTACTGCAAATGGAAAGGAGATTCCAGAACCTTTTAGATCTCTTTTAACCAGAGAGATACAAGAGGAAGCACCGAGTGAAGGGAGCCACTGGTGGGGATGATACTGAACAGACCAGGCCTAGAAAGATGGGCCTGGCCTGATGTCTGCCAGTGTGAGAAATGGACAGCAATTCTTGGACAAGCCAAGTGGCACGCGCCTGTCTGCTAACCCCCAGGTCTTGCTTTGCCTTCAAACTGAGCCAAGGAGCGGGAGCACTGGAGACAGACAGGCTGGCCATGGCTGACAGGGCTTCGGCTCTGCCCTGCAGGGGGTGCCATGACACAGGACAGGCTCCTGCCCAGAGCTGACCTGTTGCAAAATCCAGACTCTGGAGATGCTAGTTACCTTGTGTCTGTCGTAGCTTTGGCTGGCTTTTCAGACCCTGCATTGTGGACTCAGAGGGTCTTTGGGCATGAAGGGAACAGGCTGAGGCCACTCTTTGCCAGAGCGTTAAAAGGGTCCCAGAGGCCAGGGGAAATGTGGCGAAAGCCACTTGTGACAGATCTGCAAGGGGAAGGGGACTCTTGAGGACTTGGGGTCCTGCCATCCCTTCCCAGAGCCAGGGTCCCCTTCCAGTACTTCCCACATTGGAGGTTGACCTAAACTAGGTGTGTTCCTTAAAGACAGGGGCACAGGGGACGCCTGGGTGGCTCAGTTGGTTAAGTGTCTGCCTTGGGCTCAGGTCATGATCCCAGGGTCCTGGGATCAAGCCCTGCATCGGGCTCCTTGCTCAGTGAGGAGTCTGCTTCTCCCTCTGCCTGCCGCTCCCCCTGCTTGTAGTCTCTCTCTCTCTGACAAATAAATAAATAAAATCTAAGAGAGAAAAAAAGACAGGTGCACAACAGTAAACCATGGTGGAGACCAGGTGGGATCTCAGCTGCCTCGTTGGTCCTAGGGCTGCTGCTGGGACTATCCAGCCAGCCTCCAAGCTCCTCTCTAGCCCACCCCCATCCTGTGGGTTGGGAGAGTGGCAGCTCCAGAAAGTGGTTTGTTGGCGTAACCTTGAGAAGCATTAACCAACCAGTGGGGAAACTCCTTGCTCTCAAATAGTTTCACACACCAACTCACTTCAAGCTCCCAGTAACGTGCAAGACGTATCAGCATCCTCTGCGAGGCTGAAGATTAATATCTGGATGGTTGAGCTCCTTGGGCCGAGACCATGCTTTATCGCCAATGCCTGGCGTAGGAAAGGGGCTCCATCAGTGTGGAAGGAATGAAGAAATGGATGCACGTGTCCCAGGTCACCTGGCAATGAGAGGTACTGCTAAAAGGAGCTTCAGCCTCCCAGCTCAGACCCGGTGCTCTTTCCAGCGCGTCCCCACTCGCTGGAGTCCAGGGTGCCTGCAGGGCGGGAGTGGCTGGAGGACTGCGAGGCGGGGAGGGCGCTAGCTGTTCGCGAAAGGGCCCCGCTTCTCGGGATACCCTGAGGCGTCCCTAGGGGACCGTGGCCTGAGCGCTCTGCAGTTTACTCTCTCGGGATCGGCGCCCTAGGGAGCTCTGCGCGACTAAGACCAACACCGAACTCCAGCCCGCCGCCCCCTCCCCCGGCTCGTCCCCTCGGGCCCCGGGACGGAGAAGGGCTGAGCCGCGAGGCCCCGCAGGAGACGGCGGCCCCCGACGGCCGCGCAGCGCCCTCTGGTGCCGGGCAGCGGGGCCCGGGCCGTCCCTCCCGCCGGCCACGCCGGCTTTCCGCGGCCGGGGCGCCGGCCCCGCGCGGGCTCCCAGGCCCGGGGCGGGATTCGGGGAGGCAGGAGGCGGAGCCCGGCGGGCGGGGGCGTCTCCGAGAAACTCGCGGCCTTCGGCGGCTTCCCGGCCCGGGAAGTGAGCCGGGGTCTGGAGGCCGCAAACAGGAAGTCGGGCTGTAACAAAGAGCGCCGGGGGGCTTGGCGGGGCGGGGGCGCGGGACCTCCGGGGCGCCCGGCGGCCGCGGCAGGTGGAGGGCCGATCGGGCCAGCGCGCCGCACCTGCCTTTTCCGCCGCGCCCGGGGCTCCGGGTCCGCCGGGATGCGGCCGGGCCACGGGGCCGAGCCGTGCACCCTGGGCGCGAGGGAGGGCGCGGCCACCCGGGGAAGGCGCATCCTCTCCCCGGGAAGGGACAGTCACAGTTCCCTGAGTGAATCACTTCCATCCCCTTCCCGGAATGCAGCAGGCCACGTGGGACGGAGGGCTGGGTTCGCCGACCCTGCGGGACCCACGAGGAAGGGCTGGGAGAGATGCAGGGAGGGGAGAGCTCTGTGTGTGGGTCCCCGCAGGGCTGGAGTTTAGTGGCCTTATTTAGCCCGCGATGGGGGGCGGGGCGGGGGGTGCCGGATAGGAGCCCCTGTCTTTTTGCTTCCTCCCCTAACTAGTCTGACCGTGGCGCTGAGGCAGGAGCCCCCCCCGCTGAAGAAGCGGGATAAAGGCATTCCTCCCTTCACAGCCTCTTCCTGACTCACCTCCCGCCCCACAGAGATACCCAGGTGGTTAGCCGCCAGTGGGCCCTGGAAAAGCAGCTGTCCGCAGAGCTGGAGTTCACCATGGGGTCAGATGAGCCTTTAGGCTGGGCACTGCCTGCAGGCTGTTAGGAGCCACGAAACTCTGAATTCTCTTAGGAAATACTCTTACGGGGGCGCCTGGGTAGCGCAGTCGTTAAGGCGTCTGCCTTCGGCTCAGGGCGTGATCCTGGCGATCCGGGATCGAGTCCCACATCAGGCTCTTCCGCTATGAGCCTGCTTCTTCCTCTCCCACTCCCCCTGCTGTGTTCCCTCTCTCGCTGGCTGTCTCTCTGTCACATAAATAAATAAAATCTTTAAAAAAAAAAAAAAAAAAAAAAAGGAAATACTCTTACGAATTAAGCAGGCATTTGCTTAACCATGGAGAGCCCTTCCCAGTGCTTTGTCTGGCCTTGTTTCCGCCAAGCCTGGGACCCCTCCTGTACACCTGGACACTCTCTCCGGAAAGTCTCGGGTACCTCACCTACGAGAAGCGGCCGGACCCTCAGGGGTGACCTCCAGGCTAGGCACAGGAGGGCTTTTGCTGTGGCCCGTTCACACCGCAGCGCTTGGCCTAGCTTCTGCCCGTCGCTGGAGGGGGAGCCACGGCTTGGAGCTGCCTAGCCCAAAGCTCCTTCCCCGGGGAGCCTGCGTGGTGGGCTCTCCCAGCTCCCCGTCTAGGGCATCAGAGTGGGCGAGTGGGTTTAGCTAGCCAGCCCGCTCCGAAGCTCTTCTCTGAGCCGCTGGCGGCCCGTGAAGCCCAGCACAGCCCAGTTGTGTGGACGTGCAGGCTCGCGGGTGTCCTACCTGTCCCCCACATGGGAGCCTCGTCATCTGCCTTGTGTCCCAGCCCAGTTTCCCCAGCCCCCAGGGCCCGGGAGCCGCTTTCCTGTTTCATTTTGGGCAGGAAGAGTGAGGTCGTGCTGTTCTTCCCCCTGCTGCCGGCGCAGGCTGTGGGAACGGTTCCCTGAATGCTTTCCTGTTTGATACCCTGTGTGTGCAGTGAGGGGAGCAAGGGCAAGGCGTGGAGCGTGCGCCTGTGGGTGAGGGTGGGTGAGCCTGCGTCTCTTGCTCCCATGTCTCTGGCATAAGCTCCCAGGTCAAGGGCGGGCATGGCCTGTGTGTCAGGGAGAAAGGAAAAGGGAGGGCGAGGAGCACGCATGTACTTGGGCGCCATGGGAGCAGCTGGCGCGCCTATTTTGCTTTACTATGGACAGGCTGGGAGCATCTGCTTGGCCTTTGTCAGTGGCTCAATTTTTTCATCATTTGCTCTCCATGGGGTGTGTCTGTGGCTGTGGAGAGAGGACTGTGGGTCCCCCCCCCATCCTGCACCCCCCCCCAGGGACCATCCTGCACCTTACAGGAAAGTAGACATGTAGAGACTGAAACTCCTTCGTTAGTGCCTCAGCCTGAGAAACCTGGACTCAGGGAAGGCCACCTCCTCGTCCTCCTCCTCTCCCTGCAGTCTTCAATTAATCCCTGCAGCTCTGGGCAGACCAGGTGCCCAGACTCCGCTCTCCTGGCCAGCTCCAAGGAGGACAGGCCTAAGGCGAGCCCCCCCCCCCCCCCCCCGCTTCCCCCAAGACCAGTGCCCTGCTGGGACTGAGAAAAGAGTAGGTAGGTACTGGTCTAAAACCCTGCGGTGGCAGGAGGAAGGACCCAGATGTTATTCTGGTTCACAGACCCCATTCTCCAAGAAACGAATCCTTTTGGAAAGAGGAACACAGGCAGGATCACCCCTTCCCCCAAATTCCGTATCCCCAAGGCTGACTAGGGAGCCCAAAATTTTTTTAGGTTTGAGGAGAGATAGGGGGATAGATTCGGGTCAGGGGGCATATCTCCCAAGTGATGGTGCAAGCCACAGCAGCCTCAAGACAGCAGGCACGGCTGGCTGGTCTAGGCCTGGGACTAGATGGGTGAGCTGCAAGGACTGGAAGGGGACAAGGGTCTGGAGCACACCAGGCCAAAGCCAAGTGCATGCACAGTTCCCGGCGGTCCCAGCAGGGCGGCAGGCAGCAGTATGAGAAGGGGAGTCAGAGGATAGAGAGAGCATTCCCACTTTGCCATCACAAAGACAGGACCCAAGAAGTAATAAACTCCTGTACACATCTGTTCCATATTATAAATACACATTATATACAAAATAATGTTATAAAATGTAGAAAGGTCAGTGCTTCTGATTCTTAAATTATTGAAATACTAGACTCCAAAATAAACTACAAAAAACAAAATAAAAACTCATATTATTGATTTCTGAAGATCGGCTTCAAGGGTGGTCTGGGGGCAGTAGTGGGTTGGGCAAAGCCCAGGCTCGAGGCTGTAGGAATGGTTCAAGGGAGGAAAGGGCCTAGGTGGCAACGGCACCTCATTTCTCCCTCACTGGAATTTCCAACAACACTGCCCTGAGCTCCCCAATTAGGCCTGGATCCCCTGGCTGGCCGATGGGGCAGGCCCTTCACCTATCTGCTCACGGGAACCCAGCGGCACCAAGGCCGAGGCTGGGGAAACCATGGAAGGCTTACCACCAGCCTTGCCCAGAGGGCCGAGCCCGGGGAGAAGCTGGAGGGTGTTCTGAGCAAGGCCCACAGGCAGTAGTCGGGGGCACAGGGCAGAAAGTCCTCCTCCCGCTTCAGGCGCTCACGTCACCTGCAGCAATTCCTGCCCAAAGGACCCGGTGGTATCCTGGCCCACGGACGGCCCTGCCTGTAGTGGCCTCCACTCTCCTCTCTGATTTGGACCCAGCTGTCGCCATGGGGCCTGGGCCAAAGGCACTTTTGGAAACACAGATGCCAGTGGAGGCCACAGCAGCTCCAGGCCCCATGGGGCCACTGCCTCTCACTCTAGAAAACAGGCCAGATCCCCAAGGGGGCCCTCTGAAGGCCACTGCTGGCAGGGCGGGTCCCAGGGGCACGTCTCTTCTCTGTTCCCCTGGCTGGCGCGGCTGCCAATCTGATGCCAGACAGACACCCAAAGGCGTGGAAGGGTACTGCGTCTCTTGGCAAGTTCACAGTCTGTCCAGGTCATGCCATTCCCTCTTCCTCCTGAGAGCAGCACGTTGCATATTAAAAATGTCCCGTCCAGGATGCAATGTAAACAATGCGGAAGGAAGATCCAGCTGCTGGGGCGGAGCTGGGATGGCCTGGGAAGGCTCCTGCCTTATACCTGGAGGTCGGTGGAAAGCAGGGAAGCCAGTTACCCTGGAGGACAAGCGCTCCCTCCATGGCTGCCCTGCGCCTCCCTGGGAGAAGCCCATCAGGCAGGCAGGGTGAAGGGAAGGTGGGGCAGCCCTCCCCATCCTTCGGCCCTGATGCACGCACAGGCCTGGGAGCCTGTGTTCATGCGGTGGGCCGGTGGAGGGAGCAGTGAGGAGGGGCAGGAGGGGCACAAGGCAACCACTCTCACCGCCCCCCCCCCCAGCAGCTGGGAAGCAGTGCAGGGGAGCTGGCCAGGTGCCACAGCCACCCAGCCCAGAGCTAACAGCGGGAAGAGCTAGGCCCCCACTCACCCCCACGGCTCCTGTTTCACACCCTCTGCGGCAACGGGGCCAGCAGGGCCCCAAGAGCCACTGAACCTGGCCCGCCAAGGAGGGGCTCTGACCCACCCTTCAGGAGCGGCCCCTGGGGTTGAAAGTCACCAGGCTACCTTCCCATTCCAGAATGGCAGGAGGGGACATGCTGGAGGGAAAGGCGAGCCCAGCACTCACCTCTGTGGCAATGACACATTCGTTCCTCTCTTCTGATATCAAACACACAGACTGGTACATGGAGTCCCTGGGGGAGCATATCGCTGATATCCGACACTCCGGCTTTTCACTGAGGGAACACAAGACAGGCCGGTGAAGGGGGGACGGGGAGAGGGCTGGGGGACAGGTGGGGTGCTAACCCGGACCCTGGAGTGCCAAAGGGCACTGGCTCTGAGAGAAGACACAGGGACTGGTGATCTCAAGGCCAGCTTGGGGGGCAGTTAGGAACCGGCCCTCAAGAGAGCCACAGGACCCCCAACCTGACCAGGGTCTCAGGCCTGGAAAAAGCCGGCATTGCTCCTCCAGGCAAGCCATCCCATGGAAAGATGGAAGTCCTAAGAAACACAGTGTGATCCCTTGACATTTGTGAATGAATGAACGAGAAGGAAGGACAAAGGACCCCTCTCAGGAATCTTGTCAGAGGAGCCTCCTGTCAGTAGCAAAACCCCCCGTCTGCTGAAAAGCAGTCAAGGGAGTCAAGGGCCTGGTGCCAGCCTCGCACCTGTCCTGGGGGAGCCGAGGGAGTACCACGCAGGGCTCTGTGGCCAGGCCCTGGGCCTCCAGGGCTGCTCACCTGTGTAACCGCAGTGGTGCCTTCTCCCCTAAGCTCTTATCACTGTGGGAGTACTTCCCCAGCATGGTCCCTCGCCCCAGAGGCCCTGGGGCCAGATTATAGTCCAGTGTGTGGTTCTGCTGTTTCCCACAGTTGGACTTGTCCAGGCCACAGTCCACTTCCAGCTCCTTCTTCTGGTTTGTGTTCTTGAGCTGGGCGGCAGGGATCAGGTTGTCCTTCTGGAAGTCCGACAAGTTGTTCATGGCCTCCCTGCTACCATCGTCAGGCCGCCGAAGCCGCAGCTGCCGCACAGCCACTGCCACCATGCCCAGCAACACCAGCACCACCACCAGGCCCACACCCAGAGAGACAGCCACCCAGGGGAAGCTGGGTGGCATGCTCACAGGGAATTCGCAGCGGCTGCCCACAAAGCCATAGGGACAGTTGCAGACAAAGCTGTCCTCGGAGAGGCCAGGGTAGCAGGTGGCCCCATTGAAGCAGGGTCCCGAGGTACAGGCGTCGGAAGGTATCCGCACCTCGCAGCGCCGGCCAGAGAAGCCAGCGGGGCAGGTGCACACGAGCCCGTTCTCCAGCTCGTGGCAAGTGCCGCCGTGGGCACAAGGGTTGCGGGCACAGTCGCTGATGTGGAGTTCACAGTGGGGGCCTGTGAAGCCAGGACGGCAGCGGCACACACGGTTAGGACCACGGTTCAGGCACTGGCCCCCTGTGGGTACACGTGGGTCACAAGTCAGCCATCGCCTGGGAACCCCCCCGGGGCAGAGGGTGAGAGCCCTACCGCAGATCCCACCACAAAGAGCACCGTACCAGGAGTCAGGAGACCTGGGCTTGAGGGTGCCTCTGGCCCCGTACGCCTCAGTGAGCCGGTGTGCGAGAATGACTAGCGTCTCACAGAGCCTCGCAGAGGACTCGGACGGGTAAGCTTGGCTCTGGATCGCAGTGTGTCTCAGGCTGAAGGTGACCTGGCACCTTTGCTTTGCCACATTCAGAGCCTCAGTTTCCTCCCTTGTTAAATTAGAGTATAATGCTGTCCCGTCCACAGGAGACCTCTGAGGCTTAGGTCGGATGACGCATGAAGGCAGGAGCCCATGCCTGGTGTATAGTAAATGCTTAAATAAATGTAATTATCAGTTAACAAAGTTAACGGGGCGATTAGCCAGAGAACAGACTCTGTTTCAGCTGTTCCCACCCCTCTCCAGCTCCTGAGGCTTCTCTCCTGCATGGTGCCGTCTGCCTGCCTCACAGAGGGTCATCAGGAGGCCAAGGAGACAAAGATAACCAGCGTGCTTTGCACCCCAAAAAATGCTGAACATTTTAGATGCCCTGTGCCATGCCAGGCTCTGCGTGGCCACGGGGCAAGGTGAGGCCTTGCGAAGTTGGGCCCTGACTGTGCCAGCCTCCCTCCAGGAGGGACACGAGGCCTCATAGGTCCCTGTCCCTAGCCCAAGACTTTCTGGGGAGGGTTAGAGGCCACCCCTGCCAGGAGAGGGCTCCGACATGGGAATAGGACATGAAGCAGGGTGTGCACCTCTCCTCCCCCTAAGGCCCGCGCCCTCTGCCAACCTGCATCTCTTCCATGCCAGCTCTTCACCACCCAGAGCAGGGTGAGGCCATCTCAGCCTGCCCAGAGGGACAGCCCGGCCTCTGTCCTCTCCTGACTCTCCCTCACCAGAAGGCTCTCTGAGTCCGAAGCCTGGCTCCCCGGGTTAGCAAGGCAACAAGACTCACCATTGGCACAGGGGTTGCTGGTACACCTGTCCACTTTCTTCTCACAGTTGGAGCCCATGAAGTTGGGGGGGCATTCACAGGCATAGCTGGCCCCCTGGCTGCGCTCCCGGCAGGAACCCCCATTGAAGCAGGGGGAGTCTGCGCAGCTCAAAGTACTGTGTTCGCAGTGCAGGCCATAGTAGCCTGGGGGACACAGGCAGCGGTAGCCATCCTCCTGGTCCTGCAGAGAGACCAGGAAGAGGCCCAAGTCAGACCCTGGGGGGCAAGGATGCATGGCCTGGGGCCAGACCCCACCCCCCCACAATGCCACGGGCCGCACCTCCGCGGGCCGCCCGGGTGAGGCCACCGGGGCCCTATCTGGCCAGACCTGGGCCGCCCCGAGGCTCACCTTACAGCTGCCCCCGTTGCGACAGGGGTTGCTGTCACACTCGCTGAGCTCCAGCTCGCAGTCCACGCCAGTGTAGCCTGGGCGGCAGGTGCACGTGTAGCTCCGTTGCCCGCTGTTGGAGCACGTCGCCCCGTTCTTGCAGGGGGAGTGGTGGGTGCAGTAATTGAGATCTGCGGAGACAGGGACCAGCCAGCTGAGCGGGGCTGTACAAAGGTCCCCACTCCAGGCTCCTGGTAGTGCAAGTTCACTGCCCATGTGTGGCCCAGAGGCTTCAGCCCAAAGTTGTCCCGCCCCAACTACCCTTCTTCCTTGACCCATATCTGACCTGTGCAACCAACCAAAGTTAAAAAAAAATACAGTTGGACAGCTGCCTGCTAGGTAAGCTCACAGCCACTGGCCACCAGGGTAGAAGGAAGGGAAGGAAGAGGAGGGATGGCAAGGCCACATGTGGAGGAGGAAGTCAGAAAGGGCTTTGTGGAGGAGGGGCAGCTGAGATAAGCCTGGAAGGAGGGATAAAATGTTAACAGGTGGAAATGGTAGAGAGGAGGCAAGAGCCCCCTTAAGTAGTGACCAGGCATTTTTTAAAGGGAAATGCATTACGAGAGTATTTCGAAATACAAGTATTTGTTTTCTTATTTGGGAAGAATAGGGAAGGAGCAAATACAGAGCAAACAGAGAGACTGGAAGGGCTGTGTTTGCCTATGATGAGTATACGACGGTGTCACCTGGGAGCAAATGTGGGGAGAGGAAAGAGAGCGGGCAGGAACAGGTGTGTACGCGTGTTTGGGGTAGGGGAGAGGAGGGAGAAAGCAACACACACACACACACACACACACACACACACAGAATACAGGGGCTGAATTCCAAGCCCTTGCTGCCAGCAAGTCAGGGTCCAGGCAAGTTCTTTCTAGCCTGGCAAGCCCCCTGCCCAGCCTCCCAAGGCTTGTGCTGGTGTCTCCATAGCAGCAGCCACCCTCTTTGACCCTGAAAATGGGAGGCACACGCTGCAGCTGGCTGCAGGATGAGGGAGCAAAGGCTCCCTCCCCCACGGTTAGCGCTGGCCGGCCCCCCACAGCCGGAGTGACCAGCCGCCCTCCCAGACCCAGAAGGAGATTGTGGGCTCAGGCAGCTGCCTGGCAAGCACCCCCGGGGGAGGAACAAGGGAGGCCGTCTCTGCCCCACACCAAGAAGTCGGTTAGATGCCACTCCGCCCAGAGGCCCAGCTTGCCCACAGCCTCCGGGCAGCTGGTGGGCACACCCCACTAGACAGCTGTTTAGGGGAGAGCTGCTCAAACAGCCCTGGCAGGTAAGCAAACACTTAGGGGGTTAATAGGTAACTACAAGGTAGAAAGAGGAACTGAGCCCAGCATCCCTCCCCCTGGGCCTTGCTAGAATTTGAGTGCGACCTCCAGGCTGCCAACCTGTCATGCTCCTGGCTTCTCCAGCCACCCTGCCTCCCCAGCACCTGCAAGAAGGACCCACCATCTCATTCTAGGCCAATCCTAAGCATCCTTATGAGCCCCACCTCCTTGAAGGATAATGGGGAAACCAGCCGGGCAGTCACCAAGCAAGAAGGGGGACCGCTCTAGTTCCCACCCCCTACCCATCTCTCCCAACCCCTCTGCGTCCTCTCTCTGCCCCGACTCACCTTGGTCACAGAAAAGGCCGCCCCAGCCCTCATCACAGGTGCATTGCCAGGGGATGCTGCAGGTGCCATGGCGACAGCCATTGTGGGGGATGCATTCGTTGCAGAGGCGGCCCTGCCAGCCTGGGCGGCAGCTGTTGAACAAAAGGGAGGCTGAGGGTGAGGTGAGGGCTTGGTCGGGAGGGCTCCCTCCTCACCCGCTTCCTGTCCCCTACTCACATGCACTCGGCTGGCTTGCTGCAGTAGCCATTCTGTTCATGACAGCCAGAAAGACAGACAGCTGAGGAAAGAAAACAGAGCTGGGTGAGGTTGGAATGCCACGGACTCTGAAGCCCCACTCTCCCTCTCCTGGCCCTGGGGGTGCCCCCAGCTCTACTGGGCTCACTTCCCACTCCTGGCCTCTCAGAGGAGCCACGGCTGTTATAAAGGGCAACAGTGGCACAGGGAAGGAGAATCCAGGCTGGGTGGAATGCGATTACGGGGTCCTTGTGGGCTCTGGCAAGATGGGGAGGAGCACTAAGAAGAGACAGATCAGAGTCCACGCCTGTCCTAAGCATCCCCACCTGTTCCTGAGGCCCGGCTAGTGGGCAGCCCAGACCTGTTCTGTGAGGGCGGTAGGCTGTGGCTGTAAAGAGGCCACTGTGTTTGCTCTGGGGACCCCTGCCAGGTAGGCAGGAGCTTGGCTGCTTACGCTCTTCGCAGTACTCCCCAGTCCAGCCGGGGAGGCAGGACAGGCTGCCATCTGGCTGGCACACGTAGTGGCCGAAGTGGTCATTGCGCTTCTTGCACAGGCGCGAGCAGCTGTCCCCATAGTAGTTGTCACTGCAGATGACCCGGTAAGAGTAGCGCAGCCTCGCTGAGGGGCTGGTCTGCTCATCCAGTAACCAGTTCTTGCCCACAGCTAGGGAGCCCTGGATGGCGATCTTGCTGATGAGCGCGTCTGGTGGCAAGGCCTCTGAAGGGGCAGAGGGCCAGGTCAAGGAAGGGCAGCCAGTCCCGAGAGTGCCAGCAACTGCTGGATCAAACCAGCTGTCCAGATGACCCCCAGCTGCCAGCAAGCACAGGCCAGAGGAACCCAAGTGTCCCACTGCTTAGCTGCTGCTGTGTGTGTGTGTGCGCGCGCGTGCGGGCGTGCATGCGCGCGTGCGGGCGTGCATGTGCAGAAGACCCGACATCATTTAAAAAGGGGACAACAGAAGGATGTTAAGATATCCCAGTGTTCTGGGGGCAGATAGACCAGAAAAGAGGAAAAGAGGTCCACATGGGGAAGAAAAAAAAGAGAGAGAAGGGAAGGAGGGAGGGAGAGAGGGAGGGAGAAAGAAAAGGAGAGAAGAGAAGAGAAAAGAAAAGAAAGGAAAGGAAAGGAAAGGAAAGGAAAGGAAAGGAAAGGAAAGGAAAGGAAAGGAAAAGAAAGCCAGGCCGGAGAGGACCCTGGGAGCAAGGGGTCCTCTGGTGCCCATTCACGGGTTCTGCCCTCAGAGATGGGTAATGCTTTTCTTTTTCCTTTTCAAAGTGAGAATTGTTGTGCTGCTGAAATATCCTTTTCCTCTGTGTCAGAACAACATCCCAAAGCCATTATTCCCTTTCCAAAGGAGCGGAATTCGCGAAAGGTGTAAAATACAGGAAGGGGCCCGTCAGCGGCGCTGGCAGCTTCGGCCTTTCTCACCGCCGTGCTCCCCGCGTTCCCACGCCAAAAATAACCCGCAGGAAACGCAATTGTGCTCAGAGTCCAGGCAGCGAGCGGAATCCGAGCGTCCAGCGCGGGGCGCAGCTCCAGGCCGAGCTTAGCGTCCTGCACCCCCACCCCCCACCCCGCACTTCCCCCGCCTATTACAGGTTAACTCTTTCGGCGCTGCGCCGTGTCGCCCCCCTGTGGCGGCGGAGCGAGCTACTCACCTGGCCGCAGGTCGTCTCCTGGCGCGTGCCAAGCTTCGATGATGAGTGAGAAGGTACCCTGGAGGCCAAAGGAGGGGGCGGGGGAAGACAGAGAGAGAGCGAGATGAGCAGGGGCGGAGAGGTGGGGGTGACTTGCGGCAGCGGGTTTAATTAATCTAATTGCAGGATACAGTTACAGCTCCCGGGTCAACATAACGGGTCTGCGCGCTGCATCGCGCGAGCAGGAAAGCTGAGAGGAGAACCCCGAGTAGGAGGGTTAAGAGATGGGCGCATGTTAGTCACTCGAAGGTGGGAAACGCGCCGAGATAGTAGGTGATGAAAATCATATCCCAAGAGTTGGGAGAAGAGAGGGCATAGAACTGGGAGGAGGGAGACTGGTGATATCCTTCCTGAGGCTGAGGTCCCAGGAGACGGTCGGAAGAAAGTATCAAAAGAGAGCGCCCTGGTTTTGTTTTGGTTTGGTTTGGTTTGGTTTGGTTTGGTTGGAAGTGAGGAAATCTAGGGGGGGAGGGCTTTGGTCCCAGGGAGCCCCCTTCTCGTCTTTCGTGACCTCCCAGTGCACCCAGGCTGTGCTCACCGGCCAGGTGAAATTGAAAGGCAGTTGAAGAGGGTTGCGGACCCCGCCGCTACTATCGTCCCCGATGGCGAAGGAGTTGGTGCCCAACACAGGCGTAGAAACGCTGCCGAAGGTGCAGGGCCCGGGCGACACGACCGCCTGGAAGTGTTTAAGGCAGACACGGAAGAAGGTCCTGCAGCTGGGTTCGCACGGCCGCCCGCTGGCCAGTACGCCTCTCTCGTTGGCAAACTCCTGCAGCTGCAGTTGGAAGACTCCGGAGCAGGCTGCGCGCTATTGCACAGGGACCGAGGGAGGAAGGAGGGGAGCGGTCAGCTCGGCGGACGCCTGGGGCTCAGGCTCCGGGCGCGGCGGGAGGGGGTGGAGGGGGCGCGGGACGTTACCTGCTGCCAAAGTGCCACCAGCAGCAGTAGCGCCCAGCCAGAGGCGCTACGGGACGCGGCTGCCATCCCCTGGAGCGTCGCTCTCTCCCCGCGCCCGCCCTGGAGCTGGCTTCTTTCGGGACGCCGCTTTCCCGCGCGTCTATCCGCCGGAGGGGTCCCTGAAAAGCCAGGCTCTTCTGGGGCTTTCCTCCCGCTTCGCCTTCTCGTTAGCTCTGTTCCAACTGCGGCGGTAGGTAATCCAGGTGAGGGCGGCTGGGCGGCGGTCGGGCTGGGGACGTGTCCTCGGGCTAATCCTGGGGCTGCAAGCGGGCTAGTGCCCGGTACACTGCGCTGAGGCGGCTGGAGCTGCGGCTCTTGGCCTCGTGTTCCCAGCTTGCGCTCTGCGCCGCTACTGAAACCTGCGCTCTCGGGAGCCTTCCTTATATATATTGGCTCCTCTCTTCTCCGCCTGTCACTCAGAGCCCATGGTCACTCTCCCCTCCCCTCCGGGCCTCTAGCGCTACAGCCCCAGCAGGGCCTGGAGGGGGCCTCCGCCCCCGCCATCCCCCGTCCCCGCCAGCCAGTCACGCACAGGTCCCCGCCCCTCCGTGCCGCTCTCAGCCCCTGGGTCCCCTAACTCTGCGCGTGCCAAGGTGACTAGTTCTCCGCGGCCGAGGGGTTACGGTCCGAGACCCCGGCTGTGAGAGGAGGGGGAGGGCCTGGGGGAATGGGGCGGGAGGTGAGCGAGTGGTTCCCGGATGGTCGTGGAGGCGGAGACACTGGGGAGTCCCCGTGGGCGGTCCGTCCGCCGCCGGAGCTAGTTACCTTCAGCCTTCGAGCAGGTAAAAAGAACTTAAGCTCGGAAAGCGAAAGCAGGGTCGAAGAACTCGAATCTCCTTCTTCCCGGAGCCTTGGAAGCTGTCGCCACCTCAGTCCCCAACCTGTGAGCGCCCACCCACCTCGGGTCCCCGGTGCAACAGAGAAACCAGCGGACGCTTTAACCTCTCTGTGGCCACACCGGGCAAGGCGAGGGCTTTGAGTCTAAGACTGGGGGGCTCTCGGGGGCTCCCTCCCTCCTCCTGGTGGGCGTCTCCCTCCCTAGTTGCGGGGGGCGTGCCCAGCGCGTGCCTTCTCCCTTCTGCCCCCAGCCTGGGCTCTACTGGTGCCAGCCCCTAGACCCGTGGTCCCGGAGACAGGGGAGGGGGGCGTGGTCCCCGCGGTACGAGAAGGGGGGCGCGTCCTCAGCTGTATGGTAATGAGGGTCTGGCCCCTCCTCCAGCGCCTCCCCTCACCTGGGTTCAGCTTCGGCTCCACCGCCCACCGTCTCCCCCCACCCCAGCAGCCCCAAGTCCCCCTCCCCCCGCGTCCTGTCGCTCCGTTGGGGCAGGGAGGAACTCTCCTGGCTCCAGCGTTGGCTCAAGCCACTGGAGAGTCCTGGTGAGGGACTGAAGTCAGGCAGACTCGGGTCCTCTCCTCATAGGGGCGAGATGTAGGGTGGAACTGAAAGCGCGCGGACTAGTTTGGGTTTCAGACGGCTTCGTCGGTCTCGCCTTCGCGACTCCCCTGGGTGGCCCCACTTCGAGCGGCGGCAGTGCAGCTGCTTTCCCGGAACCCGGCGTGATCCCCGGAGGCCTTAGACCGGGGAGGGCCGGCTTCTCCCAGTCTCGGGGGGTGCCGGGGATCTCTCTGTCTCTGCGACGCTGAGGGCAGCGGGGGCCCGGTGGCTTCAGCTGTCAGCCCGCCCGCACAGCGATGGCTGTCGTCGAGCGATAAGATCGGCGCGGGGGGGGGGGAGCAGGGACGCGGCGCGGGCCCGGGGGAGGCCGTGAGGGGGGGAGGCGCGGCAGTGGAGCACAACAGCTGCCTATGCCTAGCACGGTCTGATTTTTTTGACTTGGGGGTGGTGGTGGAGGATTGGGGGGAAGGATGAGAAACAAGAGGTTGGAGAGCGTGGGTTGGGGGAGGGGCGAGATGAGGAGATGGGCTCCGGGGTCCCCCACGCACGGCCACCCCTCCCAGCCACCATCTGGCGCGAGCGGGTTGGCGTGGGGAACCGAGGTGGGGCGGGGGCCGGCAGATGGGCCCAGGCTGCGCTCCAGAGTTAATGTAGGTTATGGGCAGGCGGAGTCCCCAGGCCCGAGAGAGGGGGGCCCAGGGCTTGCCTCCCAGCGATCCTGACAAGTGGGTTCCTCACACTCGCTCCGCCCATACTCTACGGTCCCTAGACCTGCCCAGGGTGCCAAAGAGTGTCTCTAGCTCTCCTCTGAGCTGGCATCCATCCCTACCTAGTTCTGTTTGCTTCCACCTCCAAATCCTGGCCTAGGAGTTCGTAAGAACTCGCTCCTTTACTGGCGCCGGCACTTGCCTGCCTCTCAAGGGAGACATCCAGTCCTACAGAATGCCTCTTGCTCAATACTGGTAGATCTGGAACTCTCTCTACCCCCTCTTACACATCCTGACTTTGCAAACAGTGAAGGACCAAACAAAACCGTTATTATCCTCAGAGACACAAAATGCAAGGGATCCCAGAGACCTAGAAATCCTTTTTAAGGAGGAAAGGGTTAAATTCTCCTTGCCATCAAAAGGCATTTATGAAATATCTATTTGCCACGTGGGAACTCTCCCAGAAGTTCATTATCCCGCTAAGATGCCACCAGCAATCCAGTTTGCTGGAGTCCCTCTTTGCCCACATTTGCTGAGCGAGAAAGGGTCCCGGGGCAGGCTCAGAACTGAAATGCAAGTGTCCACAGCTGGGACTCCTCCCTTTTTCTCCCACTAGAGACCCGTATGTCCTGGGTGCTACCAAGAGCAGGAGTGCTGTGAGTCCATCGGAGGCCGCAAATCACAGCGGGGTTGGACCCACTTGGACATCTGTTGACCCTGCCCCTATGCAGACGCTGGGCGATGCCCTCGAGAGGGAGCATGGATGCAAGGTTCAACCGACCGGGGCTCCCCTGAACTGAATGTGGGCCCTCTGAAAATCCACGGGTCCTCATCCCCACTCTCACCGACAACGCCAGGAGCCGGAGCAGGGTCCCGGCCTGGCTTCATTCAAGGTCCACAGTCTCCCCTTCAGGGGCCTTCTGCTTCTGTCGTCCTCCCCTCCTGGCCCCTACATACAGCCCCCCAGCAGGCAGAACCCTCACCTGGGGCCGTAACGCGCCAAGGTTGTCTTCCAGCCGCGCCCCTAAGCTGACCCCGGGTTTATTGGCGTACCACGGGGGCCGCGTAGAGCCTCGGGACCCCTCCCCCACTGGGTAGCCTACTCGCCCTCCCTACCCACCCCCCCGGAGTCCGCGGCGCAGCTCCGAAGCTTCTAGCGTCGTTTCGCCCACCCCCGACTCGCGTTCTCGGCGGGGCAAACTGTGGCCAGGTAGGTGCATGGCGGAGGCCGGGCCATGGAGCCCGTGGGGCAGGCCAGGGGCGGGGGAGTGGGCCTGGCTTGGGCGGGGCGCTTAAGCCTTGAGGGGCGCCGCTGCGGTCGCGGCCGAGAAGGGGCCACGTGCAGGGAGCCGCGGCCGGGGAGCTGCACAGAAGGCGGGGAGATTTGCAAACTGTTGCTGCCACATGGCTGCTCCTTTCGATCCATTCACATTGAAATGAGGCCGGCGCGTGCCTCATCTGCCGCAGGGCGCTGCCACGCGTCAGCCCGGCCCGCCGCGTGCCAACTGGGGCAGTGGGGCTGGCAGGGCCTGCCAGCCGTGGGGGCGCAGCCCGGGGCCCTGAGGCCGGGAGGGGGCGGGGAAGGGAGCCGAGCTACCCTAGCCGCTCAGGCGCCGCCGTTCCGCGGACCTTGGCCCTGCGATTGGGAGCGAGCCGACGAGAAAGGGCCGGGACGGACGGGTTTCGGAGGGGGGCCGGGATCGATGCCGCCGCTCCCCGCAGATGCGCCCCGGCAGCGCTACTCTCCATCTGCCGCTGCTCGCACCTGCCGGTCAATAAATCGATTTTACAATTTAATGCAGCAGCTTCCCGCCCGCCTGGGACAGATGCCGCCGCAGAACCACCTCCGCCCTCACCCCTCCCCTCGAGGGGCGCCAGCGGTTAGGGCAGGGATTCCCGCTCGGCAGGCGGTGCCCCGCGGGGCCTTGTTCACCTCTTTCTCGAGTCCCTACAAGGAACTGCCCGCTCAGGGTCTTTCCCGCGGAACAGAGTGGGTTTCCCATAGGACAGGCCTGAGGCTGGTGGAGGAGAAAAGATGATGACTTAGTGGTGGCCCTGGGGACTCATTTGGGGGCTTTATGGGGAACAGGATGCAGTGGCTGATGATAAGATGTGAGAGACCCTGTGAGGAGAAAGGGGTAGGACTTGGGGCATGGGCGCTGAGAGACCATGAGTCCTGAGGACTCCCCATGGTCCCGATGGGGAGGGTTGAACTGGAATGGGGCCTCCCCCCACCCCCACCTGCTCTGGCTGAGTCTGGCGAATAAGCAGAACATGCACCAGGGTTTTGGCGCTCCTCAGCCACGTAGTCTTGGGGCCTTGGGGCTTGTAATTTATTTTTATTTTTTTATTATTTAAAAAAAATTTGGGGGGGTTGCTGCAGAGAGAATCTCAAGCAGGCTCCTCCCATGCACTGACCCTGAGATCATGACCTGAGCTGGGCACTTAACCAACTGAGCCATCCAGGTGCCCCTAAATTTTATTTTTAAGTAATCTCTACACCCAGTGTGGAGCTCAAACTCACAACCCTAAGATCAAGAGTCACAGGCTCTACTGACTGAGCCAGCCAGGCATCCCTCTTTGGGCTTGTAATTTAAACCCCTGGGTTTTCTTATCTGTGCAATGGGGGTAATAATAACAGTAACACGGGAGGGTGACCGAGGGACTGACTATATGTGATTACACATTTGCAGGGCCCAATAAACACTAATTTCCTTTCCCTCAGGTGACATCCTGACAGCCAGGGGTAGACTTGGAGTAGAAGGGAGATTGAGGTCCAAAAGGAAAGGAAGGAAAAAGGAGAGCTGAAAGCAAACAGTCATAAGGGAGGAAAGCCAGGTGGGGCATGGAAAGAGGTGGGCCCTGTGGAAAACCTTGAGTGTAAGGGCCTTTTGTGGGAAGAGGATGTGACAATGTTCTTGGGTGGAGAGAGAAGACTGGAGCTTTGAGAATGGGTTTGGAGAAGAGATGAAGGTTGGAAGAACCAACTGCCCATGGCCTTGGACTTCCAGAGAGGATTATCCTGCCAAGGCCAAGTGTAGGTCTCAAGATGGCAGCCCTCTTCTTTCCTGGTGGTGTTTCAGAGCAGAGGTGTGTAGGAAGAAGGAGAACTCAACTTCTGAACTCCCCTGGTCATTGAGGCTCCTAGTAGCTCAGGGAACTCAGCCCTCCCCACATCACCAAGAGGGCTGGGTGGTCCACAGACTAGGCTGGACTGATGGTCCATGACTGGTGACCCACTGTCTCAAGGAATGATGTCCAAGTGGGTAAGATCATTGAGCATGAGTCAGAGTGCCTGTTCTGGCTCCTCGTGAGACCAGGAGCACCTCCCGCCTTCAACCTCCCTGATTTCCATGGAGCCTGAGGGCTGAGGCTAGCCTTATACACTGCATCCTTTGCTTTCTTGGAACATCAGCACAGGTGGCACCTGGAGCTGGAGTAACTGGTGTGGACGCGGCCCTCTCCTTTTCAAGGAGAACACTTTGGCCTGCAGAGACAATGGACTCAAGAGAGGAGAAGGTGAGGGCCCCTGACCTGAGAAGCCCCTTTTAACTGTATCAGAAGGAAGCTCTCCCCAGGCCTCCTGTGTGCTGATCAAGAGGAAAGGAGGGGCAGGGTGGAAACCTCCTGGCTGGAGGCAAGGGTCCTCACTGGTGGTGACCCAGCAGCTGCCCCAGCTTCATCTGCCAAACCCAGGGGATGCCTGGAAAGCTAGGGCCAGGAGCCATGCAGCGGGTATTTCCAGACACAGAGGAGTCCGGGGTTTATGGTAGCCTCCACGGCAACTTTCCCAGAGCCCCTGGCTTCCCCTTCCCTAGCTCCTTCCTGTCCCCACCCTAGCGAACGAACAGGGAGGCCCGGGGCGGGGGGAAGGGAGGGAAGGCTAACGGAGGCCTCTGCGTGAAGACCCTCTGGCTGTAGGCCCGCACCCTAGCCTGCCCTTGCCTCCTGCCCAGATCCCTCTCAGGGCGCGGACGACTTTGAGAGGTGGCTCACAGGGCTAGAGAACAGAGGGTACAGGGCAAAGACATTGCTCAGAGTGATGGGACTGAGAGAGAACCTTCTGCCAGCTTGTGCTGAAGGCCTGAGGGAATTGGGGCAGAGCCTGAAAGCAAAGGTTCAGGCACCCCCTGGGCCCTAGATCTTGGGCCGGCTTCCTTAGCTGGGGTTTTTCTTCCTCTAGAGAAGCCTTTTCACTCACTTGTCCTCTACCCCGGCTGACTAGCCTCCACTGTCCCTCCCCAGCATACAGGTCACTTGTCTCTGAAACCTCTCTTCGCTGTTAACTTTTACAGGTGGGAAGCCCTCCCCAGCCGCACCCTCCCGCTCAGCCCTCACTCCTCTCTTCCGGCTCTGGCCTTCCATTGGCACCCAGGCTCAGCGTTGTCCCTGGGTTCCCCAGGTTCCCGGGTGCCATTCACCTTCCACTGACCAACAACTCATCTCCTGAAAGGAACTCTGACCTCTCCTCATTTCTCCACACCGCTTCTGATCTCTGATCCCAGCTGCCACCCAGGACTTGAAGCAAGCAAGAGATAGGGGATGGGCAGCCCCAGGAACCTGGGAGTGGGGACTACTCAGACAGCCTCCCTGGAAGAAAGGATCAGGCCCGAACCAGGAAGTGTCGTGTTTCAAATACTCTCATAGAGAGAGAAAGACATCAGGGACAGGTGCCAACTCTGAACGGCTGCCTCAACAGGCAGGGCACTGTTCCCTGGAGAAGGCTGAAGAGCAGTCTGACTGCCATGGTCAAGTAGGTGATGGGTCTGAAGCAAAGGGTTGTGACAGGCTACCTCCTTCTCCCACCATGGTCAGAATGAGAGGAAACGGGCTTCAACTGTGACAGGAAGGATTTAGGTTAGACATATGGGAGAACTTCCTGTGACAGTGTCTACCCTATGTATTCCAGTTGTTCGTCCAGGTTGAACTCTTCCCTGGAGTTGATGAATTGCATGTTGTTGCTTGCTAATGAGTAACTTATCTTGCCTGTGATTAGCAAAGAACCTCCAGCCCAGACAATGTATGTGTCCAGACTCTTCCCCAGGGAAGAAGTCCAGAGAGGCCTGGGTGGCACCAGGACCAGAGCCCCCAGGGAGTTTTCCGGACAAGCTTAGGCCATTGTGAGCCAGTGTCACTTTGCCTCTCCTGCCCCCAGTCCTCTGGCCACCATTCTCACAAGCCCTACGGAGCTGTCCAGCCACAAGAACTCTGAGGCAAAGGGGCAGGTTGGATTTAAGGTGTGGGAGCTCACAGAGAATTTCCAGAGCAATGGTGAATACTCAGGGTCTTCAACCCCAGGGATTTCAGTAATAGCTTCAGTTAACTCTATACATTTAGAAATAGACAGGCTTCGGCCCTCTATTGTGCCCACTCCCCCCAGTCTCCCGAATCCTGCTTGGGCAACACGAATACTCCTGTTGTTGGAGCATTCTTTTTTTTTTTTTTTAAGATTTTATTTTATTTATTTATTCGACAGAGACAGAGACAGCCAGCGAGAGAGGGAACACAAGCAGGGGGAGTGGGAGAGGAAGAAGCAGGCTCATAGCAGAAGAGCCCGATGTGGGGCTCGATCCCATAGCGCCGGGATCACGCCCTGAGCCGAAGGCAGAGGCCCAACCGCTGTGCCACCCAGGCGCCCCTAGAGCATTCTGCCACCAAGATCCCTGTGTCGCCTTGTGACCAACTCCCCTGTCTCTTGCTTCCCCTCCTCTCCTAAGTGGCTTGATCTCATACCCAGATTACCGTAGCCCTTCTCCAGGTGGAGAAGAAGCCAGGGAGACCCAGGACAAATCCATCAAACTGCCATCAAAAGAAGAGAATGCAGGCAAAAGATGTGTGCACCCCATGGCTAGCCTTCTGGGGGCCACATGTGTATGCAGAGTTTGGGTCCATCAGTCAACCAATTGTGGATGAGGTCTAGTACCGGGCTACGGTCAGCGAGGCCAAAAGGAACACCATAGTTCACTCCTGATGCCCATGGGATGTGGGGATGAAACTGCAGCTCATGAAAACAAATGCGATGACCTTGGGAACCAGGGTTCAGAGAGGGAGTGGGGCTTCAGGGGTCAAAAGAGGCTTTGTGGGAGAGGGGGACTGCACTGAGCCTGGCTGGAAAAAAGAGTGGAACTTAGAAAAGAGAGGGCATTCCCAGCAGGGAGAATGGAGAGAGGAAAAAGATCAGGGTGGAAATGGCGTAGGAAGAGCTGGAACAGATTTCACACATGGTGGGTGGGACATGAGGTTAGATAGCTCGGGTTTGGGGACCCAGCAGGCATATTCGGACTCGACTGAGAGGCAGTCAGGAACCTGTGGGCTCTAGAGCTGAGGCGGGCGTTCTGGCAGTGGCATACAAGGTGGTCTAGAGCGGGGAGGTCCAAAGGGAAGACCAGAGGCAGCTAGGAGCCTTTCTGCACCTCTGGCTGGGGGTCAGGTGTGCACTGACCTGGGTCCTGCCCTTGAGATGGCTGGCCACCTGAGAATGCCAGACCCCTGATGACCTGCATAGGGAGCCCTGCAAACATGACCAGTGTCAGGGCTCCCCAGCTCCAATACTGAGGATGGGGGCCACTCTGGCCATGCCACTTCCCCTGCCAGTTCTCCCCACTTCCTCCTTTTACTCTCAGAGGCCCGAGGCTCTGCATGGGAGCCCAAACTTGCCTAGAAAAGGATAAAGGGTTGGATCAGGCCCGGTGCATCTAACCTCAGGCCTGGAACCCACAAAGGGAATCCATAAGCTCAGGGTGAGGGGAGTTCTCAAGGCCACCTAGACCACCTAGACGAACCCCATATTCTGTAACCAAGAGCTTGAATACCTCCAGGGATTGGATCCTCACCCCGGCTCCAGGCTGAGCCTGCAGTTTAGATAGTTCTGGTGATAGAAAGTACATCCACTTATTGATCCAAAAGTCCCGCTGTGGTCAGTGTGGCCTGGTGGCATGGGAGGGCTCTGTCTGAGCTGGGCCTCGCTCAGGGGCTTCTGGAATGGCGCTGCCAGAGGTAGGGTCCCCCAGCCTCCTGGATCTGGGGCGGTTCTGCAGGATCCCGTGGGCCCCCTGCTGCGCCTGCTTGGCGCCCTGGGCTGGGGCAGTTTAAGCGTGAGAAGCCTGGGTCAGTTCCCAGCTCAGCCCGGGGGTGGGGCAGCCAGGGTGAGGCCAGCCCTGGTCAGCCCTTCTCAGCCTCACCGGGGAGGCCAGGCTCAGGTCAGCCTGTCGCAAGGGCCGTCCCTCCCCAGGCTGAGATCATCGCCCTCCGGCCTCCATGGCAGCCCCCACCCCCAGCTGAGCTCACTGCCCTGGCCCGCTGGGGGACATTGTTGTCTCCCGGGCCCCTCCCCCGGACTCAATGAGCTGTTTGTTGGCATGTCCGGCGCGGGCAAGGGGAGGGCGGGCACAGGGAGCCCGCACACAATGGGGATTCCGTCCATTCTGAGGTGGCTGCGGGAACCAGGCTGGCTTTGTCCCTGGGACCCTCATTCCCACCATTTAGCGGAGCCGGAACTCCAGGCGGAAGGCCCCGTATAAGAACAACAATGTCGTCACCCTGTCTGTGGGGGAGGGTGCTGCAGGCCAGGGCTCCTGGGGCCCAGGGGACCCACAGTCTGGGGCAGCTGGAGGGGCACTTGGGACAGGTCTTAGGGCTGAGGCCGTGCCAGAGATCCGAGGGGAACTCAGGAGGCAGATGGGCGCTCCCCCACCTGCCCTGCCCGGTAGTCAGCAGCCTGTGGCAAGCATGGAAGGGGGCTCCCTGGTCTCACCAGCCATGCTCTGCTTTTCTGGGTGCAAACAAGAGCCCTAAGGTGCAGAAGGGACGAATGCATCCCGTAAGCCCTGTTTGGTGGTGTGCCATGGAGGGACTGAGTTAGGGGCAGCCTGACCCGCAGGCCTTTCTGCATCCGACTTGGGCAAAGAACTTTGCTCAAAGCTGGGCTGAGGCCCATTTGTGGACCACGAGCTTGGCTAGCCTGCCCCTTCGGAAGTGGCGGGGGCTGCTCAGACAACAAGTGTTTATTTTCTAGTGGGGGGGGGGGACAGGACGTCATGGCGTTTCCCTCCTGCCTAGTGCTGCAGTGGTTCTCACAGTCTGGGCACTGGTGACATCACCAGCCTTTCCTCCTCAGCCCTGGCCTCCTTGCCTCCCCCTCCCACCCTACCCCATACTCTGGCTGGGCGACACAGTTCTGAAGCTTCTGCTTCCGGTGCGGGCACTTCTGAGCAGGTCCTCATGGAGGATGTGAGCAGCTGGGAAGTACTAGACCATCCCCTTGTCACTGCCCTTGGCATTCAGGCTGAGCCAAGGGATAGCCCCTCTGTGCTCATGCTCCCCAGAATTGTTGGTGTCCCACCCGGGCACGCTCCTAGTGTGATGCTGGCCCTTTAAGGGTCTTGGGAAGCCAGAACAACAGGAAATCCAAACGGCCTCATTAGGCAGCTCGGAGCTCAGCACAGTAATTAGTGCCCTGAAAACAAAACAAGGAAAAGCAGGTGGTGGTGCCCCCCCTCAATCTCGGCTGCCCCCGGCATGGCCTGTTAGTACCCAGAGCTAGGCAGCTGGGATTGGAGCCCCTCCCTTCTAAGCCCCCTCACCCCAAGCTCCTGAAGCCGCCTGCCCACTGCCCAGGCCAAGGGTCAGAGCCTAAGCTTCTGGGGAGCAGGCAGTGGCTTCTGAGCGAACTGTTTCCCCTGGGGAGACTGAAGCCCCAGGGGTGAGCATTGGGGCTTCCCCTCTTCCGCAGCCAGGTGGCCACTTGTCCACAGCATCCTCCACCTGTTTGGAAAATGCTGTGATGGGGGCTGGGAGCTGGGGTGAGCTCCTCTAGCGGGAAAGGGAGACCCCTGGGAAACCCAAGCCAAGAAGGCCCCCTTAGGAGAAGGGAAAAGCCTGCTCTGTGGTCCTGCCTCTCAGGATCTGTGGTGATTCTCCAGGCAGACAGGACCACTTGGGCAGAGGGGATGGTAACCCATAGGCCCTCTGGACAGACCCTGGGGACTTCCCAGCCCCCTCTGTTGGTTAAAAAAAAAAAAAAAAAAGGCCTGGTGGGAGGCAAAAAAGGATACTAGTGAGTTCTCCTGAGCCGGGCTGCAGGCCCTGGCTCATTTTATCCTTTCCCCTCCCCGTTGATGCAACTGGAGCCTCGCCTTGTTGCTGACTCCTGAGATATCTCCCTTTATCTGTACAGCTAGGGGAGGGATATACTATGCTCCACTTAAGAAACGAATATTCATTCAACAAACATTTATGGAGTAGTTGCTATACTCCCTACACTATGCCAGGTGTTCCTGAGAAGGTTTCAGAGAACTCACTGTGATAGCTCATTACAGTCCTTCTCCATCTCTCTAAGTAATCTCTATGCCCAACGTGGGACTTGAACTCACAACCCTAAGATCAAGAGTCACGAGAGCCAGGAGCCCCAGTCCTTCCCTGTCTTGAGAAGGCCTTCAAGTGGAGGGACTATGGCTCTCTTCAGGTGTGTATCTCCCCATAGACCTAGCATGTAGGTGACTGCTGCAAGTTTATGAACAATTAAAAATGAACCAGGAATGGTCATTTACCATGTTACTTACCATGTAAGTTTACCAGCAGCAGCATCCTGACAAGGCCCCCAGCCCTTGGTGATAATCATAGCTCCTGTGCTCAGAGCCCAGACCTCCAGGAGGGCCCTAGGCTTTGTGTAAGGGCTGAGGACATATGGGGAAGGAACCTCGAGTCCTCCTGAGAATAGAGCTGGCTATGACCCTGGGATGTGGGGAGCAGTTGCCTGGGTTACCGGCTATGTGAGGAAGGGGGACGCTGAACAGGAGAGCTGGGCAGGTTGGGTGTGGAAGGTGGCCAGCCTATGGCCGGTGAATGGGGCTGTAATTAAGCTGTGGGTAGGTTTCTGGTCACAGAGCCTGTTGGCTGAGAACAAAGGCCACAGACTTCATTGCCCAAGGGGAAGAGAAGGAGCAGAGGGAAGGGGCAGCGGTAACCCAGAGCCTCCTATCAGGTTGGTCAGGGAACTCTGCAGGCATCTCAGAGGCCATCAGCTAGATGGGGGGAAATTTCTGAGGGGCTTCAATCTGGAACTGAGGGGCCGGTGCTGATGGTAGAGGTGGAAGGGACCAGCCAGCGACCAAAGCGTCACAGGGTCATGGAACAGGGGTTTCTCAGCCCTGACTACACTACAAGAATCACTTGAGCAGATCCCTAGAGATTTTGACATAATTGTTCGGAAAAGGGGCCTAGGAGGCACTGGTATTTTCTAAAAGCTCCCTAAATGACCCATTGCGCCCCCAGGATTGAGAACCACTTCTCCCGGGGAGCAGAGGGCCCTGCTTTAAATCCTAGGGTCTCATTGGCCCCTCCCCAGAGCCTACAGTGCTCAGAGGCCACACCCACTGGACCAAAGAGAGCAAGTGCCCTGGGGAAATGGGCAACAGAGTCCGGTCCGCTTGGGGGTGGAGCCTTTGGAGCAGCCCTCCCCTTCTTGGACCCCCAATCCCAGTGGAAAGTTACCCAGGGAAGCAACCGCGGGGCAGATAAGGAGAGAAGCCTGGGGGGGAGGGGTGTCCGTGGGGTGCCCTTGGCCTCTCCAGGCCCCCTAGCAGGGACCCCGCCGCCTAACCCTCTAGGCCCCCAGGCCCCGGGGACAGCGCCCCCGGAGAACAGGCCGGGGACTGGAAGGGAAGAGAGGTAGACTCGAAGCACCTGAGCTGATGGGGCCTGATCCCGCTCGGGACGTGCGCGCTCCTGAATCATTTCCCGGATACAGCTCAACGGCCCAGACTTCAAGGTTTTGGGGGGGAAATCTTTTTTCCAAGTTCCTCGATCTGTCATCCCCCTCCCCCGCCGGCCGGATAGGCCTGGACCAGTGTCCTCTCTCGGCTCCCCCTCAGCCTCCCAGCTCGGGCTTCTCCACTGAACTCCCTGGACATTGTTTCCCGCCTCAGGAAGTCTCTGATGCCCTGCGCTGGATTTTGTTTTCCTTGTTATCGGGACAACTAATATTTTTTCCTGTGCGGAAAAAAAAAAAAAGATTTTCCCAAGCAGATTACAGCTGTCAGTGAGGGGGGAGGGGGCTGGAGGTTGAGCCCTCCCTTCACCCGCCCCTTCTGCCACCCTTACAGGGCTGAGCTTTTGAATGAAGGAGGAAGTCCTGGCCCCAGAGCCTGCCCCGGCCAATTGGAGCTGGGGCAACTCTGGCCCTGGCCTTGGCAGAAGTCAGACCCCTGCCCTCTGCCTGTGGGGCCCCTGCTCCCCGCTAAGAGGGCTGACCTGTGGCTGTGTCATATTTCCAAGGACAGGGAGAGGGTCTTGAGCTGGCCTTCTCTCTGGGGAACTGAAAAGGCCGGCCAACCCCGCAGTGGCAGCAAGGCAGGACCTGAAGAGAGACACCCTGGGAGGAGCGGGTGCACACAGGAGACCCAGCTCTGTGGAACTACGTGACTTTGGGCCATTCCCTCTCCTCCCTGTGCCTCAGGCTCCTCCCCTCCACCAGGGACATATTGATAGCTACTTCGCCTATCTCAAGGGTTCTGCTGGGACAATGCAGATGAGATAAGGAATATGATTCAGTGGCAGAGGTTCCTCTGACTCAGGTCAAAAGGGTTAATGGCAGGTGTCTCAGTTCAGTACCTTGTGAGCTGCACGAGGCCCCAAAGCCAGCAGGACCAGAAAACAGAGGCTGTCCCTGAGCAGGCTGTTGGATCGACACACCCGGGTGTGCATGCACACAGGCACACGAACGTGAAACACACACATACATACGCGGGCCTGTGCATTCTTCCTTGATAAGTGCTCCCTTTCTGCCCGGGGTGTTGTGGCTCTAGGGACAGGCTGCTGGGGTCTTTTGGGGCAGGGAGCTGTGGCATGACCACCACTGCAACAAAAGAGACTTTCCGAAGATGACTGAGGTTCTTTTCAAGTTAACGACAACAAATAGAAGAGTTTCAGATGTGGGTTACTCAACTGTTCGTGATTCGCAAAGCCCCCCCATGCCCTGTACCCTCCTGCAAGGTGGGATGGTCTGCCATCAGTGCAGTGGGCTCCTTGGTGGGCTGAGGGCAAGAGTGAGCAAGGCCGTCTGTCAGGAGGTGGGAGGAAATAGGATGATTTCTATTTAAACTTACTTTCTATCTAAAAAAAAAAATTGAGCTTTAATAATATTTCATACAGGTTTTGACTCTAGTGCGTAATTTATGCATGAATGTTCATAATCAAAACAGTTTGGAAACCACTACCCTGGGAGACCCAAGCCCTGTGAAGGCTTTATATCCTATCAGAAGCCCGTTTCAGACCGGGTGCTGGGTGAGGGAAGGGAGCTGTGGAGGAGGGGCTGAGGAGCTCTGGGTACAGGATTGCTGGGGCCCTGTCAGATTCCCGGATGCCACCAGCAGTGTGGACCTTCCTGGCCACCCTGTGGCCTCCCTTCTCCCTGCCTACGCTTTCAGGCCTGCTTAAGCCCCTGTAGGGCTCTAGGACCTTTGACTGCCATGCTTCCTGCAAGGGAGAGAGTGGTCCTGTGTGACACTCCCCTAACCCCCTGGAAGCTGGCTAAAGTGCGGCCAGGGTCCCCGTAGCTGCCCTGTATGTTGTGTCACCCCCAGGAGAAAAGTCCCTGGCGGGAGGCGGCCTTCTGCCGGGAGGCTGTTTCCTCAACCAGCCAAGGTAAGAAGTGGGGGATTTCCAGTCCTGTCCACGGGGCTGACTTTAGTACTGGGGGCTCCTCTCCTCGCTCATGCAGCCCAGACCAGGGTGAGGACAGAAACTCCGGTGTTAGGCCCGCTTATTGGCAGATGGGTGTGAGGGAGAGCAGTCAGCTAAGCCCACAAGCCTGCAGATGCTGCTCCCTGCCTCTGAGGGAGCTGAGCCCACCATGCCACCCCAGGGCTACACCTGGGACCGGCAGGAACCCAGCCCTGGAAGACCCCGACAGGCATGTTGGTGGGGAGGGGGTGCTGGAAATCCAGAGCCACGCTTACTCATGGGCCTGTGGGGAATGACTCAAATTGATGAATGCCCCTGCCTAACCCCAGCCAACCCTGGTTCTGGTGGTAAGGGGAATGACAGCTCTCCATCTCACCCTTGAAGCCTCCCCTAACTGGCCGATACTTCCAAGGATGCTGGAGTCAAAGGAGCCACTGCTAGCTCCTTAGGTGGGGGCCAGAAGCCTTACATTCCAGACATCCTGCCCTGAAAGCATGACCCCTAGGAATGGGAAGCCGTACCCTAACAGCATTCCCTGTATTCCTGGACAGTGGTCAGCTGAGCAGGGAAGGCAGGTGCAATCCGGGGGGGGGGGCAGTGCGCTGAGTGGAGAGAGAGGTAGGCACTTGTGGTAACCTGGTGATGGTGGTACAATGCCCCAGCTCCAGTGTGGTTCTGCTCAGGCCCAGATCCGGGCTTAAGACACTAGACTCGGGGTGCCTGGCTGGCGCGGCCGGTGGAGCATGCAACTCGTGATCTTCAGGGGGTGCAAGTTCAAGCCCCACATTGGGTGTAGAGATTACTTAAAAAGAAATAAAATCTTAAAAAAAGAAAGAAAGAAAGAAACAAACAAACAAACAACTGGACTCTAACTCCACCTTCATGGAGATTCTCCTGTGCCTCAGACGCTTGCGAGTTTTATTTCATTACTTGGCTCGTATGTATTTGCTGTGTGCACATGTGTCTGTGTTTCACGTACACATACACATGCTTGCAGCTTGTGTGATTGAGGCATGCCAGGTGGAGGAATAGGCTGGGACTCATGCGAAGTCCCTGAGTGGGAGAGTGAGAGGTGAAATCATAAATCCAGCCACCACCAATGCAGGCTAGCAACACGCCATGATAATGTGTGTTTGTGTGTTACCATCCATCTACACAGCAACCAGTCTTCCGAGGATGGTGCAATGAGCACATCCAGACATCTAGGTCAGGATTTGAACCCAGGTCAGTCTAAGGCCACGCCAGAGATCTCTCTACCAGGCTCTGTTGGCAAAGTCTTCCTTAATTACCCTCCATTGATCCTTGTCTCTGAGACCCTGGCTGCCCTGGTCTGAGGTCACAGGCCTTTCCCCTCTCCTTCTTTCCTCCCCTCCAGTCCAGGTGGCAAAACAAAGCCTCTTCAAGGCCGCTTGGAGCCCAGGATGCTGTGCCCGGACCTTCACATCTAGCCTGTCCCCAGTTCAGAGAGGGTCTGGCTGGCCCTGGGCGGGATCAGCTAGGGCTGAGCTTGGGCAGCTGTTTACAGTAAACAGAAAGCTCCTGAGGAAGGAAGAAGGGGAGGGGCTGGGGTCGCCATGGAGACAGGGACTGAGCCGCAGGGCCTCAGGCCTGATCCACTAGCACTGCTAATGCATCCCTTCCCCTTCTAGAGCTGAGGAGGCCCAAAGAAGGTCCAGTCAGGGCAGCCTGAGCAGGAGAGGCAGGGGCGGGTAGGCTGGGCCTCAGAGCTGTGCCCACCGAGAACACACTGCCACCTCATTATGTATTTCAACTTACTATTAACAACAACTAATGTTTATTGACATCAGGTCCTTGAGAATATGTTTTCTTATTTAAACCCTAACAACAACCAGGAGGTAGGTTCAATAGTCTCTAATTTATAGACGAGGAAATCAAAATTTAGAAAGATTAAGCCATTTGTCAAGGTCACAGAGCTTATAAGTGACAGAGCAAAAATGTTGGATCAAAAACTCTATTTAGCCAGGCAGGTAGGAGATGAGCTAGCTGGTAACGCTCTGAGTCCCTCAACCGATGGGGAAACTGAGTCCCTTGGATACCAAGGGGACTTTCCCAGGCTTCTGGCGTTAGTCAAAGAGATTGCTGGGGACAGAACCCATGTGTTCCAGCCCTAACCACTAGACCACACGGCTTCTCCATGGCTTGAGCTGGGAAGGTCCAAAGAGAAACTCCCTTTCCAGCCCCAGCCTGGAGTGTAGACTCTTCCCCAGCTAACAGGCTGCCCCTGTGGAGGCCAGGCTGGGCCAGGGTGCCGTGGGGGATGCTGGGGGGTTTCTGCCCACACATATGGTTTCCAGATTCCAGGGGATGAAAAGGAGGCCCTTTGGGGCGGAAATGGGGGATGTGTGATGACAAATTTAGACTGATTGCTTAAAAAAAAAAAAAAAAGGCCAAGAAACCCTAAAAAATAAAAGCAAAAATTCCGCTAGAAAACCAAAGGGAATATTTGATTGTGAAACTGAGTTGCCGTGAGGTGCAGCACGGTTTAATGTGGAACAGTATGAAGGGTCCTTTCAACTTTGCGCAGAGGCTGGAGGGAGAGGAGGCTCTGTCTGCTGTTCTTGGCTTGGCCTGCTGAGTTCTGGGACAGAAATGAAGTCAAGCAAGACAGCCGGGAGGATGCCTGGAGTTCAGGAGTACTTGTTGAAGGCAATCTCCTATAAGGCTTGGGCCCTTCAGGTAGCTAGACTCCAAGGGTCTTCCCTGCTGGCTTATGGCCCAGGGTCCCCCCTGCTCCAGTAAGGAGCCACCCCAGGGGATGCTCCAGCTGGCCTGTACCAGAGAGCATGTGAAAGGATGAGCTGTAAGGTGGGGGTTTGGGGTATCTCTGAGTTCCAGCCTTAAAGGGAAATGGCCAAGAACAGAAGGTAAAAGAGAGGACAGCTGCCTGGAATTCTGGTCTGCAGCAGGCCCAAGGGGTCAAAGGTCAAGGGGGGGACAAGGGGGACTTCCTGAGGCTCCCAGGGGAGTGCCAGCCAGCCAGCCAGCCAGGCTGTTGTGCAAGCTCGGGCTGGACCACGAGGGCAGGCTGGCAGAGGAGGCACGCCTGGCCCAGCCCCCTCCACCGATCCTATCTGTTCCGTGGAGCAAGAGTAGTGTCCTCTCTCCTCCAGAAACCGGGACCCCACTCCCCAAGGCAGCACTCCTGTCCCACCTCAGGGGCCATGTTCTATATGGCTGAGGGATTCCTCTCTCACACTCATACTGAGTCTCTTCCCAGAACCGCCATCTTTTGAGAAACCAGAAGAGCCTTCTCAAGCAAGCCTCTTTCTTCCAGAGCCACGATAGGGCTTACAGAGTCCCAGCCCCTGAGGGATGAGGCACAGAATGACGTGGAAGAGAAACAAGCCAACAGGAATGGCTCAGGGGCCCCGTGCTAGGCTAACCTCGCAGGTGTGCTGCACTGTTCTTGGGCCTCCAAGTTGTTCTCTTCATTCGTATTTTAGACTGAAGAAATTGAAGTTCTGAGGGGATGATTAAACTGACAGCTGGTAAACGGCAGAGACTTACACTTGTTCTTTCCAGATCACCTCCCTGTCCCTCAGCTCAACGCCCTTTAGCTGGAGAGGGAGAGCCAGCACAGTGAAGCCTAGGACAGTGTTTGGCTCCTGACGGGCACAGGGGTCACTGGTGACTGATGGTGAGTCTTACGGAGAAGGGACAGGATGCTGGCTGGAGCTTCACGTCAGCCCCTGGTTTCTGCTCTGAGATTCAGCACCTGTAAGATCAGGAGGCAGACTGGCAGCAGTGGTTTGCCAGCATCCTGGCGTCCCACAGAGATTGGGGCAGGGGAGGAAAGGACAGTAAACAGGGGCGTGGGCCTCCCAGCCCAGCGTCCACCAGGGAGGCCCAGCATATCCATCTCAGGCGCGAACACCCACGAAGGCCTTTCTGTGAACAAGAGCAGCTGAGGTCTCTGCCGCACTGAGCTTCGGGAGGCATGGTCTAGGTAGCTCAGGTCCTGGGCTGGTGAGAAGCCAGAGGATCTGGTGGGGGAAGTGGGGGAGACCACGTCTGGGCTGCGGGAGGAAGCAGGCTGGAGGCAGAGCTGTGAGACGCGGCGGAGGAGGTGAGCTGCAGATAGACAGCACCTGCCCCGCACCTGGGAAACACAAACAGACTTTTGACTGCGCTGGACCGGGAACCAAGAGCGCACCCAATTTCCTGCAGCCGGACCAGTGCCCCTTCTGTTTTCCTGCGGGGCCTGCCTGGGCTTGTTCTCAGTGGACGCTGGTTGCTGGTCACCAGCGTAAGGCCACCCTAACCTCCCAGTGACCCCGTGGTTCCCACTTCTCAGCTCAAGAGCTACTTCAAGGTGAGAGCTGAGAAACAGCGGAGCAGCCCAGGGAGAGGAAAGCACCCCATCAGAGGGCATTCAGCGAGAAGAACCCTACTCTGTGCCCCCTTTATCAGCCATCCTAGACCCCAGTTTGCCATCTGCCTCAGTTTTCCCTTTTGGAAACAGGGCATGAGAACGGAGTCCCTCTCCTGGTGGCTTCGGTAGGTATAGCTCCCCGAAAAGCATCATCACCGTGCTCCAGGTGGAGGAGAAAGCTGGGGGCTCTGGCTGCCCGGTCACTAGAACTACCTAGCATCCTCCCTCTAGCCCACTGCCCACGCCAGGCCTGCCTCTGACCACCATTCACCCTCAACCTGCTTCAGGGCCCAGCCTCACTCCACATAATCAAGCTGCCAGCAGGGTCCTTTGTGGTGCTGCTCCCGTGTGGCACTGCCTAGGGGCCCCGCCATGGGGCAACAGATGGACCTATGGTCTCTACAGAACAATGGTGGGGGAGGGGCTCTGGCATCGCCTGCCCCAAACAGGAAGCACTGCATGAGCTTCAAAGAACTGGCAGGGCCAAGGGGCTGAGTGGCTGGAGCCAGTGCCAGGACTGGCGGCTGCCCGAAGAGATGCCTGCCAGCCTCAGGATGCCCAGCCTGCAGTGGGGGTGGGGTTGCAGTGGCCGGGGCAGCTGGGGCTTGGACAGAGGATGCCTCGCGCCCTCCTGGCAGCAGCCTTTGACCTAGAAGCAGGTTGAGAAAAGGGCGCTCCGCCACGAGCAGGCTGTCACCCGGCTCTGCGGCCACTCGCGGGCCAGGCTGCAGGTTCTTTCCCAGGCCACAGTGGGTCTGGCCCTCCAGCAAGCAACCATGAGGGGCAGGGCTGGCACCAAGCCTGCCGCCCACTCCCTGCCTCCTGCTCCCAGCTGCTCTGCTCTGAGCCTTTTCCTCTCCACTTCCTGTTCACACAGGGGGGGGCGGGAAGTGGAGGGAGGAAGCTGGGGGGAGGCGTGTAGGGGGGACCCATTGAATAAAAGGAATTAACCGTTTCCCTCCTCTGACCTCTGGGAATTTCCGCCTGTGAAAGTGTCTCGAAGAATCTGCAGAGCTGGGGGAGTGGGGAGGAGGTATGCCCCTCTTGGCCCCCTCCCTTGGTGGTGGTGGGGCCAGATAACTCCCTTGGGGCCCCCTCACCTTTTGTTTCCCTGGCGCCAGGGGGACAGTGCCAAGGGCAGCCTGGAGCCTGATAGCCCCAGAGCCCCCTCCCAACAAATGGTGTTGATGAGGGCCCAGCCTACAACTTGAGCCCTGAGGTGGGGGAAGAGGGGAATTCGAGCATTGGTGGTCCTGGGGGAATGAGCTCACACCCACGACGGCCAGGCTTGGAGCCCCGTGCCCTCCCTGTCAGAGCTGGTGCCCTTGGCCCGGCTGCCTTAGGGACAGGAGAAGGGAGGGCCGCCCAGCGGGAAAGCCAGGCCTCAGACACTGGGGCATCACACCCTCCGATGGCCACTCCCCGTGGAGCTGTTTCGGAAGGGAGCCAGTGGTTTCGGGAAGCCAGTCGACAGCGCCCCCTCGTGCCGGCGGACGACTTGGCCAGGCAGCCCCCCAGAGCCCTCTCAAGGGCGCGCCTCAGGAAGCACCTGCTCCCCAGGACCAGTGACCGCCCTGAGTCTCCCCCAGGTGGCTTCCTTGTTTACAGGCCTCCTGTCCTGTTCTCGGCGTCACTGCCTGTGGCCACTCCTCCTATTTCCAGTGACAGCTCCAGGAGCAGCTCATTCATCTTGGTCTCTGCCCACACAGCTGCTCCCCCACCACACCCCCTTCTGGCTCTCCCCAGGCTTAGGGCCAAGGCCCTGAGGGCCTTCTCTCTCCCCTCCATTCCAGGCCTTGCTTGGTTTCCAAGGATCTAAGAGCTGTGGCTTCCCGTTGCCCTGACTCAACGGAACCCCATTCTGTCAGTGCCAAGGAAGCCTGGGGCCTTTTTTCCAGGAACGAGGAAGCAGCCTAGGACCAGATGGGCAGGCTTGGGAGAGGACAGAAGGGGGCAGGGGCACCCCGGGCTGTCTTAGCCAAGTCCTCTGGGAGGAGGAAGCACTAGGGCAGTGTTTGTTTAACTAACATGGATTAGGCACCCACTATGTGCGGAGACAGACAACCCAAGCTGTTCTAAGCAAGTGACCACGCAAGTGGCAGGTCAAAGTTTAGACCTGATACCGACAGTGGGGACGGTACCCCTTAGCCCTCTATTGGGCAGGTCTAGGTTTGAGGGGAGCCCTGAGGCCACATGGGAAGAGGAAGGGGAACAAGAGCCCTCCAAATCTTCTTGGAACAGAAGGACCAAGATTAGGATGCTCTCTACCCACCCAGTGATTATCAACCCCCCACATCTGCTCCCTCTTCCTTCTGGCGGAAGATGGGGAGTCTGAGGCTCATCAAAGATGGGCAGTTTCTAGCCTGACCACTGGCAGAGGCCATGAGGAGACACTTGTTCTAGTGATTGGGGGAACTTGGCAGGGCAAGACTCCACTAGGACTGCACGAGCTAAGAGGCTTTCAAAAGGGCTACTCGGCAGGGGAGAGAAAAGCCTGCAGTCACCAGCTGGGGGCAGGGTGGGGGGGGGGTTCACCCCAGCTTGATTCCAGGAACACGAGCTTATTTTATTTCAGTCTGGGCAGCTGACAGACCACACCCAGAGAGCCGGGCAGTGGACTGTGAACCCCAGTCCACCGAGCAAAGGGTGCTGTCTGATGTCACAGGAAGGCCTCGATCCAGGACTCTCTAGGGTAACCACAACTAAAAAAGTGTAATCTGGAGGGGGAGGGGCAGATCACAGGAGTTAGATGAGGAAAATATGTATCCCCAAATGCCATGGATGGTGGCAGTGGTGGTCTCAAAGCTAGCAAAAGCTGGGAATGCAAGGATCCAGGCGGGCAAAGGGAAGGGCAAGCAGTATCTAGCACACATAGCATGCGTAAGGGCTAGTGAAGGAAGGAAGGATGAAGGCTTAGATTCACAGTGAGGCAGTGCAGACTCCCAGAACATTCTAGGGAGGAACAGACTGAGGAAGCACTAGTGGAGAAAGTGACAAGAAATCAGTGCCTCCCCGTTGCCTGAGTGTGGAGGATTCTGTGGGGAGCAGCACCACCTGCTGGCCAAAGGCAAGAACAGTCCTCGGTCTGAGAGGATGGTGGACCACCCTTCCCAGCTGCAGCCTGGAGCCAGAGAGGATGGAGTTGAGCGACAAGGAAGGAAAAGCTTTCAGGGTCCTGGCAGCCTCCCTGTGGCACCATAGCCCCCCTGGAGACGATTCACACATCCCCCAGGCCGGCATCAACACAAAGCCATCAACTCCAAAGCCCCCAGTGCAGTGCAGGCAGTTTAATGCACCCCACCCCCATCACCAGCTCCCACTGTCCTCCAGAAGGCCCTCTGCCCCAGGGCACCCCCGACACCAGAGCCCCAGAAGGCATACACAAGAGGCGCCCACTACCAGCACCACCGTCCCCACCCTCCGCGCCCACGACTTGGAGGGGTTGCCTTTTCACTCTGGGACCTAGGGGCAGACATGGGAGAGGACTTCCTCTGAGGGAGAAGGGCCACAGAGTGAAAAGGAAGAACGGTACTCCCGCTCTAGAAGGTGAACAGCATGTCTGTGGGACGTAGAGAGGAGAAGAGGACTGCTGGATGGAGGGGGGACGGTGATGGGGCTGGAATTCTGACTTCTCCAGGCTAAGGCCCTCTACTGGGAGGCAGGCAGACGGCCTGGCGTCACAGCAGCTCTACGGCAGCTCTCAAGAACAGCGCGGAGAGCGGCAGAATGCACTCACAGATGACACCTTACAGGCGACAGCTGTAATTCCACTCTCCCCAACACGGTCATGGCCCAGCGGTCTCCAGACGACAGAGCAAATGGACCACGGTGTGGCTTTCCCAAGAGGGGGCAAGTGCCCTCGACTGCCTGCCCACCCAGTGGGGCAACATCCTCCTTCCTACAGCCAACTGAGGTGCTCCTCCTCGTAGCGCTGGGGGTCAATGAAGGGCCGGTCAATGGAGCGGATCATCAGCTCCCCACAGTACACGCACTCGGCGGCCACCAGTTCATCGAGGTCAGCCTTGAGCTGTTCCCGACTGGGCCCCGCCGTCGCAGCCCCACCCTCGGCCTCCTTGGCACGGGCAGAGCCCTTGGTAGGGGCCGGAGCAGCCCCCAACTTCCGCTGCAGCTCCTCGAGCCGGGCCTGCTTGTAGGCCGGCAGGCCAGGCCGCACGGCCTGCAGCAAGCAGTCAGCATGGAACATGTGGCCACAGAGGAAAAGGTAGAAAGGGCGGTTGAGCAGGGGGAAGTCGCAGGTGGCACACTTGTCCTGGGGCTCCACCGTGCCATAGCGGCCCCGCAGCTCCTGCAGGTCTCGCCGGATGCGCTGGGCACTGGCGGTGGCCTCTTCCATCTCCCGCTGCAGCTCCTGGATGTGGTGGTTGTAGGCCTTGAGCGAGCTGCAGATCGCCTCCTTGAAGTGGTCGATGGTGACGAAGTCAGGAAAGAAGGGCAGCACGTCTTCGATCTTGAGCAGGGGGCAGCTGGCCAGGCAGGCCATGGCCGTCTGCACGTCCTCCTCCTCCTGCACCACGTGCCGAGCGATCTTCAGCCACAGCTTCTTACGCAGTTCCTCGTCGTCCTCGGGCAAGTCAGCGCACTGTTTGGCCAGGTCCACGTCGACCTGTGGGGAGACCGCGAGCGGTAGGGTCGAGCCCCCTGCCCCCCGGGATAGACACTGGGGGACACACAGATGCCCAGGGAGAATCTGGGCCCCAGGAGAAGCCCCAAGGCAGGATCCCCTGACAGCAAGCAAGATGCAGCTTCTAGGGCCCAGGATAGGAACCTGTCTCAGTGATGCGCCTGTCCCTGTCACCGCTTTGTAGAAGCTACTTACAGTGAGGGGACTTTGGCAAATTTAAAAATGACCTGGGGAGCATATTCACAATACAGATTTTTGGGCCTTACCCTCAGACTTTCTAATTCAGTAAGTCCTGGGTTCAAACCCAGGAATTCACATTTTTTAAATTAAATTTTTTTTTTAAGATGTATTTATTTGACAGAGAGAGAGAACACAAGTAGGCAGAGGCCAGGCAGAGGGAGAGGGAGAAGCAGGCTCCCCACTGAACGGAGAGCCTGACGTGGGGCCTGATCCCAGAACCCTGGGATCATGACCTGAGCTGAGGGCAGACACTTAACCCACTGAGCCACCCAGGCGCCCCAGGAATTCACATTTTAACGTAACTCAGCCCCCTCCCCACCGGCGGTTGTGACTATAATGCGATCGCTAGCACGTACGTAGAACTTACCTGCAGGGCTGGCCCCATTCTGAGTGCTTTTCGTATACACTACTCTCATCAACCCTAGGAGGGAAGTAACTAGAACATTATCCCATTTGTGGCCGAATGATCTGAGGCAAAGAGAGGGTCAGAAATCAGCTGAGGTCACACAGCCTAGTAAGCGGCAGAACCAGATTTCAAACCCTGACCTCGGAGTCCGCGTTCTTAACCTCTGCACTACTGCACCTCTCCGCCGGAGGAGCCGGCGCCCTCCAGCCACAGCCCCCACTCCAAACCCGCGGCTCTGACATGACTGCTCTCCAGGCCCCTGTCCTGGATGGGGTCAAAACGCATCGGCTCACCTGCAGGGCCAGGTCCACAGCCTCCTCATACAGCTCTAGGACCTTGTAGACATGGACACAGGCACGGTGGTGGCCGTGCTCAGCGCAGAGCCGCAGCGCGTACTTGAGGTCGTAATGCACACGGTGCGGGCTGGCGCCGGCCTGCTCAAGGTAGGCCAGCAGTGAGGCCGGCTGGCCTCGGGCGTACAGCGACAGCAGGTAGTTGTGAATCGCCTGCTCCGTCTCGCCGAGCACGTTCACACAGAACTCCATGTAGCGGATGGCCTGGCTCACCTGCTGGGCCTCGCCACCCTGGCTGTAGTTCACCAGGGCGGGGATGAGCTGCCGGGCATCCAGCCGGCTGCCCAGCTCAATCCAAGCATCCACCAGCTGGCGGGGGATGTGACGAATGAGGATGGGTGAGAACTTGTAGAAGAGCTGGGGGTCACGGTGGCGGGCAAGCACAGCCAGGGCCTCCTCGTAGGCCTCATGCTGGCAGTGGTACGCCACCACGCGCTCGTAGTCCTGCATGATCACGGCGAAGTACACCATGTGTTCTGTGTCCCCGTGGCTGGCAAGCAGTTCGTGGATGGAGGCCCGGCTGGCGAAGAGCCACTCCTTGTGGCGGGGGCTGCTGAGGAAGGACCGGAAGCGCTCCCGTGTTTCCCGGTATAAGTTCAGGGCCTCAGGATCACCCTGTAGTGCTCCGAGCCGGCTCAGGTAAAGCTCCGTCAGCCAGGTGGTAAGCAGTGTGGCCTGGGTACGCTCGGCTGGCTTCAGACCGGCCAGTTTTCGCTGCAGGAACTCAGCCAGAGCCTCCTCCTGTCGGGCCTCCAGGAACTTGAGGGCGATCTCCTCAAAGTAGCTCTGGGTCAGGGCGTAGCAGCGGGCACTCTCCAAGTAACGACGCTGGCGAAAGCAGAAATCGGCCTCCCGGGCCAGGACTGTGTCCAGGCAGTCAGGTCGCTCTCGACAATACTCTTTGGCCAGGTCGAAGCGGTTCATGTCCAGGTAGGTGCGCCAAACATCCCGGGCCTCCCGTTGCACATGGTAGCGGAAGACGGCACGCTCAGTGTAGGTCCACAGGTGGCCCGTGGAAGAGTCCTTCACCATGTGCTTCAGGGGCCCAAACTTCTCCAGGAAGTGATCCCGCAGCACCACCTGCCCCGTCAGCGTGCACACTGCCTCCACCCGGTCAGCCAGCAGCAGTAGGAAGTGGAACTGGGTCAGGACGATAGCCAGGGGCGGGCTCGCCCCCGGACCTACCCCCTCTGGGTACTCCCAGACTCGTTCCTCGCTCAGCAGGGAATCCGGACGCCCGCAGTCCAGTGCTCCATACAACACGCCGTCCCCCATCATCCAGGCAAAGGCCCGAGGTGCGGAGCGCAACTTGGGGGTATAGAAGGCCAACTCACTGTAGCCCAGACTGCTGGGGAACTCGCGGAATGGGGGTGGGTGGTCCGCATAGGCAGCAAAGAGCCCCGAGAAGCCCTGGGCCTCAGCTCCCTCTGCGGCTCGACCTATGAACTGGAAGAGGCGCTGCCGGGTGGTGGCGATAACAAAGCCACGCCCATCGGGGCCCCGCTCAGCCTCGAGGGAGCACACAGGTGCTGGACCCCCTTCTTCGTTTAGTACGTACAATGGGCGGAAGTAGAGATCTGGAGCAGGGCCAAAAAGCCCACCTTCGCTGGCTGAGAGCTCTGCTTCGAAGATCTGGCCTTGGGCGGTGCCGACCAGGATGGGGCCTGTGCTGCTCTCGGTGCCCAGTGCCTTGTTCCAGCCCACACTCTCCACCAGCTGCCCTTTCCAGCGTGCCAGTGGCCGTACCTTCTGTCCGTTACGGTTCACATAGAGGACCTCAGTGCTGCTCAGAGCAATTAGCAGGTGAGAGCCTGGAGTCGGGGAGAGCACAGCACCCTATAGAATGCTGCCATTCCCACCCTCAGCCTCCTCCCTGCCCCCACTCTCAGATCCCACCCGCCGCGGCAGTGACTTATGCTCGGATCAACTACCCCTCCGACCCCAGATCTCCCCCCCCACTTACCAGTGTGGTCCAGAAACATCTTGTGAACCTTAGCATCATCCTTGCGTCCCAGCTCCACGTGGTTGGGTTCATTTGCCTTGCCCAGGTCAATGCTGTCGAGACAAGAGTCACAGCCATCACTCCAGAGAAGGGTAGATTATTTTTTGAAATCACAGACCTCTTTATAATCTGATGAAAGCCACAGCCTTTCTGCCCTGGAGTCTACATACACACATAAAATTCTGCATACAGTCCTAAGGGAACTCTGAAACACATACAGGGTCCTACTTAAGAACCCTCTGCTCTGAGAATTCCCCCTTCATTTTGAGAAGTCACTGAACAGAAGTCTTTTCCTCTGCTCAGTAGATATGCAGTGCACCTGGGAAGACGGGCAGGGGTACCCCAGATTGCTGGGGTAAAAAGATAACAACAACCAGGAGCTAATGGTCACTGAGCACTTTCTATATAGCAAGCACCATGCCAAGAGCTTAACCTAGTAGAGCTCGATGACTCTTCATGATAACCTTGAGGACTCCTCCTGTCTATAGTTGCCTTATTAAATTCTTTTCAAATTATAGGCTCATTCTAACCAAAAATCAAAGCAAAGATGTACAGTTAATGATTTTCTTCTCAAACTGTCATTCTCCAGACAAAACTGATTTTAACGTCTTTCTCCATGCTTATAACAGAGTTTTTTGTCACTGTTTTTATGTTTTTACAAAAATCTCTTCATGTCGTGTATATGTGTGTATATACATATTAATTAATAACTAGCTTTTCTCACTTCATGATATTTCATGAACATTCCACTGTGTCAACAGATACAGCTCTAACTCATTGTTTCAAGAACTGCCTAATTTACCCCTTTATGGTTCAACCATAATTTTATCATCATTTTCCCACTGATGGGCATTCAGTTTGGGTCCAGTTTTTCCTACCACAAACAATGCTTCCAGATTACTTTTCCAAAAGGTGGTAGCAATTTATAGTCTCACCAGTAGTGTGTCAAAGTCCATTTCTGTGTATCTCCACCAGCACCATATGTTACTGTTTCTAATTTTTGCCAATCTGATAGGTTAAAAATATGGTACCTTACTGTTATTTCCCAAAGATTGAAAATATTTTTAGATGTTTACTAGAAATGTAGACTGCCTCTTCTATAAACTGCTGGTTTATACTCTTTGCCCTCCCCTTTCTACCGAAGCGTCTTTTTCTTACTAATTTTTAAGGACTTTTTAAGGAATAGGGATATAAATCTGTAGTCACATGTGGAAAAACATCATTTTCCCACCATCTTTGATCGTGATCTGATTCAAATGCTTTTTTTAAAGTTAATTATTATTTAATTTATTTTGAGAGAGAGAGAGTGCACAAGCCGTGGGGGGAGCAGCAGAGGGAGAGGGAGAAGCAGACTTCCCACTGAGCAGGGTGCCCAATGCGGGGTTCGATCCCAGGATCCTGGGATCATGACCTGAGCCAAAGGCAGATGCTTAATTAACTGAGCCACCCAGGTGACCTGAGAGAGAGAGAATCTTAAGCAGGCTCCATGCCCAGTCCCGTGCAGGACTTGATCTCACAACCCTAAGCTCATTACCTGAGCTGAAATCAAGAAAAGGACACCTAACCGACTGAACCACCCAAGGGCCCTATTATTTTTTTAAAGTAAACTCTGTGTCCAGCTTAGGGCTCGAACTCAGGACCCCAAGATCAAGAGTCCCATGCTCTTCCCTGTGAGCCAGCCAGGCGCCTCTCAAAAGGTATTTTTATTTTTTTATTTTGTCGTAACAGCAATTACTATGTGGTCAAATATTTCTATGTTTTTCCTAGTGGATTTTCTAGCTCGAGTAAGAAGATCTCCCTTCAGCCCAAGAACACAGACATTTATTAAATATTCTTTTATTTTTATCTTAATTTATTATTACTTTTTAATATTTTATTTCTTTATTTGACACAGAGAGAGAGTGCACGCACAAGCAGGGGGAGCAGCAGAGGGAGAGGGAGGCTCCCCACTGAGCAGGGAGCCCAATGTGGGGCTCAATCCCAGCACCCTGGGATCATGACCCGAGCCGAAGGCAGATGCTTAACCAACTGAGCCACACAGGTGCCCCCTTAATTTATTTTTTTTTTTAAGAGGGAAGGAGGAAAGGCGGGGGAGCAGGAGAGGGAGAGAATCTCAAGGAGGCTCCATGCCCAGCACAGAGCCTGACCTGGGGCTCAATCTTACAACCCTGAGATCATGACCTGAGCCAAAATCAAGAGTCGGATGCTTTACTGACTGAACCACCCAGGCGCCCCCGTTAAATATTCTTTTGATATTCAGTTTATTTTCAAGATTTTATTTATTTGAGAGAGAGAGAGAGAGATGGAGAGTGGCAGGGGGGAGGAGCAGAGGGAGAGGGAGAAGCAGGCTCTCCGCTGAACAGGGAGCCTGACATGGGGCCCAATCCCAGGACCCTGAGATCACGACCTAAGCCGAAGGCAGACGCTTAACCGACAGCCACTCAGGCGCCCCAATATTTAGTTTATTTTTTATATTTAAATAATTATTTTACCTAGCATTTATTTTTGTGATATAGAGGCTTAGCTCTGTTTTATCCTAGATGGTTATTCTCAATAAACAATTTTGTTGACACTTTTGTTATATATTATTTCCACTTACGTATGTATGTATGTATGTATTTCCAGTTTTATTGAGATATGTTATTTCCATTTATAGTGTATTTTAGGGGTCGACAGTTCCCCTGATCAATATGACCAATTTGTGGGTTGGTACTATCTTTAACAGATGAAGGGACACATTTAGAGAGACTGGGTGACTTGCTCAACATTCCCTAGCTGGTAAGTGGGTGAGCTGGGATCTGATCCAGGTCTACCTGATTTTAACTACTATACTACATCGATTCTCTTTAGGAATGGGTATTTCTGGAAAATTCCAAATTTCCTGTTTCTCCTGCCCAGAGTGAAAGAAAGGCCCTAGTCAGTGGTCAGTCCCCAAATACCACTAATCCACTCCCTCACTTACCGGAGTAGGGTGTCCTTGCCCAGGCTCATGCAGAGCTGATTGCAGGAGACGACAAGACTGGTAATACGCTCAGAAGGGGTAAAGTCAATGCGCTGTTTTGTGAAGATGGGTACTTCCTTCTCTAGCTGGGCATTCACATACCCTACAGGAAAGGAGGGAATTAAAGGTTAGCTATGGAACAGACGGAGGAAGGACAAGACGAGGCAACAAAAAAAAATTTCCTCTCCACCTTCCCAACATATCCGTACCCCAAGCCCTTGGTTAAAAGTTTAATATCAATATATCAGGTAGTTTTGCTAATCCCCTCTACATTAGGGGCCCTGGGCTCTTTTCACACCTCTGACAGCCATGAGGGTAGATTCTTCCAACCCTTGGACTGCTGTTGCACTGTCGTGTGCCTGCTCCCAATGGTAAGGGGGGGAAAGGGTTGGGCGTTTTCCCTTATCAATCTTGGGCCCAGCAATCCCAACTCAACTCAAGTATTCTAGATCCACTCTCTCCCCTCCTCCCTGCCCACGCAGTAATGTTCTCACTGAGTCTCCAAAAGAATGAAGGCAGAGGGAGCCCTGGAGAACAGTTTCAATCAAATTGCAGCTTCTGTCTAGCCTTTGCACTCATGTCTTTACCAACTGCACAAAATATCCCAGCACTTCAGATCCCTCTGCCAACTCTGTCCTACTTTCTACAAAAATTTCCCCTCAACACCAGGCTGCACCCAGGTCTGGCAAAGGCCTAAAATAACTTCATTTTTCCCTGTTCAGTGACAAAGTTCTCTCTAGGACCAGGCTTCCTTCCCCTACAACATTCCACCATTTTCTTTGACCACTCTCTTCCTCCCACCTCCAGAAGGGGCCTGGTAGGAAAAGCATAGGCTCTGGCTGAAACCTGGAGCCTATTCTCAGTTCTCCCAACTGCGGCCCCGCAGACTAGTCACTTCCTTATCTGGGTCCCTGCTTCCTCTTAGGACCCTAGAGGCAGGGCCTAGATCACGAGGCTGCTCTTGCTGCTCTTTCAAACTTCGACTATCCTCTAGCTGGGGCTAAGAGGGCCTGAGGAGAATCAGGGGCCTAGATCTGGACTGCACGTGAACCGGACCTCCTGGAGCCACTTCTTCGATCCTCCCCCGCAGGTGCCAGGTGAGCGGATAGGGTGAGCGGCGCCCTTCCCTCCCTTACCGGAGTGGGGGATGCCCACGCTGGGGCAGCCAGGCTGCAAGACGGCTGAGCGGGACAAGGAGTCCTCGTATTCATCCAGGATGGACGCCATGGTGCCCGGCCTCTGGGCCCTCCGTCCCGGGCTCAGGGATTACAACGGGGCTCCCCCCAGGGATCCCTGTCGCCCTGGATTGGAAATTGCGTCTCCCCAGCCTCGACAAGAATCTGACAGATCCTTGGCTATCCCCCGCCCACTCCTCTTTAAAATCCGGAGGATTTTCTCGCTCTCGCCTTATAAAGCGAGAAGGCTGGGGAGCCCTACCCCTTGAATCTGGCGCAGTCCTGCACCCCGTTCCCGCCCCGCCGAAGATCACTGGTTCCCTTTTGACGAGTCGAGAAGATCCCAACCTCGCCCCGGCAGCTCAGCTGACTCCCGCCCCCGGGACGCGCGCCTATAACGTAACTTCCGGGTTCTCAGAGCCCCACGTTTACTCGCGTAGGAACGTACCCTAGCCGGCCACTGGGAGGCGCGGCGAGGGCTACGGGGGGGAGGCGGGGCCAAGGCGGGGGGCGGGCCAGGGCCTGGGCGCAGTCAGCTCTTGAGGGCGGGAGCCGGAAGTGCTGCACAAGTTCTCGGCTTGAGGCGGAGTCTTGGACGCGTCAGAGCTGCATTCGGCCTGGAAGCGGGGCTGGCCCCTCTGGATACAGGCCCTTCCTTCCAGGACCCTGGTGCAGTTCCGAGCTTTGACGCCAGGGGGCAATCCCGGCTTTTTTAGGCCCTTCCCTAAGCGTGCGGCGGAGACCAGCCTCAGCCGCGAAGCCAATCGCTAGTTCCTTTCACGCCCAGGCTTCGCTCCCTCAGACGGACCGCTCAGCCTCGGTGTCCAGCTCCCTCTCCGACCTCTCCAAACAGGCCGCAGCCCTAGGTCTTCAGGAGAACCTGCCGTTCCTCAATGTAATTGCTGCTTGGATCCTACCTTCACAAGACAAAGGCAGTTCTGGCCTCTCTTCTCCCACATTTAGGGGCCCACCAGCTTTCAGGAGGTGACAGAGCTGGTGACCTCGCCAACGGAAACCAAGAACTACCTAACCTGCCTCTAGCCCGCTCCGTACTGGCTCCTCGGTGTGGGGAGAGACAGAAGGGGAGGCAGAAAAGACCAAGCACAGCTAAGGGGTGCCGGACTGCCCCATTCACTCGCTCAGAATAGCGTTGAGCACTTACTTTGCGCCTAGACTTGGGCTGGGTGCTGGAGTCACAGGGATAAGTACAATATCGTCCTTGAAGGTTGTAGACCAGCAGGGACAGTGGACCAGTAAACAGATGCTTAATGCTAGGAAAGGGTTGGATGGATTTGTTCAGAAGCTCACTCCTTCCACAGCTGAGTGCACGCTGTCTGCCAGGCACTGTTCCAGGCTCTGGGGCGGCACGACAGAGAACAAAACGGACCAAAGTCTCAGCCTTCGTGAGGCTTACCCAGGGACATGGCCACAGCGCTGTGGGAGCACAGAGGGGCAAATACCTGCAAAGCCTGGCAGGAACGAGGGACAAGTGACCTGGAAGGCTGGTGGGGAGTCCAAAGCGACCGAACGTGGAGTGAGACTCCGTTTCGTTTCCCTCTTCCAGCCGCCTAGGCCACCCAGACGGAGTCTGTTCCCTTCTGCGGCCCACGGACTCGACCTTGTTAAAGTGGAAGCCTATTGGCCACGGTCACCACCATCCTGGCTTTAACAGGTAGCTTGTGCGTAATGACTAAAAGCGCCCCCTTTTCTCTCAAAAGCGTCCAGGTTTGCACCGTATATTGTGTGGTCCCGCTATTCTTGCTGAACTTCCCTACCAGGCGCAGAGGATTGAACGCTAACCAGCCTCCACGGAGAGTTTTCTGGACCTGGAGTGCCCCTGGCCTGGGACGGGGCAACAACTTAGGCCGTCCAAAGTAACTTTCTTCGGCTCTCGGGTCCCACTTCTCCCGCCCAGAACTTGCAGGAGCAACGCCGCTGTCCTAACCAGGGGCGCTGCCCGGCAGGCTCGGTCTGAAAAGGTAAGATGCCAGAGGTGAGCCGCAGACAAGAGGTTTCCGCCCTGGGAAGAGTGATCCCAACTGGGGAGCTGCCCTGCCCCGTGCAGGAGGCTCCGCCCCAGATCACTCGCCCCACATTAGGGAAATACAAATAGGCCCAGCCTACGGTCGGATAATAATAAAAGATACATTTACTGAGCATCAACAACGTGCCAAGCACCACACTAAGTTCATAATAGTCATTGTTATTTCACTTTACCCTTACCCTAATGCTATGAAGCAGGTACTGCCTTCCTGATGCTCTTAACTGCGGTCTCATCTACAGAAATACTGTAGATGTAATGATACATAGTAGGTCTGTGTTGAAAAGTAAATGAGGTGATCTAGGTGAAAGCTCATTGCTATAGCATAATGTACAACACAGAGCATATGCTCAGGAAACTCAAAATGGGGCTTGAATCTGACAGTCACTCTCCAGTTCATCTCCTCCATGAAGCCTCCCTAGACTACAACTTCCCCATCAGAACTGGTATGGCTTTTATTATCCCGGGCATTTACTGACTCTTAATTAAGAAGCATGGGCATTTTTCTTTGATATAACAGAAACCGATTGTGGAGAATACCTCAAACAAACCTGAGCACAGGAATACTGAAGTGTCTTAGGAAACTCACAGGTGGGGATACAGATCCACCAATTCCTACCTCTTACAGTCTGTGGTAGTTGCCACAAGATAGGTAAGGGCTGACCACTGGGCCAGGGAGAAAGAGGAATCGTGTATGAAAGCAGGTGAATTTGAGCTAAGTCTTGAAGTGCATGCATGATTTCCAAGGGCAAAAAAGAGAAGGCTTTAGGCAGGCGTCAAGAAAACCAAGAGAATAGGCCTGGCAATAGTGTCATTTCGGGGGGCTGGGGAGCTGGAGCATGGGGGAGTAGGGCAGTGTAGGAAATGGGACCAGTTGTGGCCAGATGATGAAATCAATCGAATGGGCCATCAGAAGGTTTTGGTTGGGGGATGAGATCATCTGATGTGGGTTCTAGAAAAATGGGTGGTGACTTGGGTGGAGTCCACATCAGAGAGTATGAGACCTGAGGCAGAAGCAGCAAAGAGGTGAGGGTCCAACCTGGAGAGAGAGTAGACCGGGAAGACTCTGGGGAGACATTTCTGAGGAAGAGCCCACTGCACTTAGTGACAGGTTAGACGTGGGGATGAAGGAAGTGTTCAGGACGACTCCTGGGGAGACGTGGCAGATGGTGCAGTGTCACCATTGTCCAAGATGAGGAAGAGCTGAATGGGGGTGAGGCAGAGGTCACATGATTGAGCACAATCTGGACAATGGCGCCTGAGGCCCCTGCAGGGCGTTTACTCTGAGAGACCCCACATCACGGGGCTGTCATAACTACTAATAAATATTTACCGAACAACTGCATGAATGACTTTTCTCACACTTCCGTTTCTACATTTGTAAAATGAGAAAAATATGCTTGATAGCATTGTGAATATGATAGGATATTATGCAAATCACTCAGCACTATGCCTATACCTAGAAAATACTTGCTACAAGTTAACTAAGGGCGCCAGGGTGGCTCAGTCAGTTAAGCTTCTGCCTTTGGCTCAGGTCATGATTCTGGGGTCCTGGGATCCCTGCTCAGCAGGGAGCCTGCTTCTCCCTCTCCTCCCTGCTCTCCTGCTCTCTCGCTATCTCTGTCTCTCTCTCAAATAAATAAATAAAATCTTTAAAAAAAATACAAGTTAACTATTAGTAGTAATTGTAGAGTGAATGAAGACCCAGACCAAAAGGAGTGATTTAATTGACTTAAGTAATTTGGGTTTTTTTAAGTTTATTTATCTATTTAGTAATCTCTACACCCAACATGGGGCTTGAACTCATAACCCTGAGATCAAGTGTCACACGCTCTCCTGAGCCAGGCAGACACCCCAAATTAGGTTTTTTGTTTTTTTTTTAAACATATTCTTTTTTAGAAGTTTTAGATTTGTGGAAAAAGAAGATAGTGGAGGGTTTCCATGTACCTCACATCCAGTTTCCCTTACTACGAACATCTTACATTAGCATGGCACATTTGTTAAAATTAGTTGATCAATATTGATGAATTATTATTATTTTTTAAAGATGTTATTTATTTGACAGAGAGAAACAGTGAGAGAGGGAACATAAGCAGGGGGAGTGGGAGAGGAAGAAGCAGGCTTCCCACCGAGCAAGGAGCCCGATGCGGAGCTCAATCCCAGGACCCTGGGATCATGACCTGAGCTGAAGGCAGATGCCTAACGTCTGAGCCACCCAGGCGCCCCAATATTGATACATTATTATTAACTAAAGTGTATATTCAGATCTCCTCAGTTTTTACCTACTGTCCTCTTTCTATTCCAGGATTCCATCCAGGATATCACTTTATATTTAGTTGTTATGTCTCCTTAGGCTCCTCTTGACCGTGGCAGGTTTTCAGACTTTCCTTGTTTTTGATGACCTTGACAATTTTGGGGAGTATTGAGCAGGTATTTTGTAGGATGCTCTCTATTGGAATTTGTCCGATATCTCTTTTTCATAATTAGATTGGGGTTATGGGTTTGGGGGAGGTGAAGTACCATTATCATCACATCATATCAAGGCTGTATACCATCAACATGACTCATCACTGTTGATGTTGACCTTGGTAGCGCTTGTCAGATTCTCCACTGTAAGGTTACTCTTCCTCCCCACCTTTTTTAAAAAACATATTTATTTATTTATTTATTTATTTGAGAGAATGAGCCCGTGAGAGAGAGCATGAGTGGAGTGGAGAGGGCAGCAAAGGGAGAGGGAGAAGCAGATTCCCTGCTGAGCAGGGAGCCCCATGCCCCCAAGCGGGGCTGGATCACAATCATGTGACTCCGAGATCGTGACCTGAGCCCAAGGCAGCCACTTAACCGACTGAGCCACTCAGGCGCCCCTCCTCCCCACCTTTCAATACTCTCTTCTTTGGAAGGAAATCTCTACACAGAGCCTGCATGTGAGGGTGAAGTATAAGTCATTTGGAATTCTTTTGCATGGGAGATTTAGGAATTTGTTTTTAATTTTAATTTTTATTTTAATCATCATAATAGATGTATAAGTTTTAAGACAGGGCCATAAGACTCATCAAGGAAACCCATCAGTCCTTTTCCTCATCCCCAGTTAAACTCCATCTGACCTGTCCGTACTCATCTCTCAGTGCTCCAGATGTGCTGATCTAGGGATGTTCCCAGAATGCACCACACCTTGAGACATTTGAGTATTTGGTCTTGAGGGTCTGATCCCTCTGGAAAGACTTTGCTGATATTCCTCCTTTGCCAGGACCGGGGCCCTCCTAGGTGCTCCTCCAGCCTCCTGTACTGTCGCCCATGTTATGATCACCCTGCATTACAATTATCTGGTTGTCGCCCTCTCTCTCTCTGTCTCTTTCTCAGTCCCCGCCACTTCACTCCCTCTTCCCCTTCCCTTCCTCCTCCCTACCCTCCCTCTCTCTGTCCTTCCTCCTATCCCTCTTTCACTTCTCACCCCCTCCCCCTCCTGCCCTTCCCTCCCTTTCCCTGGGGTGACTCTGTATGAGCTCCCTGAGGGCAGGGACAGGTGTGCAGGCACACCCTCTCCTAGGACAGGGCCTGGCACATTGTTAAAATATATCGAAGGAAAAAAGGCCCTCGCTAATGCAGAACACCTCTTCTCAACCCTTTGCAAGAGATTATAAATCTCTTCTTTTCCTATTGGGTTCCCTTCCAAATGTTTCAAACCTATTTGAATGGCCCCAATTTTCAGAAAGCTTTCTCCCCTCCTTGTTACGTTACTGTCATCCCTCATTTCACCGAGTGAATATCAAAACCCCACCCAAGGCATGTGTGGATCCAATCTACCTTCTTTCTTTCTGCCACCTTCTAGGATTATAGCTCCAGTGGTCCCAGAGAAGACACTGAAGGTGAGGGAAGAGAGACACTTTTTTCACTTGTCTATGTGGGAAATGAAAGCATCCTTCAAAGGGCACCTGGGTGGCTTAGTCAGTGGCTGCCTTTGGCAGGGGTCATGATCCTAGGGTCGTGGAATCGAGTCCCGCATCGCGCTCCTTGCTCAGTGGGGAGCCTGCTTCTCCCTCTCCCTCTGCCCCTCCCCCTTCGTGTGCTTTCTGTTTCTCTCTCTCAAACAGATAAATAAAATCTTTAAATCTTTAAAAAAGATTTTTACACAAGGAGGGGGAGCAGTAGAGGGAGAAGGAGAACCAGGCTCCCCGCTGAGCAGGGAGCCCGACTCGGAGCTTGATCCCAGGACCCCGGGATCAGAACCTGAGCCAGAGGCAGATGCTTAACTGACTGAGCCACTCAGGCACCCCTAAATAAATTAAATCTTAAAAAAAAAAAAAGACAAAAAAACCCCAGGCCACCAATACTTAGTGTTGTGAGGTTGTGAACCCATTGCTGGAGGGGATATAAAATGGTGCCTCACGGACACTTACTCTATGAGCCAGCAGTTCCAGGCCTGGGTATTTACCCAAGAGAAAGAAAACATCTGTCCAGACAAAGATTTACACACCAGTATTTATAGCAGCTTTATTCATAATAGCCCCAAACTGGATACAACTCAATGTCCACTGACAAAAGAATAAACAAATAGTGGTACATCTGTACGATGGAATACTATTCAGCAATAAAAAAGAACAAATTGCCCTGACATGCAACGAATCTCAAAAACAGGTTTAGCACAGAAAGCCAGACATCAAAGAGTACAAAGAGTATGCTTCTATTTATTTGAAATTCTAAAACAGGCAAAAATTAAGCTTTAGCAACAGAGAAGCTGATCAGTGTTTGCCCAGGACCTGGTCTAGGGGGTGGAGGATTGACTAGAAAGGGATAAGAAGGAACTTTTTAGGGGAGATGGAAATATTTCATATCTTGATTGTGCCGGTGGTGATGACTCTAGAGGTGGACACATTGGTCAAAACTCACGGAACTATACGCTTTAAATGGGTGCGTCTTTTTTTTTTTAAGATTTTATTTATTTGTTTGAAAGAGAGAGTGAACGAGAGAGAGCACAAACTGGGGGGAGAGGCAGAAGGAGAGGGAGAAGCAGGCTCCCCGCCGAGCAGGGAGCCTGATGCAGGACTCGATCCCAGGATCCTGGGATCATGACCTAAGTCGGAGGCAGACGCTCAACCGACAGAGCCACGCAGGTGCCCCAAAATGTGTGCATCTTCTATGTAATACCTAGATGAAGTTTGATCGCAACTCAAAATTTTAAAAAGACCTCTGACCAAATGTTAGAATGAATGTAATCAGTACTTAATAAGGCAAAAGGTAACAAAACAATAGACAACCTGCTTTGTAACCCATAATCCTCAAGGGGAGCACTGCGAAGAGAGTGGCGTTGGAGCGCAGACCTGGGCTCCACGGTCCTGGCTCTCTCTTAACCAGAGGCCTTGGGCAAGTCACTTCACCTCTATGGAGACTCAGTTTCCTCATCTGTAAAATAAAGGTAATAACAACACCAGGATAGTGGGATGATGACTTCAATAAAAGCTAATTTCTTTTCGGGTTCCCTGTCTGGGTCCCAGAAGACAAAATTCTGAACCTTACCTTACCTGACAAATCTGTATTGTTCATTCTCAGTCAGGGCCATGACTTCATCTGAAAAAATTGCCCTGATCCAGAGAGAAGATAATTATAATAATAGAGCACCCTTGCTGAGCACTCTCTGTGGGCACTATGCAAAGCATTCTCCATAATTCATTTAATTCCCACAACGTTCTCTGGGATAGGTACTCTTGTAACCCCATTTCACAGACAAGGAAACTGGGAGGACAACAGCTAGTAACACAACCTGGATACTAATTCAGGTGCTGTGGCCCAGAGTCCTTGCTCTTGACCATCAAGCAAATTTGTCTCTTGTCGATGAAATTGTAATTTGAGATAAAAGAGGGGAAAGGAATTTGATTTGGAAATACTAGCTCTATATGACTTTAAATGTGAACAAAACCCAGTACCTTTCATATTAGTACTTTCACAAAACAGTGAGTGCTAATTTCATGTTGGTCTGGAAAATCCTGCTCTGTTTCTAGTTCAGTTGTTGTGGTGGTTCTGAAGAGCACGCCGGAACTGTTAACAGGAGTAAAAAAAGAGATCTAGTTGGAGTGACCAGCCCTCCTTATTTTATTTTATTTTATTTTATTTTATTTTATTATTATTATTTTTTTTAGAGAGAGAGAGTGCATGTGAGCAGGGGAAGGGCAGAGGGAGAGGGAGGGAGAGAATCTCAAGCAAGCTCCATGCTCAGGGTAGAGCCCGACACAGGGCTCCGTCTCACAACCCTGAGATCAAGACCTGAGCTGAAATGGAGAGTCAGACGCTTAACAGACTGAGCCACCCAGGTGCCTCCCCCAACCCTCCTAATTTTAGCACTGAAAGTTTGGCATCCCAAGACAACTCTTAGTCCTGGTCGCTCTAGGCCTAGCTGTTCCCCCGTGAAATAAGAGCAGCTCTGGTGCGACCTGATCAGGCTCCTGTCTCCCTTGCCAGCTCATTGCTCAGCTGTCTCTTCCTCAGCCACGCTAATCTAGTTTTAGTTCCAAAATGGACCCCATTCTTTCTCCCTTGGGCTCCATTCCTGCTGTTTCTTCAGGTAGTTTCCAAGTCCCCTCCCCTTTTTTTAGATTTTATATATTAGCGAGAGAGAGCGAAAGAGCACTACTGGGGGGCAGGGAGGGGCAGAGGGAGAGGACAAAGCAGACTCCCCATTGAGCAAGGAGCCCAATGCAGGACTCTATCCCAGGACCCAGAGATCATGACCTAAGCCGAAGGCAGACATGTAACCGACTGAGCCACCCAGGCGCCCTGTTTCCAGGCCCTTTTTGCTTGGTTTACACTCATTCCAAATCCCAAACAGACTGATGAAGTTCCACAGGTACACACCGGGATGACCACACCAGGCGTTAAAATACCCAGCTCCCTGAGTGTGCCCCACCCGGTCACTCCTGCCCAGGATCTAGCCACTAAGGGGTTAATGTCGGGCACAACCTAGTCTTCTGAAAAGCTGCTACAGCACAGGGACTAGCATCTTTCTGAGGCTATACCAGTTGCTAAAGAATTTAGATATCCCTATTTACAAGTGTGTAAAATGCTAGTTTACATAAACAATGCCAAGAAGAGAATTTGGAGCTATAGGATTATTCACTGAATGTTTACTGGGCTCTCTTTCTGCAAAGTTGCTGATGTTCATCATTATCATCATTATCATCAAAGGATAATACATGCTCTAAGGTTAACCACGGCGACGTGAATGGACCTCAGTGGTATCAGGCCCCAGCTTCTGTTCTAGAAGACGCTTTGGGCAGTGGAGCCAGTTTTGGGAGGAGAAGCAACTAAGGATTTGGCTGGACCTGGGGCCCAGCCATTTAGACAAGTGCTGTGGCCTCAGGGAAGGATCGTGGGCTGCCCACCAGTATTTTTTTTAAAGATTTATTTTTAAAGATTTTCTTTATTTATTTGTCAGAGATAGAGGACAAGCAGGGGGAGTGGCAGGCAGAGGGAGAAGCAGGTTTCCCACTGAGCAAGGAGTCTGATGCGGGACTCAATGCCAGGACCCTGGGATCATGACCTGAGTCGAAAGCACCGACTGAGCCACCCAGGCGCCCCATGAAGTGCTTTCTGTAGTATTCGCACATCAGCATATCCCCAAACCAGTTCTTTCAGAGCCCCAAGGCCAAGCACAATGAGGGGAAGTGACATGGAAATAATCAGACTTTTATTTGTTTATTTACTTGAGAGAGAGAGAGAGCACACACATGCGTGTGAGCAGGGGGAGGCACAGAGGGAGAAGGAGAAGCAGGCTCCCTGCTGAGCAAGGAGCCCGATGTAGGACTTGATCCTAGGACCCTGGGATCATGACCTGAGCTGAAGGCAGATGCTTTAACCAACTGGGCTACCCAGGCGCCCCTGATTCCATGTTTTATTTTTATTTATTTATTTATTTATTTATTTATTTATTTATTTATTTATAAAGATTTTATTTTATTTATTTGACACAGAGACAGCCAGTGAGAGAGGAACACAAGCAGGGGGAGTGGGAGAGGAAGAAGCAGGCTCCCAGCGGAGGAGCCCGATGTGGGGCTTGATCCCAGAACACCGGGATCACGCCCTGAGCGGAAGGCAGACGCTTAACGACTGAGCCACCCAGGCGCCCCATGATTCCATGTTTTAATATACATCCTTCATATAAGACTCTCTTTTATTCTACCTGTACACATTTTAATATTTGGGCTCAAACTGTTTATATAATTCTGTATCATTTAATATTATCTTTTAGCATTTCCCCATGTCATTGAAAATTCTCTTAAGGATCATTTGCGGGGCTGGAGGTATACTCTAACTGGAGGATGTGGGATGTGGGGTAGAGACTCAGACACTATCCAGTGGATAACAGGGATTCATTATAGGCTTTGAGTGAGAGTGTGACCGAATAAATTTTCTGACTTAGGAAATGTACAAGACAAAGATGGGAGGCAGGTAGGAGGTGATTATTGTGGCAAAGGATGCCAAAAGGAAGGGGGGTGTCCAGTACTTTAAAGAAAGGACTAAGGGTATGACTGGGTGGCTCAGTCGGTTAATCGGCTGCCTTCGGCTCAGGTCATGACTTCAGGGCCCTGGGATGGAGCCCCATGTTGAGCTCCGCGCTCAGCAGGGAGTCTACTTGTCCCTCTCCCTCTGCCTTTCCCCAGCCCTCTGCTTGTGCTTGCTCTCTCTCAAATGAATGAATAAAATCTTAAAGAAAAGAAAAGAAAAAGAAAGGACTGAGGACTGAAGAAGGAGAGGAAGGAGTCCAAATGTTTGGAGACTATTTAGTTCCAATTCCTTCCAGTTCATTAGCTTGAGAGACTCATGCTGCCATTGTCAGAAATAAAAAAAGTTAAGAGGGGAGTCCTTTTTAAAAATTTTTTTAAATATTAAAAAAAAGATTTTATTTATTTATTTGAGAAAGAGAGAGAGGGAGCATGGACCAGAGGGTGGGGCAGAAGGAGAGAGAGAAGCAGACTCCACACTGAGCAGGGAACCCAGTGCAGTGCAGGGCTCGATCCCAGGACCCTGAGATCAAGACCTGAGCCAAAGGCAGATGCTCAACCAACTGAGCCACCCAGGCGCCCCTATTTTTTTAAGTTTATTTATTTATTTTTTGGTAATCTCTACACCTAACTTGGGGCTTGAACTCAAGGCCCTGAGATCAAGAGTAGCCAGCCAGACGCCCCAAGTGGAGAGTCCTTTTAGATGAACTTTTTAAGTTTCAACTCCTGCAGGCCTTTAAAAAATACTGGCCAGGGCTTGAGTGCAAGGTCTTGATGGGGGGCAACAGCAGTTGGGATTAGTGAGAAGTAGAGGAGGTGGAGAGAAAGACAGGGAGAAGCCGAGGCTAAGGCAGAGTTAGGGGTAGGATGCAGGGCAGGGCAGAAGCCTGAGCCTCGGGACACAGAGAACATGGACAACACGGATGGGGTTGGGCTGGAGGGTTGGCTAGCCGGATCCTGTCCCGGGGTGGTCGGGGGGCGGACACCATGAAGCCAGCTCAGCCCAGGCCGCTGAGTTTGCCACCAACTCCCTCCCAGGATGCAAGCACACCAAGCAGAGAAACCAGTTAAAAACCAATTAACTGGGCAGTCTATTGTACCAGTAGTAGTAGCAGTAGTATGTTGGTAAATAAGTGGTGTTTTCCCCAGCTTTACTGAGGTATGACTGACAAAGAAACAAAGTGTGTGGGTTTTTTTTTTTTAAGCTTATTTATTTATTTATCTGACAGAGAGAGAGCCAGCCAGCGAGAGAGGGAACACAAGCAGGGGGAGTGGGAGAGGAAGAAGCAGGCTCATAGCGGAGGAGCCTGATGTGGGGCTCAATCCCAGAACCCTGGGATCACGCCCTGAGCTGAAGGCAGACGCTTAACGACTGAGCCACCAAGGCACCCGAGAAATGAAGTGTTAAATGTACAATTCTTTCTTGGGGCTCCTTCTGAGTGGCAGGCCTGACTTGGAGGCCTTGGCGCGGAGTATGCCCGGGAACTGGAGAAAGACTGCTCGGGGTGCATTTCTCTTCCAAAGAGCCTGCATGCTGACCTTGTGAGTACGTGCTACCCCACAACCAGTGTTTTTTTTGTTAACATGCTTTTCAGCAGTAGGAAAGTCACGATGGTGGGGTAGGGACAGATTGGTTTGGTTTCCTCTCATTGAGGTTTTGCAGTAGGTATCCCAACATATGCAGTAATTTTTTTTTTTAATGATTTTTTATTATATTATGTTAGTCACCATACAGTACATCCCCGGTTTCCGATGTAAGGCTCGATGATTCATTAGTTGTGTATAACACCCAGTGCACCATGCAATACGTGCCCTCCTTACTACCCATCACCGGTCTATCCCATTCCCCCACCCCCCTCCCCTCTGAAGTCCTCAGTTTGTTTCTCATAGTCCATAGTCTCTCATGTTTCATTCCCCCTTCTGATTACCCCCCCTTTCTTTATCCCTTTCTTCCCGTACCGATCATCCTAGTTCTTATGTTCCATAGATGAGAGAAATCATATGATAGTTGTCTTTCTCTGCTTGACTTATTTCACTTAGCATTATCTCCTCCAGTGCCGTCCATGTTGCAGCAAATGTTGAGAACTCGTTCTTTCTGACAGCTGAGTAATATTCCATTGTATATATGGACCACAACTTCTTAATCCAGTCATCTGTTGAAGGGCATCTCGGCTCCTTCCACGATTTAGCTATTGTGGACATTGCTGCTATGAACATTGGGGTGCATATGGCCCTTCTCTTTACTACGTCTGTATCTTTGGGGTAAATACCCAGTACCAACATCAACATATGCAGTAATTTTAAATAAGACAAGGGAACAACAGAAATGCCTAAGAACTTGACCACACCTGAGGGTGAACCTGTTAAGTGTCCCTCACTTACTAGCTTCTTTAATGTTGGGCGAGTCCCCTAGATGCTCTGGGATCCGGTACACTCACCCTCTTCCCCAGCCATCTCACTTGGCTTCCTATAAGACAGGGAAACTAAAGCACTTCGATAAGTCTAAGTCCCATACACCTGTGTTGAACATTTTGGGAACAAAAGGTTATTACTTCCATGCTTCAATGTCAGGGCCATGTTTTAGTCTTTTGGGTGTTTTCTCTTCTTTCTTTCTTTCTTTTTAAATAAACGATTTTAGAAGTTTACATTTGCAGAAAAATCGAGACGATAATTTCCATATACCTCCAACAGGTTCCCCTGTGATGAACATCTTACATTACATGGTTGTATTTGTCACAATTAATGAACCATCACTGCTACATTATTATTAATTAAATTCATATTTTATTCAGAATTCCTCAGTTTTCCCCTAATGTCCTCTTTCAGCCCCAAAATCCTATCCAGCACACCACGGTACTTACGTTCAGTTGCCATTCTCCTCAAGCTCTTCTTGACTCTTGGCAGTTTTTCAGACTTTCCTTGTTCCTGATGACCTTGACAGTTTTTTTTTTTTTTTTAAGATTTTATTTATTTGACAGAGATAGAGACAGCCAGCGAGAGAGGGAACACAAGCAGGGGGAGTGGGAGAGGAAGAAGCAGGCTCCTAGCGGAGGAGCCTGATGTGGGGCTCGATCCCAGAACGCCGGGATCACGCCCTGAGCCGAAGGCAGACGCTTAACCGCTGTGCCACCCAGGCGCCCCTGCCTTGACAGTTTTGATGAGTACTGGGCAGGCAATTCATAGACTGTCTCTCCAATGGAACTTTTCTGACGTTTTTCTCATGATTAGACTGGCGTTCTAGTAGGGAAGACCACAGAGGAAAAATGCTATTCTCACTACATCATACCAGCGGTACAGACTATCAACTTGTCCTATCGGCCTTGACCTTCACCGTGATCACCTGCTTGAGGGAGTGTTTGTCAGGATTCTCCTCTGTGAAGTTACTCTTTCTCCCCCCACCTTTTTCATACTGTTCTCCTTGGAAGGAAGTCACTATACACAGCCCACACTTAAGGAGTTGGGGGTTATGCCCCTCCTCGAGGTTCTACACACATTATTTGGAATTCTCCACAGGAGATTTGCCTATGATTGCCTGCTTATTTGTGTATTCAGTCATTTATTGATATCAGGATAGACTTGTGGATATTTATGTTATCCTTTGGGTTGTAATCCAACTTCTTAATTTTGTTGCTCAAATTGTTCCAGATTTGGCCTTTGGAAGCTCTTTCAGTTAGTTGGCTCTGTGTCCATTTGATGTACCTCCGTCTTCCCATTGTTTCGTTTAGGACTTCCTTACTTTCTGTACCACAGAATGCTCCAGGCTCATCTTGTATATTTCCTGCTCTGGTCCTTGAATCAAACATTTCTCTAAGGAGAATGTTAGGGCCAAGTTTTAATCTTAGCAAATGTGTGTCTGCCTGGAAGTTAGGACAGATGATCTGTCAGGTGGGCAGGAGTAAGACTCAACCCACCATTAGGAGGGGACTTTCCCAGCAGAAGCAGCTACAATTCCAAGTCCTTAGCTGAGAAACAGGTGACTCACCAGCTCCCAGGGTTGTCTCCACCCTCCCCTTCTTGCTAACAAGACTGTCCCTAAACCAGCTTAGACAGAGGGACCTAGGTCAGAAAAAAGTGTCCCCACCCATGGGGCCTGTCACAGGCCAAGTCAGGGCTTTTCCCCATGCCAGCAGACACCTCCCCCCATTTGTGTATTATTTATATATACCCTTCGTACCTGCAGAAAGGATTAAACAAGATTACCCTCAAATTTACAGCTACAATAGAACTATTATTAAAATTTGGGTAGGGGCGCCTGGGTGGCACAGCGGTTAAGCGTCTGCCTTCGGCTCAGGGCGTGATCCCGGCGTTATGGGATCGAGCCCCACATCAGGCTCCTCCGCTATGAGCCTGCTTCTTCCTCTCCCACTCCCCCTGCTTGTGTTTCCTCTCTCGCTGGCTGTCTCTCTCTCTCTGTCAAATAAATAAATAAAATCTTTAAAAAAAAATTTTGGGTAAAAGGATAAGCGTTCTGTGAAGAAAAGCCTCTAGGGGTGTGTGTGTGTGTGTGTGTGTAGTAATTTTGTCCCAGACACCTGGTTCCCTGAATCACAGATTGCTAGCACCAAGAAGGGCTTTCAGAAATAAACAGGCTTCACCTGTCATTTTATAACGCTAAGATGGATCAAGTAATTTCTCGGGAGTCACAAAGCTAATGAGCCGAAGAACTAGGAATACTAGGACCGGTCTCCTGATATACAGGTCTTTTCAAATCCCCATTCTTGCCTCACTTCCAGGAAAGCAAAAAGAACAGCTTTTGGACCTCCTTGGGGATACAATGGCAAGACAACACTTTAGGGCCTCTTCCATTTGCTAGATGAATAAACTTATGTGGATCTGAGAAGTCTTTGGGGCTATAATCAGGGATTATTAGTATCCCCAGATATTTGGACGTAGGGAAAGTAGGATGTAGACATTGTGATATAGAAGTGGATATTGGAGATGATCTTACCATTTCCCACAGACAAAATTTTAACGGTTAAATCAGCAACTTTCTAGGTGTTTTCTTCAATTTTTTAAAAAAGATTTTATTTATTTGACACAGAGAGAGACATCGAGAGAGGGAACACAAGCAAGGTGAGTGTGAGAGGGAGAAGTAGGCTTCCTGCTGAGCAGGGAGCCTGACGTGGGGTTTGATCCCAGGACCTTGGGATCATGACCTGAGCCAAAGGCAGATGCTTAACAACAACTAAGCCACCCAGGCGCCCCTGCCCTTAATTTTTGACAAGGAAGGAAGGCAGGAAAAAGGAGGGAAGGAAAAATAAAAATCAGGGATCCTGAGACTTTTTCTAAGAGATTTAGAGATTTGGATTTATTCATTTTTATACTACCAATTGTTTAAGAATTAGGATTATCTCTTTTCTTTAATATTTACTGCCTCCTCCCCTCCCAACACTCTCCCTGCAACAACTCAAGAATGAGGTACTTTCAATGATCTTTGTACAGGCTGAGATGAAAGACTGGCTTGGAATTCAGAGAAAGGATCCTGGGCCTGGTGTCACTTGGTGTCTCTGCAAAAAAGAGATGAAATTAGCTCTCTTGGGTGACCTTCCTAGAACCACCTGGCATATCTTGTCTCAGTCTGTCAGCTCCTTCTGGGGCAAGGACAATGGGCGGCCCAGAACAGCATCAGCAAATAGGTAATTGCTATGTGCTTTTGATGATAATGATGACGATAATATTAGGGACTTTGGGGATTTAGAAGATACTCAAATGGAGAATTGTCCTTGGTGATCCTCTCCAGCTAGATTCTCCAGCACCCCAAATTCCTTTGGCCAGGTATAGTGAAGGTGTTTAAGGCCTGCCTCCAGGCCTAATCTAGAGGAAGTTCTTCTCTGGAAGTACAGTAAATTCCTGCTTGATGTGATCATGCTTGAGTTTATCTTCTGTCTCTTTGTAATTTGTATTTTTTTTAAGATTTTATTTTGAAGTAATCTCTAAGTAACCCAGCATGGGGCTTGAATTTACAACCCTGAGATCAAGAGTTGAATGCTTTAAGGACTGAGCCAGCCTGGTGCCCCCCACCCCGATCTATATATTTTTAAAAATCATTCTTTAATTAAGAAAATTATTATCCAGACTTTCATACTCCTGCAAACATATATCTAGTTTTTTGCTTTATTTTGAACAAAGGTTTAATATGAACAAGCTGCATTATGTGTGCTGCAACTTCCTTCTTCCCCCTAACAAGCAATCCCGGATAGCTTTCTCTGCCAAGATACCTAGATCTGCCTCATTTTGGCGATTCTTTGTCCTTGTACCTCCGTGATCCTCTGAGCGCCAGTTTTCGTTCTGCCTCTTCCTCTCGGCTTTGTGATTGCCTGGCCTCATGGGGTGCACTGCGGATGGAGGCGGGGCAGGAGGACCGGCGGGTGGGCGGGGTCCGAGGCCGCTCGGGACATGCAGATGAGGTGGGCGGGGCCCCCACATATACTCTGGGTTAGCGGCGGGCCGGGGTGCCGGGCCTTGGAGGAGTCAGTCGGAGGCGGCCTGCGGAACCTGCTTCCCAGAGCACAGCGGAGCCTGGTCCCGGGCTGCCCCCGGAGCGGGCCATGCCCCCGCGGGAGCTGAGCGAGGCCGAATCGTCCCCGCTCCGGGCCCCGACCCCTCCCCCGCGGCGGGGCAGCGCGCCCCCGGAGCTGGGCATCAAGTGCGTGCTGGTGGGCGACGGCGCCGTGGGCAAGAGCAGCCTCATCGTCAGCTACACCTGCAATGGGTACCCCGCGCGCTACCGGCCCACAGCGCTGGACACCTTCTCCGGTACGTTCAACGGCCCGGGCGGCCGCGTGGCTGGGGGTGGGGTTGTGCACCCGTGGGCTGGGGCCGGCGCGGGGGCTGGAGGGCAAGGGAGCCCCCCGGGAGGGAGGCGGGAGCAGGCCCCGAGGTGGCGCTGGTGAGGTCCGGTGGGGCCCAGGACGCTCTTCCTAACTCGCTGTCCCCCGCCCTGACCCTGCAGTGCAAGTCCTGGTGGATGGAGCGCCGGTGCGCATTGAGCTTTGGGACACAGCGGGACAGGTGAGAAGCTGAGGGCGACCTTTAATGGTCTGGGAGAAGGTGGGCTGGAGGCTGGGAGGACCCTAGATGGATAAGGAGTGGAGAAGGTCTTGGGCCCTTCTGAGTCTCAGGTCTGCAACCCCAGGTGACAATCAGATTCCCATTACTTGTGGCAGGGAATCACCCTGCTAATGATCAGGCCTTCCCATCCTAGGAAGATTTTGACCGCCTTCGCTCCCTCTGCTACCCGGATACCGATGTCTTCCTGGCCTGCTTCAGCGTGGTGCAGCCTAGCTCTTTCCAGAACATCACGGAGAAATGGCTGCCCGAGATCCGCACTCACAACCCCCAGGCACCCGTGCTGCTGGTGGGTACCCAGGCCGACCTGAGGGACGATGTCAATGTACTGATTCAGCTGGACCAGGGGGGCCGGGAGGGCCCTGTCCCCCAACCTCAGGCTCAGGGTCTAGCTGAGAAAATCCGAGCCTCCTGCTACCTCGAGTGCTCCGCCTTGACGCAAAAGAACTTGAAAGAGGTGTTTGACTCGGCTATTCTCAGTGCCATTGAACACAAAGCCCGGCTGGAGAAGAAACTGAATGCCAAAGGTGTGCGTACCCTTTCCCGCTGTCGCTGGAAGAAGTTCTTTTGCTTTGTTTGAACAGCCATGGCAGCTAGGGAGTAGTAGGCATTAAGACCACAGACTTCTGGAAACTGGGGCCTTTGAGGGGGATACTGGCAGGGCCAGGCCGCCCCATAGGACTCAGTTCCATCCAAACACTGTGAGGACACAGGCCTCTAACTGCCCACTCTAATATGCAAGGGGCTCTGATTTGGATTTCTGTGGTCAAGGCTCACAGAGAAATCCCAGCACTTTGATTTTCGTGGGGTGGTCCTCACAGTGTCAGCCACCTCCAAGCAGTTTGGGATCCAATTCCCAGTTTCTTATCATGAGCCCTCAGGTTAGCCTGGCTGAATTATTATCCCTTGTGGTGGTCCCCCACCTTGGCACAGGGTGGGGAGGAAGAGCCAGGCATTTTGGAGGGCAGCAGGGTGTCCAGCCCTGATTTAGAGAGAAGTTCGGGATGGACTGGGTAAGACAGAGGTCAAGGAGAGACTGAAAGGGAGCAGAAAGTGAGGCCTTGGAGCCTTGGGACAGGAGGCAGGCTGGTGAGGAAGCAAGTCAGAGGGCTACGTTTGGAAGGAGGAAGAGCAAGGAGAGCAGAAAAGTTGGGCAGCTGAGGAGCAAGGGTGACACCTGGGCTGCCCTCTGCCCCCAGGGCCCAGGAGGGCGGGGCTGGTCCCTGGGAAGAACTGGGACTCAGGGCTCCCTAGGCACTGCCCAAACTGGCTGGGCCAGGAGCAGGGCAGGAAGTGAGAGGCAAGGCCCAGCAAGAGGAGGGGGAGGAGCTGCGACCTAGAGCCTGGAGGAAGAAGGGGCTGGGGTCACCTTTCTCCAAGGCCACAGCCTAGAAGGTAGAGTAGTACAGAGTCAACAAATAAAGCCTTAAGTTTCTGAAGCTGCTGTCTCTGTGTCATTTCCTGGAGCTGTGTGCCCATTGCCCTCTCAGAGCCCTCTTCAAGGCCCAGCAACAGGGATAGGTAGGTTGGGCACTGAAGGACTGAGGCCAGACTGACAGGTGGGGGCTGGACTAGATGAGACAGTGTGATGGGAACTGGACTGGGGGGGGCAGGTCTGGGGCTCCCCACTTGGGGCTTAGCCGGTTCCCAGGAGAGCTAGCGTGGGAAGCAGCCTAGGAACGGGTTTCCCCAGGTGTCAGCGCCAGAGCTGCTTTCCCATGACCTCACCAGGCGGGTGTTGCCCCTCCCCTCTGCCCCTCCTTTCTAGAGCACCTCGTTCATTGCTGGGGCTCTGGGGTAATGCTGGGCCCTCTAAACCTTCCTGCTCTGATCCTCCCAACTGTCTGCAGGGTCTTGGGGTGGGGGGCCACCTGGTTCGGAGCCCGAGCATGAAGGGACTCCATACAGCCTAAACCTCAACCACTGGCTAAACTCCTGGGTTAAGCTGTTTGGACCTAGGCTTTGGTCTTGGCACTCAAAGTCCACATAAGGACCGACTGAAGGTCAAGGTGCCGGTTGTCAATAATTTAAATAGAAGCTTGGTCCCAGAAATCCTGTAAAGAGAGGGTTTGTTGGGTGAGCAGGGATCCAGAGAACATTCCCTGGAATTGGAGCTGGAAGGAATTTTAGAGGGCACTTTGGAGGAAAAAACACACTTTATTTTACCCATAAGGAAAGAGCCCCAGAGAAAAAAGGTAGTATTTCAAATGAGGTATTATTACCAAGTAGCTGTAAGAGCACTTTGCGAACTCTAGAGTTCTGTACGCATGTGGGTAAAGGTTATTCTTTTGGAGAGGTATTTCTAAGGCACACCTGGGACACCTGCTAGGTAACTGCAGGGCCAGGTGAGTGCGAACCCTGTCCCAGACCAGCTGCCTCTGCAGGAAGTAACAGCTGCCTGGGTATGAGAAAGAGCAGGGCCGAGGGACAGAAATCCTAGCCAAGTGAAACCTGAGATAATCCCCAAATTTAGTTTTAGCCAAGACTGTCCAGCTCCCGTCCCACTAGGGCCCATCCCCCAGAGCTCCAGCCATCTCGTCTTCCTTTGTCCCCTCGCCCCTGAGGTAGAGGGGCTGGAGCTGCACCACTGCAGCCAGGTCCTGGGGGGAAGGTCTCACACCCCAGCTCCACAGCCTATTTTACCTCAACCCAGCCCAACACACTACCCCCTGCCCAGGGGGAGAGACCTGGGTTCAAGTTCAGACTCTGCCATCAACCATGACCTCAGGCAAATAATTTTCCTTCAGTGTGCCTCAGTTTCCTCATTTGCAAAATGAAAGACTTGGAATTCTGGATTAGAGGTTGTCAAACTGCTTCAGGGGGCCTTAGAGGTGCCATGAGTAGGGGGCGGAAGTCTAAAGGCCATCTCTGAGGCTCCCCACTTCCGGCTTCTTCCTTGATTCTCTGATGGTCCCAGCACATCCATGTCACTATGTTTCCTCTTCTGCTGGGTCACTGAGCCTGGTCAGCACCCCTCTCAGCCTTGCCCTCCCCATCCCTGCCCCTGCTGCACTCCATCCACTTCCTCTGGGGCTGCTGCCTTTCCTCTGGCACCTCTCTGACTCAGGACTGTGACCAGCTCTTGGGGCCTGCAGTAAACTTCCAAGCCCTCATTTTAGCATTTAGGGCCTTCTCAAATCCCACACCAACCTGGACCAGGCCCGCTGGTCCCAGTGATCCCACTTCCTGATCCCCAGTTATTTTTTGACTTCTGACTCCCAAGTCTTTGCTCTTGCCAAATCCTCTAGTTTGCAAATTGCCCCCCCCCCCATCCATGCCCTGTTTCTCTTCTAACGGATACTCTCCTTTTCCAGGAAGTGTCTCTTACTTGTATTAGTGTCCACACTGCTCTCTTGGCACTTGCAGGGCGCTCTGAATTTGGTCACTTACTTAGACTGCATCTCCCCAGCGAAGTAGAAAGTCCTCTTCATGCCCCTGTGCTCCTGCAGGGGCCTGGGCTCAGGCAATGTTTGCAGCTGGCCCTTAAGTGCTTAAGATAAAAGGCCAACCTGTAAGCCCTGGAGGGGACCCCGAGGCACAAGTTCAGCTCCAGTTACGTGCCACTGAAGCCTGGAGATAGGCCTAAGAGCAATTTACCTCTGGTTCCCAGCCCACCAACTTGCTCTGCTTCTGTTTCTCTCTATAATATCTAGTTTATCTTTCTTTCCTTTGCCTTTTTCCGCCCTCTCTCCATTCTTGAATTTAAATTTAAAAGGATATTGATTATATTAATCAGACAAAATTGTATGTTTCTTATATCTACATTCTTACATGGCCTGATGGATGTAAATTGTTTTTAATGTCTGTGTAACCAAACCTTAGCTGATTTTTAAAATGTTTTATTTTTCCCATAATAAATACTCATAGAAAAATTAGAAAATCCGAAGAACTAGAAGATTAAAAATTTAGTAATAGTCTTAACTCCCAAAGATAATCAATAGTAACATTTTGATATACTTCCTTCCAGCCTGTTCTCCTATGCATATTTTTGAATTTTTTTTTTGTGATCATGCTGTATATATAATTTTATATTTTTTGGTTTTTTGTCATTTAAAATTTTAACAGGGGCACCTGGCTCACTCAGTTGGTAAAGCATGCAACTCTTGATCTCGGGGTCATAAGCCCCAAGTAGGGTATAGTGATCACTTTAAACAAAATCTCTAAGGGGTGCCTGGGTGACTCAGTCAGTTAAGTGTCGCCTCTTGATTTCGGCTCAGGTCGTGAGCTCAGGGTCCTGGGATCGAGACCCTCATCCAGCTCCATGGTCAGTGGGGAGTCTGCTCGTCCCTCTCCCTCTGCCCCTCCCCCTGCTCATGTGCTCTCTCTCTCTCTAAAAGAAATAAATCTTAAAAAAAAAAAGTAAAATCTTTAAAAATAAATAAATAAATATTTTTAAAATACTTTAAAAATATTAGTAGTATTTTTTTTAAAGATTATTTATTTAGAGAGAAAGAGAGAGTGCACATAAGTGGCAGAAGGAGAGAGAATCTCAGGCAGACTCCACGCCCATCTCAGAGCCAAACACGGGGCTCGATCTCACGACCCTGAGATCATGACCTGAGCCAAAATCAAGAGTCAGTTGCTCAACCAACTGAGCCACCCAGACACCCCTATTATTATTTTTAAAGTAGGCTCCATGCCCAGTGTGGGCCTGGAACTCACGACCCCGAGACCAAGAGTTGCATGCTCCACCGACTGAGCCAGCCAGGCACCCCAATAAATAAAATTTTAACAGTGTTTTTCATGTCATTATAAACTCTGACCAGAGGCTGTAACCGTACGTGTATATTTGCTTACTATTTCACCCTGACCATAATTTCTTTAACTAGATCCCGATTTGGAAGCATTGAGGTCGTTTTCCTTTAGCTTTTTCTTCTATTATAAGTGATACTACGTCGGCATTTGGTTATTTTTTCCACCATGGGTTGGTGACCATCTACAGAAAAACAGTTCTTCATCTTTGGTTTGGAGACTGGACCCCATATTATAATCCCAAGTGGCTCTTCGGAGAGGGCTTGGATTTCTGTGTACGTATGACTCGTGTTGAGGGGAGCCTCTCTCTGTCGAAGCATGACTAGCAGACTGTGGGTGTTCAATAAATACTGAATGATGACAAGGCGTGTGTATATCGTGTATTTGTGTTCAGATACATTTCTCCGTGTCCCTGTTTTTGCTCTTGCATATTGAAAGTGCGTATTGTCTTTGTGCAAAACTCCGCATAATTCCGTATATGTGCAAGTCTGTGTGTCTCTGTCTGTCAATGTGGGTGTCTCTCCTTATGCAAGATGTATACAGCTCTCTATGTGGATGTCTGTGCACCCACATGATGTCTGCCCTTAGGAGTGTGTATTATCCACAAATCTATGTGCACATCTGGGTTGGGCCTAGTCTCTTGGGGGCCGTGTGTCTACGTGTTTGTGTGCGCCCAGGCTCAATTCTGTTGGGTCTGTGAGGGGGTCTCTCTCCATGTGCTTCCTTGTGCCGGTGTGCGCACTGGGCCTGGGCTGGTGTGTGAGTGTGTGCGCACCCGAAGGAGGTGTGCCTGGCTTGCTTTCCCCCTGGGAGCAGAGTGGTGCCCAGGGCGGGGGTGACGCACCCTCCCTGAGCTCCCCCATTCTCCTGGGAACCAGCTTGGGAGAGTGAGTGAGACCGAAAGCAGACTGCGTCAGGAGCACCAGCCCCTTTTGCAACCAGCCCAGGCCCCAGGCGGTTTGTAACCGAGGCTCTCACAGGTCAGACCTGCCCACTGTACCTGGCTGCCAGGAAACCGGGCTCCCAGCAGGGCTGCACTGTCAGCGCCCTCCTTGGGCCCGGGCCAGATCCGCCACGGTGAGCACAGCTCAGCCAGCCGAGGGGCCACATGAGTCACCCTGTGGCAACAGCAGGGAGTGACTTCCTGGGCAGCGCTGGCTGTCCCCGTAACCAGGCTTTCTGCCCCAGATTGCAGCAATGCTGAGGCAGCCTTATCTCCTCCATTATCACCTTCCATTCGTACAACTGAACTTCTCCTCACCTCCAATTTTCAGATGAAATGACCGAAGCACAGAGCCCCCTGACCAAGGTGAAGCCGGAGCTGGGCCTTGGACCTGGGTTTCCCGACCCCGGGTCCAGGCCTTTTTCTAGTGAGCCACCTAGGGCTCTAGGTTTCTGCCCCACTAGCCCTAGAAATGATTTAGAGGGCAGAGCTGGGAGTCGTGGTTTCTGGGACAGATTTGGTTGTCCTGGGCTGGGGAGTGGGTCAGAGGGAGACAGGGCTGGATGTGGGATGTGGGGAGAGATGTCAGCACTGAACCAGGCCTGCCCTCCTTGTGGAACATTTTCAAGACTTTTTCCACTGAACAGAGGATTTGTCCCGTAACAGGGATGATCACGAAATTCATTGTCAGGTTCAGGATATTTTTGAGATTGAATGGGAGCTCTATTAATCACCTGTTCTTATGGTCACCCTACTTGTAACCCCTTTGGAAGGCAGAGCCAGTCGTTGTCATCAGCAAGGAGGGCCTCCTTGACCCTCACCACCAATCTGCCTCTCTCCCCAGGTGTCTAGATGACTCTCTGGCCCCTTGGCAGTGAGGGGCATCAGGGGAGCCCTTGGGCCCAGTGGGGCCATAGAGGTTCCCTGGGGCCACTTGAAACGGGCAGAAAATCAGCCAGCACAGACCCTACCCAGGGACACCTGACCCATGATGACTTCCTCCCTCAGACCTGTGGCCATGTTCTGCTGCCTCTGCCCATTTGCTCCCTCTCTCCAGGACCCTGTGCCAGTTGGGGAGCAAGCAGATCCTGTCCCCAGAGGTCTTCCTCTGGGGACAGTGAGATCACTGTTCTGGTGAGACAGGGAACTCTTGGTTCCTGGGGCACCACCCCACCACTGCCCAGTGGGCCATGTGCTCTGCTGACCACCCCACCTGCCATAGGGCCTCCTGTTTCAGTCCCATCCCTGACTTGCTGGGCGACTTAGGGCAAATTACTGCCTTCCTCCTTGTCTGAGTTTCTCTCCGTTGTAAAGTGGGGGTAATACTTTCTGCCCCTCCCTGGCTCCCAGGAGACCTGCGGGGATAAGCAAGATAATAGCGGGGAGCTGATTTGGAGGAAGCTATTGAGAGCCAAGTAAGAGGTATCAGTGCTGGCCCGTGTTTACATGGGTGTGGACCTTGGGTTCCCAGCATCCTGGGGCTTGGGACCAGCCCTGACAACTTCTTGGCCTGGCTCCTGGCTCCTTTGTCCCACTTCCTGAGAAAGGACAAAAACCAAAACGAGGAGTCTGGTCGTCTGGAGAAGATGATGTCAGAGCAAAAAGTTTGGGGCTCAGGAATACTGGCTTAGCTCTGTCCCCAACCACTGGCTGTGTGACCTTGGGCCAGTCACTGCCCCTCTCTGGGCCTCAACAACTTGACTCTGACAGCCTCCCTCAGCTCTGCACTCAGGGATCCTATAACCAGAGGCCACCATCATGGTTTGGGAGATAGAGAGGACCTTGTCATCTAGTCCTTTGTTTTACATAGACTACGATGGACTCCTCTTTGGGGGCCGCAGACTAACCCTGGTCAGTCTGATTAACCAAAGTCCTGAACTGGTTGCCAAAGGGATCATTTGGGAGAAGGGAAGGGGGTCACAGAAAATCCGCTAGGAAGACAACCCCAAGTGAGTTAGTGAGTCAGCAGTGTATAATCTGTCATACTCCGTCAGTGTTTGGTTCACCCTATACCTTCAGCCTCTCCCTCCATGCTTAAAACCTGGCACAGGCCTCTCTTCCTCCCACAGCTGGCTGTGGAAAGGGTGCTGGCTCTGTCCCCTTCCTCACTACACCTGCAACTGCTCCCACCCCCGCCCTCGCCTCCACTACGGCCTTCATCAGGTTTCCACCTGGCTCCTCTCCTCAGTTGGCTCCTTCCTGCCCCTGGCGAGCTTTGAAACTCCTCACCTTTGAACCGCTCCCTTCCGGGTCTCCTGCCACCCCCCCAACTACCCCTCCAACCGTTGCTCCTCTGGGTCTTCTCCCTGCAAGCAGAGGCTCTGTCTTTGGGTTCAGAGTGTTTCTCTCTCCCAGCAATCTCCCACCCCTCCATTGCCCCCTATCCAGCCTACTCCCAAATGCAGACCCTCACGGCGGGAGTGCTGGGGCCTCGCCAGGGTGCACCTGCAGCTGGGAGCACGCAGAGCTGACCGTGGCCCAAAGACGACAAAACTCGTATGTTTTTGCCTTGTTCCTGGCCTATTTATTTGTTTATTTATTTATTTGACAGAGAGAGCACACAAGTAGGCAGAGGGGTAGACAGAGGGAGGGGGAGAAGCAGACTCCCCGTTGAGCAGGGAGCCCGAAGCGGCGCTCGACCCCAGGACCCTGAGATCATGACCTGAGCTGAAGGCAGACGCTTAACCAACTGAGCCACCCAGGTGCCCCATTCCTGACCTTTTTAGATGTTCCTTTTTGCTCTTTTTTGTCTTCTTCCTACTTTATACTCATGTTATCTCATACTTTATAGATCCTTTTAAGCTGCCTTTAAATCCTTCCTCAGGAAGGCCAGGCATAAGCAAACAAAAACTAAGTAACCAACAATAAAATCAATAAAACCAGTCTCCTTCTGGTCCCTGGGGGCCCCTCACCTTTCCTGTGGTTCTCTCAAAGCTGCCCCTCGCACGCGATCTCATTTCTGCTGGCGGCACTGCCACCCACCCGGGCTCCAAAGACAGAAAACCTGAAGGGTCCACTGACTCAGTTTCTCCCTCTGCATACTCCAGCTAACGAGTCTTGCAGCATCTCCCTTCCCCAGATCTTAGAAGCTCTCTTTTCCCTCCCCACTCTCTCCATCCCATTGCATGGTTTGTTTCTTACTGGAATATATCTGAATACTTTTTCAAAAGAATAACTTTTTCTTATTACAAAAGCAATAGGTATTTATCATTGAAAATTTAGAAAATGCAGGCTGACAAAAAGAAAATGGAAACCACCTGTAATTTTTTTTTTTTTTAAGATTTTATTTATTTGGTTGACAAAGACAGCCAGCGAGAGAGGGAACACAAGCAGGGGGAGTGGGAGAGGAAGAAGCAGGCTCATAGCAGTGGAGCCTGATGTGGGGCTCGATCCCAGAACGCCGGGATCACGCCCTGAGCCGAAGGCAGGCGCTTAAGGACTGCGCCCCCCAGGCGCCCCCCACCTGTAATTTTTTGTCTTTCTTTCCAAAAAGATTTTGTTTATTTATTTGACACAGAAAGAGAGCACAAGCAGGGGGAGCGGCAGGCAGAGGGAGAGGGAGAAGCAGGCTCTCCACCGAGCAAGGAGCTCGATGTGGGGCTCGAACCCAGGACCCTGGGATCATGACTTGAGCCTAAGGCAGACGCTTAACCGACTGAGCACCCAGACGCCCCAATCACCTGTAATTTTTATCAATGAGAGGGAAGATTTGGGTAAATACCCTTTTCCAGTTTTGTTTTGTTGTCCTAAACATATAGCACCCCACTTTTTTAAAACCCCACCACAAGGAGCCTCTTGATTTCTTTCTCAGTTTATTTTCTTGGTCATCCTGGTTCCGGGTTCCCCTGATAGAACCCCCAGGTGCCCCTGCAGTTGGGGGTTAGAAAAGGCAGGCACTCTGAGGGAGCCTGTGGGAGAGTCTGGGCCACCCCTCTCCACCTGCCCCCCAACGTGGCCTTCTGGGTTTAGGGCTATCAGATAGTGCTATTGACAACAACCCCTCCCAAGGGGAGCTGAAAAATGCCTTCCCAGGCTGTAGTCTAACAGTTGGGTGGGGAAGGGAGTGGTCTTGTGCAATAGGGCAAACCACTCCTCATTCAGGGCTGTTTGTTTAAGTGGGCAGGGATGAGTTTGGGAGAAACAACCCAGTTTTGTCAGTGTTTATTTGAACTGTTGGGACCAATAAATTTTAGGGAAAACTCCCCAATAGGGGAAGACAGGTTGGGTTAGAAGGGATAAAATGATGGAGGTCCCAAAGTTGAATGAATGCTGGGAGTGGCAGGCTGGGTGGGGACTTTGGATGCGTTAGTGCCTGCCCAGCTCAAGAGGACCCAAACTCAACACCTGCATTGCTGTAGGAATGTGGGCCCCAGATTGCCAGCCTCCCAAGTTTTCACAAAAAGCTAGAAAAGTGGATTTTTAAAAAATGAATTTTTCTGACTCTTTAAATGTTAGTAACTAATTAAATTAAACCGCTGTTTGTGTCAAAGCATGATTGGCTGCCAGCGTGCAACTTTTCGACTAGCCTTTACTGCACATCTAACGTACTTTGCCCAGCTTACCCTAATTTACTTGGTGCGCCTTTCTCCCTTTTCCTCTCCTGTGGTGCGACCTCTAGTGATAGGGCCTGCTTACCTAACCACTCAAAGCTGAGTTTGAATTTCTCCTTCCCCTGCTCAAATCCATCTTTACCAACATACTCACCAACATTGCCTCCACCCGTCAAGCTCCCGGCTTTCCCTCTCAGGGCTTGAGTCAAACTGAGCAGCTTGTCGGTCCCCAATCAAAACAAGACCCATGATCGTCACTGCCTGGCTTTTGCTCACTATGATTTTGTTGTGCCTGGAACACCCACGCCACCTGCTCATCTCTTTTTATTAACTCCTCCATGAAGCCATTTCTCAATCTCCCTTTTAATTTCCATGGCTTGACCAGCCTCTGCTTTATTCAACAGCCATTTCTTAGGCACCTTGTATCCACAAGCAGGGCCTGGCATGGGGGATACTGAGGTAAATAAGATTTCCTCCCCCGGGCGCCTGGCTGGCTCAGTCAGAGGAACACGTGACTCTTGATCTTGGGGTGGTGGGTATAGAGATTGAGTATAGAGATTACTTAAATGAAGGAATTTAGGAAAAAAAAAAAAAAAGTCCCGATCCCCAGCCCTCCCCAAGGAGCCTCCCCCAGATGAGGGCAGACATATAGTACCACGGGCAGTGTGCGTGCCGCAGAGCTGTTCGCCGCGTGGGAGGATGGAGAGGGTCCCCACGGGCTTTGGCTGGAGAAACGGCAAACGCTTTTGAACTTCATCACGAGGGAAGTAGAGGCTTTCCGGGGCAAAGAGCCATTTGAGGTAGAGGCAACAGCCCGTGCCAAGGAATGGAGGTGTGAAAGTTCTGAGAAAGGGAGTCCTTGGGTGGGGATGGAAAAGAGGATGTCTGGGAAAATCACAGAAACAAGAGGTTTGGGAACCAAATTATTTGCATGCCTTTTTCCTGCACTCCACAGTGTAAGTTCCAGAAGAGCAGAGACTGTGTCTCAGCTTCCATGGCTCCACACCGGCCACCTGCCTGGGACTGTGTACCCTTGCTCAAACCCTTGCCGCGAAACACGGCGCAACACAGCGCCTAGCAGTGGTGAGTGCGCCCCCTAGCGGCCCCTGCGCGATCCTTCGTTCCGTTGTCCTAGCTGACCTGGCCAAGCCCTCCCTGCATCCCCGATCTTACTGGGGATGGCACTTTGCTGGCATCATCTCACCTCATCTTCACCCCTCCCTAAGAGGAGGCTGTTCCTTTCTGTCCAACAGACACTTATTAGGCATTTATTTTGTGTTGATCACTGTTGTAGGCATTGGGATACAGAATTTCATGAGTCATTCATCACCTCAGCCTTGGAAGCACTTACGAGATCCAAGGGATGATGGGGGTTGTCCCCAGCGCTAGGGGCACTAGAGGGGCCAAATCCATTTTGAGCCTTGAAGGATGGATGAATGGCTGGCAGAGTAGGAAGCCAAAATTCAGTGCCCTATGAAATGGCAGTGGCCAAATCAGCCTCGCCCCTACCATCTATCCACTACCATGTACTAAGGTCGAGGGGATGTGGGGTGACGGAGACCCAGAGACCACGAAGATACTGTCTGTTGTCTCCAGGAGCTCACAACCCAGTGGGAAGGCAGATGAGGAGACAGAAAAGAGAAGGGGGCACCCTGTGCTCAGGGTTCTGTTAGCAGACACCAGGGTGTGTCTCCCACCTGAGTGTGCGTGCGTGTGGGAGCATTTGGGGAAGAACAATAGGCCGAAATGTGAGAAAGGAGGATGTGGTCCAGGCTGAGAGTGCAACAGTTACAAAAAAACACAGTAGTGTGAGAGTTAGCTGGAAAGGAGGCCCATCCTGGGGTGCTAGAAAGGTTCTGCTTCTTGACCTGGGTGTGTGCTGATATGGAAACTCATGGAGCTGTACCCTTCTAGGAGTCAAATATGTACCTTCCTTCACCTTCAATCATTTGTAGCCCCCAACCTCTCACATCTTCGTGTGTGTGTGTGTGTGTTTTAAGATTTATTTGAGAGAAAGAACAAGCAGGAGGGGCAGAGGGAGAGGAACACAGAAACCCAAGCAGACTCCATGCCGAGCTTGGAGCCTGATGCAGGGCTCGATCCCACGACCCTGAGATCATGACCCCAGCCAAAACCAAGAACCGGATGCCTAACTGACCGTGCCGCCCAGGCAGCCCTCCGTGTTATTTTTCTGTCTAGCAATTATTAGCCTAAAAGTATCTCTTTGGTAAGACTAGGAGCCATGATAGGATTTGAACCCGACCCTCCAGTACCAGCTCTAGGACGACCCTGGGAACTCAGCTTTGCTGAGTCTGCTTCCTGGAAGATGGGGGATAATAGCACCTTCATCCCAGGGCCGTGCGCCGACGCAGTAACTTCAGGTACGTAAAACACTTACACAGTGCTTCCGGCGTGCCTATCCTGACATTTATCAGATTGGCGGCGTAGGGCACATAGAAGCTCAATATACAATTTGTTGAAGAAATGAATTAAAGGATGGCTTTTTTTTTTTTGACAGCAAACAAAAAATGGCTGAAACGGAGGCGTGTGGGGTGCAGTACCTCAACTGAAGTCTCCTGGGTAGGAGCTCAGAGCTCGGGAGCAGCTCCACTCCTGTGTAGAAGCCAAAGATTCTGCTGGTGGGCAGGGGACACAGCGGTGACCTGGGCCCCCACACCAAAGGGAGTGGAGGTAAGAACCAGAGTTCAAAGCCCTTCCCTCCTGCCCTTGAGTTCTCCACTACACACCGCAGCTACGATCTGCCCCAGAGACCAAGCAGGCTTGTTGACGAGGCTCAGACCAGGAAGAAATAATGCTACGCGACAGCTTTGCAGCCTCCCTGGGCCCCCTTCTTCCACGGCCCTCTCACCCCTCCCCTCTGGTGGTCAAACTTGGCAATTCTTTCCACCCTCAGGGGCTGGGGCAGTTTCGGGAAGGGTGGGAAAACCTGCTGAACAGGGTGGCCGAAGCCCTAACCGGTTGTACAGGGCGGTCCTATCTCCCCCCAGCCGGCCTGTCCCTCTCCTGCCCCACAGAGCAGAGGCAGCGGCCTCACGGAACCAACCGTTTTATTACGCTGTGGGTGGACTGGGTTCTGTGGAAGGCAGGGGGACGGGTGGGGGTGTGATGCCTGAGAGCCCTGGGGTGTTGTGGGGAGGATACAACACATCGGGTGCTGTGGGCCAGGCCAGGCCGGGCCTCACTTGTGGGGGAAGGGAAGAGGCAGCCTCTTCCCACTCCTCTTACCCATCCCCATGGCATTAAATAAACAAAAAGCAACTCTATACAGCACAAAATATACAGGGACGTCGTTCCCCCCCAGCCCTGGACTGTGCAGAGTGGGAGGGCCAGCTCTGAAGGGCAGGGCTGGGGGGCCTCCAGTTTCTGACATTGCCCCAGGCCCCTTCCCAATGCCACGCCACACGGTGGGGACAGGCAGCTTTGAACAAGAAATAAAACTCCAACTTCTGAAATCCTAGGCAGACAGGTCCATCTGTGTGTGGGACTCTGGGCTCAAAGGTTTTCTGCTCCTCCCGGGCCCTGGAGCTTTGTCAGGAATGAGAGGCCTAAGCTTAGTTAAGCCATCTCCCAGAGGGGCTGGAGCCCTGTCTCAGAAGCAGAGTGGGCCTGGGAAACAGGCTAGAGGAGTCTGGTCCCAAAGTCTTCCCCAGCCCAGGCTTCCATCTTGGCAAGGAGAAAGCAAGGCCAGGCAAGAGCTGGAAAGAGCCTGCGAGAGCCCCAGGCTCAGAGGGGCTGGGTCGTGTGGTTATAGACCAGGTGCTCCGTGTCCTCTGTGGTGGAGACTGTGGAGCTGGCAGGGGTAGGGGGTAGGGGCTGGTGGTGGTGGTGTCTGTTGAAGTCCTTCCTCTGGTTCTTGAAGAAGCAGTAACCCAATAGGGCTATCACGACCACGATGCAGGTGACCAGGAGTACTGTGACGGCCATCTCCACGGAGCCTGGCGGGGAAGAAGGGGTGTAATGGAGGCGAGCTCCTGGGGCCCGCTCGGCTCTGATGCCCACCCCCACTCTGTGCAGAAGGGACCAAGACAAGCGGATGCCAGGTTTGGAACAACCTCCAGCGTATGAGCAGCTGGGCTCCATCAGGAGCTCAAGGAAAGGCCTGGGACTCCGACGGCAAACACAGGACACGCACTTTACTGTGCTCCCCTCCCCTGCTTGTGCCAGTATCACCACTGACCGTGGGCACTCTGTCCCTTTAGCCAACCTCACAATCCTTCTCAACACAGGTTTTGGCAGTCAGAACCAATCATGTGACATCGATCCTTGAGACCATACCTACTTGTCCGTGAGAGGGCAGACCAGGGCTTACCTATGTTAGCTATGGGGCTTTCCCGCCGCAGACCGAAAACATCCTTCTCTACAAAATGTTGAGAGAAACAAGTCAAAACTCAAGGCTCTGAGACTCAGCTGCTCCTCCGTGCCCCAGACCACCCACTGTCCCCTCCGCCTTCCCCATTCCAGGTACCCTGATGATGAACCAGGACCAGCCCAGGCCTTGCGACGGAGCAGAGTGCTCTAGCGAAGCCCTTCCCCTCCCTGTCTTCTGTGCCCCACTGCCCAGCTCACTGGAGATGCCGCGACAGGACGCAAGACACTGCTGCTCCTCCTCAAAGTTGTTCTTGTTGCCAAAACAGCCACCATAGGTAAAGCGGGCGCAGCGTTCACTGAAGGGGTTGTAGTACCAGCGTGGGATGTTCTCCAGGCAGAGGCCCGTGTCTGGCAGGTCCACACAGTGCCCTGGGGGGTGCAGAGCAGGCCCAGGGGTGCGTGAGTCCATGGGGGGCCTCCCTGCCACCACCCACCAGGCTCCACATGGTTGCTGCTTGCCACCTCCTGACCCGCCTCATGCTGAAACTCAGGGCCTCGGGGGCCCCAGAAACAGCTGGCCCTTCCGTAGTTTTGCCAGAAGCAAGGAAGACAGATCCTGGACAACAGTTTTAGGCATAGAAATACCCTACATTGACTCACGTAACTATTTTTTTTCAATTTTCTTTCAGCTTTTCCGATTGTGTCAAGGTCTCAGTTTTCTCTCACGCACTGGATGGTCTATCTTTTTAACAAAGAAGCCTCAGGGTCTGAGCCCTGGCAGGCAACAATGTCCAGCTAAAATTTATTAACGTTGTTTTATTATGGTTATTTTAATAGTTAAAATAACTTGATTGGTAGCATGTAATAGTGGCTTTCCATGTATGCTAATAATATGAAATTTCCTTTAATACATTAAGTTTAAAAAGTACTTGATTTTGGGGGGCCTGGGTGGCTCAGTTCATGATCCCAGGGTCCTGGGATTGAGCCCCGTACTGGGCTTCCTGCTTGCTCAGTAGGGAATCTGTTTCTCTCGCTCTCTCTCTCTCTGTCTGCCCCTCCCCACTGCTCCCATTTTCTCTCTCTCAAGTAAATAAAATCTTTTTTTTTTTAAGTACTTGATTTATAGGAAAAATGGAAAGTAAATAACATCTCACTGATATGCAGGCATGGGTAAATCTCTGAAGGTGTTAACAGGAGGACCCATGCTTGGGAAACACAGAGACAAAGAGAGCCCAGGAGCCCGCCAGCTTTCTACCTGCAGCCTGGCACACCTAGCAGGCCCCTCGGGCACCCTGGAGCCGTGCGTGAGGATGGCAGTGCCGGCCTGTGTCCCAACCCAGGGGACCCGGGCAGGAGCTCACCTTTGTCACTGCGGAAGTGGATGTTCTGGAGCTCCTCAAAGCCACTGGTGTCTGCAAAGATGAAAGGTCAGAGGCCCAGGCCCCACGAGGGTCTCCCAGGATGCAGGATGCACGGTCAGGTCCCCCTCCGCCCACCGCCCCTCCCTCTCCCAGGCCTCACATTTCTCACAGGTGGCCTCGTCGGAGGCATCGGGGCAGTCGGGAGTGTCATCACACTCCAGGAAGCTGTCAATGCAACAGCCGTCGCGGCAGCGGAACTCGGTGGGGTGACAGGTGCCAGAGCACACTGGGTGGGGCGGGATGGCATTAAGAGTGAGGTCAGGCTGGAGCACAGGCCACCAAGTACCAAGAGTCCACCATCTACCTGGCCTTCTCTACCCCAACACAGCATTATGACATGTCCCCTGCTCCCCTTCTAGCACCCACTCCCCACAAACCCTCCTACACACAAACTGGGCAGATCCTGATAGGGTGCTGGGCTGCAAGAGATGGGCACTTGTGGTCCTTCCACATCCTACGAGGGCAGGAATGGGTTGGGCAAAGCCAGCCGGGGCAGGGACAAAGACATGACTTGGCAGGGGTGAGGGAAGAGGGAAAGGAGCAAAGCTCACCTGGACGGTGCCTGTCCAGTGCGGGGCCTGGAGAGAGAAAACAGATGAGTGAGAGGAGTCAGGGCCAGGTCCCGGCAGGGAGGAGCTGATGGGGGCGCCTGGGAATGGAGGACTCCCCTGCCCACTGCCCTGACCAGCGGAGAGACCACCCACCCTGGGGGCAAGTCACCTGAGCCCCAAAGCTGCCTCGTAAAGGCCCACCTTGCACATCCCGGCAGGCCAGCTTGCACTCCTCTTCCCGAAGATAGTTGTTCTTATTGCCCAAGCAGCCTCCGTAAACAAAACTCTTGCAAATCTGTTCTTTGGGGTCGTAGAACCAGCGGGGGAAGGAACCGCGGCAGCGGCCCACCTTGCTGGATGCGAGGCAGTATTCTGGGGGGAGGAAAGCTTGTGAGGGGCCCCTGTGAGGGGGCTGGCTGATGATGGGCCCCATCAGCAGAGGGGGCTGGCTCCAGGAACTGCCTCCCCACCCCCTCCCTCACCTTCTGTCTGCTTGGGGGACAGCACGGTAACTGTGACGTTGGTCATGCTCTCTGGCTGGTCGGAGTCGGCTGCTGTCAGCTGGAACAGGTAGGTGCCTTCCTTGAGTCCCCACAGCTTCACCTGGTCCGGCTCACTCTTCTATACACAGGAGGAGCCATCAGGCTGGGACCCCTGATGCCCTTCGGCGGCCCCAAGTCCTCCCAGCCACACAGCCACCCCCACAGGGAGGGCAGAGGAACTTGGTATTAAAGGGTTCCTCAGCTTCTATCCCCCACACCAATCTGGAACCTCAGGTTGGCCTGTGGCCCTGGAAAGGGGGCCCCGGAGAGCTGAGGTGGGGGTCAGGGAGCCAGCCCAGTGTCTTACCTCTACTCTGACATCCGTGTCACCCTGCAGTAGGTACCAATCTGTGTTCTCCACATCCTTCAGCACCAGGGGTTCCTGGGGCTGTACCTTCAAGTCTATGCCTGCCCAGGCCTTGGGGATCCGGGACCCTGACGGGGAAGGTAAGGTCAGGCCAATTCTCACTGGATGGACCAGAGCTCTCCTGAAGTGGGGGAGCAACAGGGGCCACACGGAGACCAACCTGGGGCTCAGAAGCCTGCATGGGGCCCAGGCAGGGGCTCACAACTAAATCAGCATCTTGCTCTCTATTTAGACGTGTCTTTGGTATACTGAAGGCATGTTTTTAAAAGATTTTATTTATTTATTTGAGAAAGAGCGAGAGAGGGACAGAGCAAGAGAGAGCGAGCATGAGCGGGGAAGAGGGGCAGAGGGGCAGGGGGAGAAGCAAACTCCCTGCTGAGCAGGGAGCCCAATGCAGGACTGGGATCATGATCTGAGCCGAAGGCAGATGCTTAACCAAATGAGCCACCAGGCGTCCCCTGAAGGCATTTTTAATGTTGTAAAACCTGCTTTTGGAAGCAAAATATATAACAGCATGTGCCATTTGACCCCAATTAAGGAAAAAATATACACGGGAGAGGAGCTTATTCCCATTTTCTATAGTAAGCAGGTACTTGTGCTAATTGCTTTAAAAAGTTAAAGTAACAATATTTTTTTAAAAAAGATTTTTATTTATTTATCATTTGTCAGAGAGAGAGAGAGAATAAGTAAGGAGAGCAGCAGGCAGAGGGAGAAGCAGGCTCTCTGCTGAGTAAGGAGCCCGATGCGGGACTTGATCCCAGGACCCTGGGCTCATGACTTGAGCCGTAGGCAGACGCTTAACCAACTGAGCCACCCAGGCGCCCCAAAGTAACAATATTTTTGAAAAGCCAAAGAAGTAAATATGTAATTAACGCATTAGCCCTCATTGTGCTGGTCTGGATTGCTGCTGAGAAGCCCAGCCTGGCAGAGGTCCCAAGCATAGAGTCCTTGGGCAGCACCGTGGCAAGCCTTGGTGTCCCAGAGCATGTAGCCACAGGAAGAGGGTGCCTGCCTCTGCCACCTCAGACAGACTCTGCCTCTCCTTACAAGAGATCTCCAGGGAATCACACCCTCCCTCAGCCTGACAATGCCTGTGCCTGAGGCTTCTAGCAGTTTCAAGTTAGGGGCTGGGGAGAAACAAGCCTAAAGCAGGATTCCTGCCTATAGTAGGATGAATGGTGGGACCCAAAACACATGCCTATATCTAACTCCAGAACTGGTGAATGTGACCTCATCTGGAAAAAGGGTCCTAGCAGAAGTAACTAAGTTAAGCATCTCCCTATGAGATCATTCCAGATAACTGGGTAGGCCAATGCAATGACACCTGTCTTTACAAAAGACAGAAGAGGAGAAAACAGAATGAAGGGAAGCCGTGTGAAGAGGGAGGCAGAGACCGGAGTGATGCAGCCACAAGCCAAGGACGCCTGGAGCCGCCGGGAACTGGAAGAGGCAAGGAAGGACCCTCCCCGCTCTTCAGAGAGACTGTGGCCCTGCCAACACCTGGCTTTTGGACTTCTGGCCTCCAGACTGTAAAACAATAAATTTCTGTTCTTTGAAGTCACCCAGTTTGTAGTACTTCGTTTCAGCAGCCATAGGAATCGATACCCTGCCTTGGAGGGGACTCCAGTCCAGCTGGGCGGGTGAGACCGAGCACCAGGAAGCAACACAGGAGAAAAGACCCACCAAGATGAAGCAATACGTGGTGTGCGTCCAAGACAAGGGAGTGGACACGCTGAGCAGGCAGAGGCCACAGCACGTTAGAGGAAGGACCTTAGGCTTTCTGGAGAAGGAAGAAAGGATTTTTTAATTCTTTCATTTCTGCTTTTTTTGTTTTGTTTGTTTTGTTGTGGGGAAGAATGTGCTGTGTGTTGACAACAGCAGAAAAGGGTGAGCAAAAGCAAGGAGTTGGGAATTTGCAAGGCGGGTCTGGCGGACAATGCCAGAGGCCAGCGGGGTGAGACATACCTCAGAGGGCCCTCAATGCAGAGCCAGAGCATGCAGAGACACAGAAGTGACATTCAAATATGTAACAACTGGCGCTACAGGAAGGGGACACACATGGCCACGAGCAGTGGCACAGAGTTCTGGATGCCACAGGTGCACCAGACACTGACTTCCTAGGTGTGTGATTGAGGTCCACGAGTCTGAAGGGAGGGATCGTCCTGAGATCCAGGCCGCAGCGAGCGATCCCTTGGTCCTGAATTACTTCTATGGAGTGAGGAGGCCAGTGAGTGGACCGGCACAGCAGTTCAGGGCACACGCGAAGGGAGTACTTGGAATTAGAGGGACAGCTGAGGGAATGGAAAGGAGGATGTGAGAAGAATGCTGAACAGACACGTCAGGCTTCCATGTCTGACAGGCACTGGGAAGTGGGAAGGAAGAATCAGGGCGCAGACAGAAAGGAAACCAGATCTAGAGGGAACCTGTGGGTTCAATCAGAGAAGTTGAACTTGAGGGAGGGAAGACCATTGAGAGAAGTGACCAGCAGGCAGTGGAAGTGTGAATGGGAGCCTGAGAGGCCAGAGTTGGAGAAAGCTAAGCAGTTGGGTTTACTAACCAAGCTGCCAATAGTTTAATGTGTGCTGGCCACCACACATCACCTGCCCACGTCACCTGCAGTAGGAGCTGACAAACCATGGCCTGCAGGCCTTCACCTGTTAAACTTTCAAATGGTTGAAAAAAGTCAAAAGAATAGTGTTTTGTGACATGGGGAAAGCACCTAGAATTCAAGCGTGTGTCCATGAATTGGAATACAGCTTCACCTACTCGGTTACGTATGGGCAAAGGCTGTGTTCGTGTTACAAGGGAGAGGAGTGGCTGGCACAGAGATTGTATGGGCCACAAAGCGTTAAGTATTTCCTCTTTGAACCTTTACAGAAAGTTTGCTGACCCCGGTCTATGTCACCTACCTTCCTAACCATCCCGCCACAACTGCGTTCTCGCCCCTTTCCACATCAGAAAATTGGCACCAGAGAGGTTCAGTGACTTGCCCAGGATCACTCAGTTTTTGAACAGGAGAGCTGGGATCTGAACCCTGGTCTATCTGACTCCATAGCTCTTTCTAAAACACCGTGCAGCAGGTCACCCACCTACGTAGAAGTGTGATTTTGATTGCTTCTTATAATCTCAGGGTTGTTTTTAACTTAGGTAGTACCTACATCGGATAAAAAATTCAACACGTACAAAAGAGCAGCGCCTGGGTGGCTCAGACTGGGTGGCTCAGTCTGTTAAGCATCTGCCTTCGGCTCAGGTCATGATCTCAGGGTCCTGGGATCGAGTCCTGCATTGGGCTCCCTGCTCATGCGGAGGCTGCTTGTCCCTCTGCCCCTCCCCTCCTGCTCATGCTCTCTCAGATAAACAAATAAAATCTTAAAAAATTTTTTTAAAAAGTACAAAAGAAAAAGAAAGTACTTGAGAGTTGGGGCACCTGTGGCTCAGTCAGTGGAGCTGTGACTCTGGATCTCGGGGTTGTGAGTCTCAGCCCCACGTTGGGTGTAGAGATTACTTAAAAAGTAAAATCTTACCCCCCAAAAAGTACAAAAGAGTGGTGAGAATTAAATCTTGTCTTTTCTTAACCTGTTCTCCTTAACCTCTCAGGTTCTTCCCACCAGAGGCATCCATTCTTACGTGTGTGTGCGTGTGTGTGTGTGCGTGTGAGAAAACATCAAGACAGACCGTATTGAATTCAGAAGCATGCAAGTTCTCCTTCTTGTTTTTCCCACAATATGTTTTGGAAATCATTCCATAGCAACATGGAAACAATCCCCCCCCCCTTTTCTGGGTTGCACAGTACTCATTACATGAATGCACCATAACTTACAACTTAGCCAGTACACCAGTCTTCTCTTGACTTAGATTTTCTTTTTTTCTTCCTTCTCCTCTTCCTTCCCTGCTAAGCACTAAACCATAGTGCCTCAGGTTTATTATTATTATTAAAACAGCATTACCATATCCAATTATAGGATGTGTTGATGGACATTTAGATTGTTTCCAATTCTTTGCTATTATAAACGATGCTACAGTGAGTAACTGGCTGGTAAGTTGGTTTATACACATGTAAGTACAGCGGCAAGATGAATTTCTACAAGTGGAACTATGCTGAGGGTTATACGCATTTACAGGGTTTTTAGAAAGTTTTTATTTATTTATTCATTTAAGTAATCCCTACACCCAATGAGGGGCTCGAACTCACCATCCCGAGTTCAAGAGTCGCGTGCTGTTCCGACTGAGCCAGCCCGGCGCCCCAGTTTACAGTTTGGATGGATAGTGCCAAACTGCCCTCATCGAGGCTCTACAGACTTCTGTCAAGCGTTAAGAGTGAGTTGAAAGAAGAGAAGGTAAAGAGATAAGAACGCTGGTGGGAGGCTGAGTCACGGAGATTCTTCTTTGATGAGGCAGACTCACAAAGGAGACTCACAGAGGGTGGACCCAAGGGGGAAGACCAGGACACGGAGTGACAGCGAAGGGATGGGAGGGGAGAGCCTGCACAGAAAAACATGCCAGACACAGGTGCAGAGGCCGCGAAGAATGAGAAAAGGAGGCCCTGGCTTCCAGGGGTTGAAGGGAAATAAAACCTGAAGAGCAAGAAAGAAAAATACCTGTCTGGACCGAACCCGCACTGGTGGCTTGGCTGGCAATCAGTAGAGGGTCCAACAGGGGCAGGTTCTGGGGTAACCTCTGAGTGACAAAGCCACGGGGGTGCCTCCCTCCTTATATTTTTCAGAAAGTCATCCGCTGAAGACAAGACCACCTGGCAGTCTACCTAGCAGACAGATAGGCTAGCCCCACCGGCCCTTAGGGTGGCTGGGGACAGGGGAGTGATGGAGTGATGCGTCAGGCCTTGGGCCAAACCAGCAACATCCACCCGGGCCGGGCTGGGAGCAAGGGGCAGATGCCCCACCCTACCACTCCCTACTTCCTACCCCCCAAGAGGGCAAAGGGCCAGAGGGGCAATAAAGCCTCCCCTCCCCCAGCTGCCAGGCCTCAGGATGTCTCCAGGAAACACAGACTCCACCTGCTAAGCCACTCCTCCAACAGAAAGGCAAAGTGTGGGCAAGTGAGGGGAATGAAGGAAGGAGCAGGGTGCTTGGGAGCCATAGGAATCTGGGCTGGACTGGCCTGGCCACAAACAGGGAAAGGGGATCAAGCTAACCCACCCTGGGGAGGATTTCTCTACCCCATGCAAGAATCAAAGGTTTAGATGCCCGGAGCACCTGCCCACCTTGCCTGTCTTGGTCCACCCGAGCCTCCAGAATGGCTTTATCCTGCTCTTTCCCACCTCCAATCTCTAGCCAGGCTCAGCCAGGACTCCTTGATACCAAATAGCTCCCCCCACCCCCCAGAGCACTGCAGCACCCCTAAAATGGCCTGGAGCTCGAACTCAGTTCACGCCCTACCCAGCTCCCTCAATGACCCAGGAAATCCCCACTCCACCCTGTGTTGTGCCAAACAGGCCAGTCTGGGTTGGGGGGCGGGGGGGTTCCAAATGAGGAAGGCTGGTCCCAAGGACCATGGAGCCCCATCCAGCTCAGCTCCCTGACCAGAACCCGGATTTTTTAGGTTCTGGTCCTGGAGTGGGACTCCCATGGACCCTTATCAGAGCAGGAAGGCACAAGCAGCTGAGGTCAGTTAGTGTCATCACCACCTACACTCCGTGCTACTTCCTTGTGGAACAGGCTCAGGCCCTGGGCCAGTGGGATTCAGGTGGCCCAGCCTGGCCCAGAGATGGTGCCCACTCTCCACCTCCCCCACCCAGAATTCCCATCCTGCCTCTCCTCAGAGAGCCAGGAGAGCTACTGGAAGGATAGGGAGAAGAGCAGGTCCTTAACCTGAGAGAGACTGGCCCAGGAAAAAGCTGGACAGTCTCTTTTCCACTTTCCAGAACTGAGACCACCCCTAGACTGAGCACCAGCCCAGTCCTGGCCCCCGAGTTCCCCAGTCTCTGGTTCTATTATCTGCTGGGCTATCTTGGGTCAGAGTGCTAGGTTTCTACCAAAAAAGGTGGTCTTGTGTGGAAAAACAGCACAGGACTTCTGGAGATCCTGCCTGGGTTGAGTCCCACGTCTCCCATTTCTGGGCAGTGCTATCCCAGGCAAATTATTTAACACAGGAGTCAGTTTCCTCATCTAAAAAGTGGGCTGACGACTAATAGCACCCTTTTCAGAAGTGGTTGTCATGAGGCCGAAGTCAGAGGTTGAGTGGCACAGCCATCAGTAAACTATCAAGTGCTAACAGAGGTTATCTGTTGTGACCCATCCCTGCCCTGCAGCCCCACCTGGCCAGAGCAGCAGGCAGAGAACATGGGGAACGAAGGTCTCTGGAGCGGCCCTGATCCCAGCTCACTGCTCAGTCCCAGGAGGAAGGAGGAGCCCCCACTTTGCCCTTATCCCTGGAAGTAAACAAGGTGAGCAGACCTGGTAGCTTGGCTACCACATCCTCAGCTGGAAGAGCCCTGCCTGGCTCACCGAGTATACACACACCTGCCTGTACAGCTGACATCCCTCCCCTACCAGGTACACATACCAGTGGGCTGACTCACGCAGCAACCCTCCTCACCCCCACCCCAGAGCCTCTGGCTACTGTGCCCACAACACCACCCCTTCCCCTTTTAGGTCAACCCCTGACTGGGCTTGTTCTTAGCATCTGGGGTCTAGCCCTTTCCCCCGGACCACCAAAAGGCCAACAGGTGGGAGGGAACAAGGGGTGCAGACAGGTGCTAATCAGTCTCAGCCCGGCAGGAGAGGAGCAGACTATCCTTCCCCAGGCTCGCCTGACAGGGCCTCAAGGTGCCTAGAACAGTGCTTGGCCAGGGGTGCTTAGCCAGTCACCCTGCGGCCTACAGACAACTCACTCCCTGATTTGGCATATAGGGTCAGCAATCGGGAATCGGGAGGAGCAGCCTCCTCTCTCCCAAACACACATCCCAAAGCACCAGCCCATTCAACATCCAGAATTCCCTAATTCCCCGACCCATAGTCTGGGCTCTAGAATGTTACCCCTCCCCATTCAGGTAGCCTGGCCTTTGTTTTACTGTTTATACTGCCTACTTCTAAGGGCAGAATGAGACTGTCCTCCTTACTGCTTTCTGATGCTCGCCCCTCCCAGAACTCCATAACCAGCCCCCTTACTGAGTCCCCCCAAATCCATCCAACCTGTTCCCCTCGTTCCTTACCTCCAAAGCCCTGGGTCCGCAGCTCGCGGTAGGAGTGGTAAACCTCGCGCGTGAGGTAGTTGATGAAGCCCTCCCTGGGCGCGAACTTGCACACGAAGTTCTGCTCGTAGAGGCAGTTCATTAGGAAGCAGGCGACAATGGCGTCCTCCCCGCGGTCCGGCGGCAGCTCCACCAGCGCCAGGTTGCAGTTCTGGGTGGTGCAGCACGCGCGCACGCAGTCCCAGCCGCGGCGCACGGCGGGGGAGCCCAGGAAGGTGGCCCCGTTGCTCACCGAGGCCTCGGTATCGAGCACGAAGGCAGGCACCCCGGCGGTAAAGCGGTCCAGGCAGGGGCCTCCCGGGGGCAGCCCGGGGGGCGCGGGCGGCGGCCCAGCCTCGGTGCCCAGGAGATCGAGCGCGCACAGGAGCCACACGGCGACTGCTGGGACGCGGGTCCGGGAGAGGCGGGCGCAGGCCATCATCCTCCCCGGGGCCGTCGCCCTCCTTCCCAAGGGGGTCACCTTCACTGCGCGCGCCTCTGGGCTCCGAGGGTGCTAGCGATCTGAAAGAGGGGAGGGGACACACTGGATGAGCAGGACACTTCGAGGGAGGCGGAACGGCCAGGAACACGTCGAGGGGAGGGCAGGGGAGCACCCCACGCCCCGGGAGTGAGGAGAGGTACGCGGGCCCAGCCCTCCCACGCACGCTCCGGTAAGCCTGCCGCGGGACTGCCCGCCAGATGGACGGCTAAGGAGCTCACGTACCCGGACACACACAGCCGCGCCGAACAAAGGGCCAAACATGCTCCGAGCCCGCTCCGTCCCCGCCTGGCGCTCCGGGGCCCGGGTTACCTGCGCAGGTGAGTGGGGTGGGGCCGGGCCTGCCGAGGTTCCGGTCCCGGCTTCCTGCGCGGCTCTGGCCGCCGCTTCCGCCCCGGTGCCGGGAGCGCTGGGGCTCGGCCACCTCCTCCTCAGGTTTCTGGTGAAACTGAGTCAGTGCGGCTGGGGCGGGGCGGACATTAACCCCAACTCCGCCGGCCCCGCCCACGGCCGGTGCGCCGCCGCCTGCCCTGCCTCGCCGAGCTCCGCGGAACCGCCGCCCCGCGGCCCCCGACCCGTCCCGCGCCGGCTGCTCCCAGCAGGGGCTCTGAGCGGCGCCCCTCCAGACTGCTCTACGCGGGCTCCGCCGAGTCCAGCCTCGCGGCGGGACCCCGCACCCCAGAAGCGCAGCCGGATCCCGGGAGGCCCGGACACGGCCGGCACGCTGCAGCGAAGTCGCCCCCTCGGCCGTCAGGCGCTCCGCCGCGGCTGCCTCCGGCCTCCCTTTCCGGTCGGGGCCGGCATTCCCAGCCCCAGGCCCGAGGCGCTGAAGGGGCTGGGGGAGGAGAAACAGGGAAAGCCCGATGCAAATGATCTCGCGGGCGTCGTCCGCCCTCGGGGAAATGATTTCCATCTCGAGGCGGGAAGAGATCCCCCGAAGCTGTGGGGCTGCACCTTTGGTACCAGCAATCCCGGATGCCTGCTCCAGCGTCACCGCCCTTGCCGGCCCCGGGAAGCCCTCCTTTCTGCCAGAGTGAGCAGCTGAGGCGATTCCGTCCTCCACATTTCCCCGCTGGACCGGCAGTGGTTCCATTTCGTTTGAGGCCCTTCCTTGTCTTGTACCAAGGCTTCCATTCAGGCCTCTGTCGGAGCTGAGTCCCTGTTAGCTCACCGGTCTGCTGCCTCCTCCCCTGGAGCACAGGTTCCCTCTTCTCTCCCACCAAGAGGGTGCGCCTGGTCAAGACCTGACCACCTTCTTCCAGTAGAATGCCATCCTTGAAAGCTAGAGTTTCCAGCTCACCAAAGTAGTTGAGATAATGACCTTCACAGAACCGTGAGCTCCTTGAAGGTGAGAGTGAAGAATTCCTCTTAAAGACCATTCCTACAGAGCAAGATTGGTCCTATTAATACTCTCCCAAAAAAGATTCTATACCTTCTCACACTTAACAAACCCCGCCCAGCGGAACATTCTTCCTAATTTCTTATCCAGAGCAGCTTTACCTACTAGTTCCTGGAGCCAACCCTTTGATCATTTTCCCAGCTGAACTGCAACATCCCCCAGCTGCCTACATTATGGGTGTTGGGGTGCGAACTGGGGTCTTTCCCCCTTCTCTGGATTTTCTCCTTTTCTTCCACTGCCCCCAGCACAGTGGTGGACAGAGGACAATGATGTTATGCTGGGAATGAAGCAAATAATTGTGTGGTTACTGGGAAGAAAGAGTTTTGTTGTGAGTTGATTTCTGCCTCCCCCAATACCTTATACACACAAGAGTCCTAATAGAGGAGACTGTTACCTTATGGTAACATTATATAACCGTAGATTGATCATTACATCCATCCACAACATTACAAAAACCTGTATTTATCAAGCACTGACAGTGCCCAAACCCTTAGGTTCCTAAGCACTTCCCACACGTTGCCCCATATACTCAAACCAAGAAAGCAGATACTATTTTTATCCCTGATATACAGATGAACAGATGGGCTAGGAGGACAGGTAATGTGGCAGGTGGCAGAGTGAGGATTGACGTCCAGGCAGGCCAATTTGACCAAACCCTGGGCTTTACTGCAACTCGCAACTCTGACTTCAGCTAGACCTTCCACCCTCCCCACAGATTTAACTTGCCGGAAGCAAAAAACTCATTTTCAAGTGGTGAGCAACCACCTTCAGTTAAGACAGTAACCAGCGCACTTGACACAGATGATTGCTAATGCTCACAACACCTCTGAGAATAGTTTCGACTTTGCAGAGAAGTTCGCTAGCTCCATTGAGATCACAGAGTGAAGAGTGGGGGGGCAAGGCTGGATGGGGGCTGTGTATGTGGGCTTTAGACTCAGGCTCCTGGGTTTAATTATCATCTGCCACTTACTCTCTGTGTGGCCTTTGGCAAGTTATTTAGCCCCTCTGTGCCTTGGTTTCCTTGTGTACAATCTGGGACCTCAAAGGTTATTATGAGGCTTAAGTGAATTAATACAGATTAAAAGTTTGATGTGTTTTTCTAATTGCTTATTGCAGGCCCAAGGGGAGCTGTCTGGATGAGTTAACTCTTTTGTAAGACCATGTGGCTCACCTTCCCTCTGTGAGCTTGGGGAAGAGTAGGCCTGGGTTTATGCTATAGGCTTCATTCTCATTTGCCATATCACCGGTACGAACCATTGCTCTTAGGATTGGGTGCTTTGGTGAGAATATTCAATCCTTAACACCACTGCTAGAAAAGGAACACTGAGTGCCTTGTCTCAGATGGTGATCTGGTGGTTTCTTTTCTTTTTTTTCCCAAGATTTTATTTATTTATATGACAGAGAGAGAGACAGCCAACGAGAGAAGGAAGACAAGCAGGGGGAATGGGAGAGGAAGAAGTAGGCTCCCAGCAGAGGAGCCTGATGCGGGGCTTGATCCCAGAACGCCAGGATCATGCCCTGAGCCAAAGGCAGACGCTTAACGACTGAGCCACCCAGGCGCCCCTGGTGGTTTCTATAATAGGTGTGGTGGGTTGTCTACAAAGATGGCCAAGACCGTACCCCACCCTCCTGTGTGTGCACACTGCTCCTCCCACTAAGAGGTGGCATCTGTCTTCCCTGCCCTTTGAATCTGTAACTTGCTTCAACCAGCAGGACACGCAGAAGTGGTGCCCTGTGACTTCCAGGCCCTAACCATATGGCTTACATTTTTCCCTCTTAGAGTCAGCTTGACATAAAGAAGCTTGACTCCCCTGCAGGAGAGAGAGACCACCTGAAGAGAGCAAGCCCCTGGAGGATGGGAGACTTGAAGGGAGAGAGAGGAGTGCAGCTGTCTCACAGCCACCCCAGCCAAGTAGCTGTGTGAAGCCATCTTCTACCCTTAGCCCCAGTTGAGCTGGCTGCCAGAGACCAGCTGCACCTGCCAAGCCCCGCCTAAGATGCAGAATGGTGAGTAAATTAAATGGCTGTGTTTGTTTTACACCTTAAATTTTGGGGTGGTTTGTTATGTAGCAATAATAACTGAAATAGAGGCATAATATATTTACAGACTAAATTTTAGTTTTAATTATTTAATGATCATAAACAATACATTTTATAAATAAATTTTTTGAAGATTTGTTTATTTGAGAGAGACAGAAAGAGAGCACATTCGTGAGTGGGGGGAGGGGCTGAGGGAGAGAGAGAATCCTCAAGCTGACTCCCCGCTGAGCACAGAACCTGATGTGGGGCTGGATCCCAGGACCTGGAGATCTTCAGCTGAGCTGAAACCAAGAGTCGGACACTTAACTGCCTGAGCCACTCAGGTGCCCCTAAATAAATTTCAGTTTTAATTATCTAAGTCAAGGCCCATGAATTCTCTTGATAATGCAGAACCAACAATTTTTCATTAGGAATTTTGGGGAAAGTAATGTAATACTTTTCAAGGTGAGGCCGGTGTCATTTGTTCAATCTTTATTTAAAGGAGACAGGTTCTCTTGGATAATGCCTAAAAGGGGCATTTTTTTTTAAGATTTTTATTTCTTTATTTGACAGAGAGAGAGACAGTGAGAGAGGGAACATAAGGAGGGGGAGTGGGAGAGGGAGAAGTTGGCTTCCTGCTGAGCTGGGAGCCTGATGCGGGGCTTGATGTGGGGCTTGATGTGGGGCTCGATGTGGGGCTCGATGTGGGGCTCGATCCCAGGACCCTGAGATCATGACGTGAGCCAAAGGCAGACGCTTAATGACTGAGCCACCCAGGCACCCCTAAAAGGGGCATTTAAAAAGAATTCTACTAGTGTCAGAAATGCTCACACAATATTCCAGTGTGGTAGGTGGCCTCTAAATGGCCACTGGTGGTCCAGACCTGCTGGTATTCATGCCTTTGTGTAATCCCCTCCCCTTGAGTCTGGATGGGCCTAGTGCGTGGCTTCTGGTGAATAGAATACAGCAAAAGTCATGGGATGTCACTTCCTAGATTAGACTAGAAAAAGACTGTGACTTCCATCTTGCTTGCCAACCATCCTCCTCTCAATGCCCTGGCTCTGGTGGAAGCAGCTGTCATGTGGTTAGTAGTTCTCTAGAAAGGTCCTTGTGGTAAGGAACTGATGTGTCTGACCAACAACCCTGGCCAGCACCTGACTTGCAGCCTTCTGAGAATCCCTGACTGAGAGGAGCCAGCTAAGCCACCGATACAACAGTGGTAGAGTAAATACTTATTGTTGTAAGCTGCAAAATTTGGGGATAATTTGTTATGCAGCAATATATATAACTCACATATTCATTAACTGAAAAAATTAGGGTATCAAACTATAAACAGTTCATTTGGTACAACTTTTCAAGGAGCTAATATGACCATAAATATTAAACTCCCCTAGAATTTCACACATCCTTTGTCCTTGTCGTTCCGCCTCTAGAAATTTCTCTTAAGGGAAAAAAAGTCATGGAATTCTAACAAAGGAATAGTTAAGAGGATGTTCAGAACAGCACGATTTATGATGGCAAAAAATCGTAGCAATCCATTTATCTAATAATAGGGGACTGAGTAACTATATCATGGAATTGCTGCTAATAAAACAGGCTGGAATCTATTAGTGAATCTTAAAAACAAAGCGACTTGTCAGCATTTGAAAAAATAAAATGAAATCGATTTGAAAATATCAGAGGAAAGGTAAGTTTTGCTTCATAAGAAATGTTTGTTTCATGTTTGTGTATGTATGCATTACGATAGTAAATGAATTCCTTACTTTTGAGTCATGGCCCAAATTTTTAAAAAGTCTGCAGTGGTAAAAAAAAAAAAAAAAAAAAAGATTATGTATGGTGTGCACCTGGGTGGCTCAGTCCCTTAAACATAGGACTCTTGATTTCGGCTCAGGTCATGATCTCATGGTGGTAGGATCGAGTCCCACATTAGCTTCCATGCTCAGTGGGGAGTCTGCTTGAGATTCTCTCCCTCTCCCTCTGCCCCTCCCTGCTCTCGTCCGTGCACTCTCTGTCTCTCTCAAATAAATAAATAAATCTTAAATCTTTAAGGGGTACCCGGGTGGCTCAGTCGTTAAGCGTCTGCCTTTGGCTCAGGGCATGATGACGGTGTTCTGGGTTCGAGCCCTGCATCAGGCTCCTCGGCTGGTAGCCTGCTTCTTCCCCTCCCACTCCCCCTGCTTGTGTTCCCTCTCTCGCTGGCTGTCTCTCTCCGTCAAATAAATAAATAAATAAATAAATAAATAAATCTTTAAAAAAAATCTTTAAAAAACTTGTACGAAACTGCTTAAGGGTACAAAAAGTATTCAAAAGATATTAAATTATAAAACAGCATGCATATGGTACAAAATGATCTAATTTCATAGAAATCCAAAACAAGCAAAGCTCTATGAAAAATGGAAAATAAATACACCAAACAGATTACTTATACTTTTCTTTTTTAAGCTGTATTTTAAAATTTTCTACAACAAACAAGTCTTCTTTAAACTTATTTCTTGACTTATAATAATAGTTTTTAAAGTTGCCCAAATAATTCTATATTGTATATTAGCATTTTCTCAACTATGTTATATATGCATAGAAAAAAGACTGGAAAGAAATTTGCCAGAATGTCAGTTAGCAGTCATGGTTTTTATGTGGTGTGATTGTGGGGAATTTTTAATGTTTTAGAAAATTTAGAAATGTTTCTAAAATGAACATGGCTTTCTTTTATTATAAAAAATTTAAAAAAAATTTTAAGTAATCTCTACACCCAATGTGGGACTTGAACTCATGACCCCAAGATCAAGAGTCACGTGCTGTACTGACTAAGACAGCCAGGTACCCCATAAATAAAAATTTTTAATAAGAGAAGAAGAGGCATTTTTTTAAAAAAAGATTTTATTTATTTATTTGACAGAGAGAGAAAGAGAGAGCACGAGCAGGCGGAGCAGCAGGCAGAGGGAAAACAGGCTCCTTGCTGAGCAGGGAGACCGAGACGGGGCTTGATCCCAGGACCCTCGGATCATGACCTGAGCCTAAGGTAGCTGCTTAACCGACTGAGCCACCAGGCGCCCCAAAGAAGAGCATTTAAGAACAGCCTAGTTCTGATGGTGTTTGCCTGTGGCCCATTTTATCCCACCACTGGACCTAGGGCAGGCCAGGGGAGCAGGGCAGACACCCTCACCACTGCCCAGGCCGGCACCCTCTTTGTTTGCCCACCCTTGTGTGGCCCTGCGGTCTTGGTGCTTTTTTCTTTCCGTGTTATCTCGGGACATGATTCCCTTATCTTGGGCAAACTAATTGATGAATGGTGACACACGTAGGCCAGTGAGACGTGTGTGAATGCAGAAATGGAAGAATGTTAATAAAGAGCCTTACACACACATGATGGGCATAACTCATTTGTGTGCCATCAAGCTTCATGGAGGCCATTCTGCATGCTCTTGCAAAATCTCCCCAGCCTCCAGTTTACAGATGAGGAAATAGGCTCACAAAGGCTCCATGTGTGAACCCGTCTGTGTCCCTGTGTGGGTGTCTATGAAGTTTGCTTATGTTGTGATCCCAGTCCATCACCAAGTTCTATTAAATAGTATCCCCTAAGTAGCTCTCCACTGTCCCCTTCTCACTACTGACAATACTACCTCCTCCAGTCAAGCCCTACAGCATGGTCTCCTAACTGATCTCTTTCAGACTTTCTGTACCCTCCGGTTCTCTATTTAACAGGCAAGGTGATCTTCTGAAAATTTAAATCTGAACATGTCAGCCTATCCCACCACTGTTGCTTAAGATTTTGCTGTGACTCCCAGTGTGCTTAGGATAGAGACAAAATTCCTTAATGTGGGTCACAGGGCCCTGTGTAGATACCTCTACCCCTTCTGCCTCACGACTGTGTTTCCCTCCCTCCTTTCTCTGTTCTAGCCCTATTGACCTCTTAGTCCTTGTATTCAACATCTCCCTCCTGCCACAGGACCTTTGCATTTGCTCTGACTTCTGCCAAATCCACTCTTGCTGGTCCCTGTGCCTAATTAACTCCTATTCATCCTTCAGAACTCAGTTCAAACTGTTACTTCTTGCCAGGTCACATCCTCAGTAGACATTCTTATAACACCTTTTTTTTTTTTTTTAAGATTTTATTTATTTATTTGACACAGAGAGAGAGACAGCCAGCGAGAGAGGGAGCACAAGCAGGGGGAGTGGGAGAGGAAGAAGCAGGCTCCCAGCAGAGGAGCCCGATGTGGGGCTCGATCCCAGAATGCCGGGATCACGCCCTGAGCTGAAGGCAGATGCTTAACGACTGACCCACCCAGGCGCCCCTCTTATGACACCTTTAACCTTTTTTTCTTTTTCAGATCACTACATACAGATGCAGTTGCAACTTTACATTTATTTGATTAGTTGATTAACATTTGTTTATTTTTACACTTGACTATAAGTTCCACGAAGACAGGGACAGAGTTTCTTTTGGATCACCAATCCCCAGGACTGAGCATAATGCTTGGCCTACTAAAGGAGCTTGTGAAATCTTTGTTATTAAGTGAATGAGTTAATGAATGAACAAAACCCACTGAGTCTTCTGATCTGGTTCCTTTTCCTGAAAGGGCTCCCAAATTCTTCACAAGACAGGAAACAGAAGATAGAAGGACCAATCATAATCATGCTGCCCATCACAGAGTATAACAGGTGATTCGAAGTAACAGCTGAGTCTGTGGGCTGCATTTTGGAGGCCTCCCTACCGCTGCTCACGTCCACCCCCTTCCAAAGAGGCCCAGGAAGGAAACCAACACAGAGAAATCCCTCAGCAAGCCTTTGGCAGACAGAGCCTTACCAGGAAGGCAGGGAGTGAGAAGACAAAGAAGGGAAGGGAATAGATGTCTCCTGAGAAGGGACTCTGTTTCGGACATCACGTTTACATGTATCAACTCATTTAATCTTCCCCCCAAACCGTCTTTTGCAGATGAGAAAATGGACTCAAAGAGGTTGTGAATGTGAGGTTAGAAAACCAGTGCAGGGCAAAAAGCTGAGTTTGAACTCAGATCTGTCAGCCTTCCTCCGAAGTCTGTTCTTTTCCAGGCTACTTTGCTGGTGTGCACCCCTCAAACACCTCCCCCACTCTGTCAACTTAGGGCCCCAAAGCTTTTCATCATTTAAGAATCACGTATTGGAGAGGTGCCTGGGTGGCACAGCGGTTAAGCGTCTGCCTTCGGTCGGCTCAGGGTGTGATCCCAGCATTATGGGATCGAGCCCCACGTCGGGCTCCTCCACCGGGAGCCTGCTTCTTCCTCTCCCACTACCCCTACTTGTGTTCCCTCTCTCGCTGGCTGTCTCTATCTCTGCCAAATAAATAAATAAAATCTTAAAAAAAAAAAAAAAGAATCATGTATTGGAGTCGCCTGAGTGGCTCAGTCAGTTAAGCGTCTGACTCTTGGTTTCCGCACAGGTCATGATCTCATAACGTGTGTGCCCTCTGTCTCAAATAAATAAACCTTAGAAAAAGACTAATCTGTTGGCTATTATCTAAAGCTCTCTGTCAGGAGTCAGTGTATGATGGTTTTACTCGATACATTGGAAACAGAAACTCAACATTTTGTTTTATTTTTAAAGATTTTATTTATTGGGGCGCCTGGGTGGCTCAGTCGTTAAGCATCTGCCTTAGGCTCAGGGCGTGATCCCGGTGTTCTGGGATCGAGCCCCACATCAGGCTCCTCCGATGGGAGCCTGCTTCTTCCTCTCCCACTCCCCCTGCCTGTGCCCTCTCTCGGTAGCTGTCTCTCTGTCAAATAAATAAATAAAATCTTTTAAAAAAATAAAGATTTTATTTATTTATTTGAGAGAGAGAAATAGGGGGCAGGGGGGAGAAGCAGGCTCCCCCACTGGGAGGAGCCCCACATGGGCCTCGCTCCCAGGACCCCAGGACCATGACCTAAGCCGAAGGCAGACACTTAACCAACTGAGCCACCCAGGTGCCCTGAAATTCAACATTTTAAAAGCAACTACTGCAAGACCTAAAAAGAAACAAAGATTGGAATGTAGAAAGTAAAAGGGGGTGACAAAGTTAATTTTCCATTCTACGTATTGGGGAGATAAGAGATACTGTCAAGAATGGACAAATATATTGGGGTGCCTGGGTGGCACAGCGGTTAAGCATCTGCCTTGGGCTCAGGGCGTGATCCTGGCGATCTGGGATCAAGTCCCACATTGGGCTCCTCTGCTGGGAGCCTGCTTCTTCCTCTCCCACTCCCCTGCTGTGTTCCCTCTCTCGCTGGCTGTCTCTCTCTCTGTCAAATAAATAAATAAAATCTTAAAAAAAAAAAAAGAATGGACAAATATATGATATTACACAAAGGGATAAATGGTGATTACAGGAGAATTAAAAACAGAAGCTGTTGGTGGGATTGCTTCTGGGGAGAGGGGAGAAACGTTCATTTTTCATTTGTTTGTCCTTCTGAGCTGTTAATCTTTTTTAAAAAATGACAGTGTTCTGTAACTTTTCTAAAAGGTTTAGAAATTTTTGTTACAGGGCGCCTGGGTGGTGCAGTCCGTTGAGGGTTTGACTGATTTCAACTTGAGGGGTGACTTCAGGGTCATGGAATCCACCCGGAGTTGGAGTCCGCCCCACACTCAGCGGGGAGTCGGCTTGGGATTCTCTCTCCCTTTCCCTCTGCCCCCCTGCTGTCTCTCCCTCTTAAAATAAATAAATAAATCTTCTAGAAAAGACATTTTTGTTACAAAAGACTAAACCAACAAACACACACTTCCTTTAGAATGCAAGTACCGTATGTTTAGAACTACTAGTCTTGTCACCTGGGTAAAAGTTAAGTCTGCAGGTTTCTGCTGTGTCAGGAACAACCTGAGTCAGGGGAGGGTCATGTGATGATAAACATGGCGTCCCAAGCAGTTGCCTCTGGGGGACGGGCATGAGAGACGAGCTTGATTAATTTACCTTTGCAAGCACAGGCCAGGCTGACAGAGGAACAACTCTTCCTTCACATATTCATAAGACAGCTCACATTCGGACACATCCAGACCCAAGAGGGTACTGACCCGACAAGGGCCAGAGATAACCATTCCTCTAACTACCCCTGGTGAGACTCTGCCCCCACCAGTGCCACACTCTGAGCAGCAGCTCCCACCTGCCTGGGACCCTGTTCCTGCAGGATCCATGTGACTCCAGCTCCTGGGGCCCAGGTGGATCTAGTCCCAGAAATGGGATGCTGAGGGCTCTCAGGTGAGTGTGACTCCGCTCCTGTTCCACAGCTGGCCATAGAGCACCAATCAGAGCCCTGCACCTCTCAGGACCCGAGCGCCCCTGCTTTCTCCCAGCGTACGGCACGTTCTTGACCTTTGCTTCTCTGAAGTTGATATCACTCTGGGCTCCAGCAGTTGCAAAAAGGAGGGCTGGGGCACAGCTCGGGAGTGCCACTCACTGGCAGCAAGGAGCCAGGAGATTGGCATTCCCAGCACCCGGGAAAGTCCTGTTGATCTTTGACCCTCCGCCCCTCCCGGAGCCTCGGCCCTCCCTCTCTCCCCCTTCCGTTCTCCACTGGCCTCTCCCTCGGTGCTCCGGGCTCCTCACTTCCCCGGCACCCTTGCTCTGACGGGCAGTTTTTCCCAGGTCCTTGCTCACGCCAGTCCTTCCATGCTGTCTTCAAGCCCTTCTTCCTGCACATCTCCCAGCCCTGACGGGGAGAACCCAAGTAAGAAGGTCCGCTGGACTTCTGGGAGGAGGAGGACGTCATCCACAGACTCAGAGTCAAAGTCCCACCCGGACCCCTCCAAAGTAGCCAGGTCCCGGAGACCCAGCCGGCTGACGGTGAAGTACGACCGGGGGCAGCTCCAGCGCTGGCTGGAGATGGAGCAGTGGGTCGATGGGCGAGTTCAGGAGCTCTTCCAGGTGAGTGACGCGGGACAGTGAGGGAGGCCGCAGGCTGCCGGGGAGGGGGACAGAGCCTGCGGGGAGACCTCAGGAGGAGCTGGAGGGCCCGTGCGAGAGAAAGCTTCTCCCAGCAGGTGAAGATACACTTTGCAGTCCCGAAGTCCGCCTCCGTCGGGTCTGGGCTCTGCCTCCCATGCTCTTCAAAATCTGTGCCAGGTGTTTTAACACCCCCGAGGCGTAGTTTCCTAATCTATAAAATGAGCCTATCAGTGCCTGGCATATCTCCTCTGTGGGACTTTTTGAAGCTCGAATGAGCTAGAAGAACTATTTTTATTTATTTTATGTCTTACTCTCATTCTCGACACCCCTACACGTCAAGAGCTATGCTGCCAGTACTATGACTGTCAGCCACGTGTAGCTGTTTACCTTCAAATTAATACAGATTAAATAAAATGAAAAGTTCAGTCCCTCATTCACACTGGCCACATCTCAGGTGCCCCGTAGTCCCATGTGGCTAGTGGCTGGCTGCCTTTTTGTCAGCACAGATATAGAACATTTCCATCCTCTCAGAGTGGACAGCACTGGACTGGAACGAGTCCTTGCCCCTGGCTCTGACTGACTCCACTCAACTCTCCCTGAGAAAAGGACACGTCTCCGCCCCTGTCCCGAGACATGGCACTTTCTTCCTCAGATAACTAAAAATCGGGGTCCTAGAGTAGTCACAACCGCTGTTTTGACAACAAGAGTAACATTCTGAACGCTTAACTCTGTGTTAGGCGCAGTGCCTAGTTCTTGACATGCATTACCCATTCAGCGCTCCCCACCACTCCCTTAGGTAGGTATGTTTTATCGTGGAGGAAATGGAAGCTTAGAGATGTTGAGTAACGAAGGAGCCCAAGGTCACACGGCTAGGAGACCAGGAGACCTGGAGCTGGGGCTCTGCAGAGCCCGGGCACTTAGGCGAGCAACTTAGTGGTTCTCCACCCATGAAGTACTTCAGAAGAAACCTGATGACCTGACTGCACCCCAACTGACTAAATGTCTTGGGGTGGGGCCCAGACACTTGCCTTTTTTTTATAAGCTCCCCAGTTAATTCTAGCACGTGGCTGGCTGAGAACCACTTCTCCAAGCCAGAGCCCAGGAGTCCTCATCTACATACCATGGTCCTTCTTTCTCCTCCTTCTTGACTCTGTTCCCCTCTTTTCTTTTTGGGGCAACAGGGGCTTGTCATTCTTCCAGGTAAGAGCTGTGCTGCGGTGGGGGTGGAAAAGACTGAGGCATGTGGCCCAGGCTGTCACGTGAAGCTCACTGGGTCATGTGTTAGTGTGGCCCTGGTGTCCACCATGTCCCCAGCAGCATCCTGGGCTCCCCGGTACAGGGGAGGGAGATGCTGTGGAGCTGGGAGCAGGAGAGGCACACTTCCTTGGCCTGCTTCTGCTCCGCCTGCACTGCCCTTCTGTCCTGCCAGCACCCTCCCTCTCTGGATCGGTTTCAGTTTCAGATTGTTGTGCACTTGCATAAAAAGTCTCATATTTCAGACACCTCAGAGCAAATTTGTCCCCACATCAGACAAATAACAGGACCTCATAGACAAAGAACCTGGTTTTACAAGATGAACATGGGGAAGGGGGGGTGGGTGGGAGGGGTGCACAATAATGAGTTCATAACATTGGAAAACAGGATATGTGGGAGGACCACTCCCAGGCAATGACCGAAATAAAATACCTGGCTTGTGGTTGCCATGGCAATTGTCCAAAGGTGCTAGGTGGCAGTTCCTCTCCCAATCCCTGCGCTTTTTAGCAGGAAGCAGCCAAGTGGCTGGGGAAGCCCCAGGTGGCTGGTCATCTTGGGAGAGATTGAGGCAACAGTGTCTCCAGGCTTACCCTGCCCCAGTTCTGCCCTCACAGAGCCTGTCTGCATGCAGCAGGCTCTCCCCAGCATGCCCACCTTGGATAGCCCTGCGGGCGCTGGCTCCAAGCATGCATCACTCCTCGTTCAGTTTGGTTTAATGGGATCCAACCTCATTCTGATGGAGGGCCCCACCTCTTCTCACTGGGTATAAAATCTACTTTGGGGTCTTCAGAGGAACCCAGTCTGGGTTCAGCAAAACAAACAGACTTGGGGCCCTCGTGCTCCTATTGTCCAGAGGTGGAGTGTGGATTTGGCTTCTAAGCAAGGATATAAACACTCATGAGTTTCTCCTATTTTAAGGAGACTCTTGCTCAACAACGAGCCCCCTCCAGTTCCTGCCTCCAGTATGTCTCCTTTAGGACAAGAATTCTTCTTCTTCTTTTTTTTTCTTTTAACATTTTATCCATTTATTTGAGAGTGAGAGACAGCATGAGAGGGAGGAGGGTCAGAGAGAAAAGCAGACTTCCCGCTGAGCAGAGAGCCTGATGCAGGATTCCATCCTGGGCCCCCAGGTTCATGACCTGAGCCGAAGGCAGTTGCTTAACCAACTGAGCCACCCAGGGGCCCCTACGAAAGACTTCGTCCACACTCACATCCTTTACTTGCCTTTCCCCTTCCTATCACTATTCAGACTACTGAAATCTGGCTTCTGTTCCCATCCTTCTATTGAGAGCTCTTGCCAAGGTCACCAGTCACTGTCTTGGGGCCAAATCTAATGTACACATCAGCACAGGGTTTTGCAAACATTCCTTTCCTATAGCTTCTATGACACTGTCTTTTTCTGGTGGCAGCTGGCATTTTGATGTCAGATATGTGGCATCACGAACATGTGAAACAAGCACTTGCTAGGTCCTCCCTGAGCCTTACTCCACTGCTGGTTCCCATGGCAGAGACATCGGGAGGAAGGGGACTGAGGATGGAGTGAAGGCGAGAACGGTGTCAAAATCAGGCAGCATCTGGCAGGCAACCCCTTCATGAAATAGCGAGTCACAACTTTACCACACTTGTTCATCTTGGCAGTTGTTTGATGTATCCACTCATTTACTGAGAATTCAAAAAGTACTTGAGGGCAAGAATATTTGGATTAGGATATCAGCCCATATTCTCAACTCCAGACTGCAGCTGCAATCTGACTCTCAATAATATACTACCTTATATTCAAAATACATGTGGATAATATCCTACGTGATATGAAAAGGTTTTTTTGGGGGGCCAGACTAGTACTTTTTTAGAGGTAGAATTCTAGTAATTAGAATGCAGCTTTACTATTCAGCCCCACCCTCCACCTTCTGGGATTCCAACTGCACATAGGTGAGACCACTTGATATCACACCACAGGTCATCAAGACTCTGTTCTCTTCTTCTTCCCCACACCCACCGCAAGGTTTTTTTCTTTCTGTGATTTCATTTTGGCTAGTTTCTGTCACTGTATCTTCAGGTTGAACTGATCTTTTTTTTGGCAACATCTAAATATACTGTTAACTCCATCCAATAAGTTTTTCATTAAAAATATTGTATGGGGCGCCTGGGTGGCTCAATCGTTAAGCGTCTGCCTTCAGCTCAGGGCGTGATTCCAGAGTCCTGGGATCGAGCCCCACATCAGGCTCCTCCACTGGGAGCCTGCCTCTTCCTCTCCCACTCCCCCTGCCTGTGTTCCCTCTCGCTGGCTGTCTCTCTCTCTCTCTCTCTGTCAAATAAATAAATAAAATCTTAAAAAAATATATTGTATCTTTCAGGATGCCTGGCTGGCTCAGTCCATAGAGCATGTGACTCTTGATCTCAGGGTTGTGAGTTCGAGCCCCGTGTTGCGTGTAGAGATTACTTAAAAATAAAATCTTTAAAAAATATTGTATTTTTCATCTCTACATGCTCCATTTGGTTTTTTCTGATATATTTCATTTTTCTCATTCCTGTGTTCATGTTTTCCTCATCTGCTAATTCCACCATCTCTGGCATTTCTGGGTCTGCTTCTATTAACTGATTTGTCTCTTCTTTGTAGGTCACATTTCTGGTTCTGGTATGACTAGTGATTTTTGTTTGGATACTGGATGTTTTATGAGTTTTATGTTACTGGGTAACTGGATTTTTTTTCTTCCTTGAAAGCACTAGGCCTTGTTCTAATAGGCAGTTTAGTTATTTGTGGCTCAGTCTGATTCTTCTGAAGCTTGTTTTTAAGTTACGTTGAGTCTAGAGTAGCCTTTAATTTAGAGAATAATTTAACCCCTATTAAAGTAGGGCCCTTCTGAGGTCTGTACTAAGTTCCTGCATGATCAGTGATGACTGTCCCCTCTGGCTGGGTGGAACTTGATTTGCCTCCCAGGCCTGTGTGAGGTCTGTTCATCTCTGGGCCTTCGGTGCCTCACACTGCCTGGCCTTTTGAAGCTTTACCCTATGAATATGCATCTTGTGTTCAGCAAAGACTCAAGAGAACCCTTATGCATATTTCTGGAGGTCTCTTTCTTCCTAACTACCTCCTCTCCACAACTGTGTCTAGCAACTTCCAGCCACCTCAGCACTGAACTCTGATCTCCGTCACACTGATATAGCAGGACCACTGCACTCCACTTGGGGCCTCCCTTTCTGCTCTGTGGTCTGGAAATTGCCTCTAGGAAGGAATACAGGGCAATTACAGTGTTTGCCTCTTCTGTTTCCCTTCTCTCTCAGGTAGTCCTGAGCAACCTGTTGTCCAATGACTGAAAACACTGTTCATATATTTTTGTCTAGTTTTCTAGCTACTTATGTTGCAAGAATAAATACAGCCCCTGTTACCCCATCATTTCCAGAAATATAAATATCTGGTTAACTCTTACTCAGCCTTCAGGTCTCAGATTAGAAGTCGCTTCCTCCAGGAACCCTTCCTGAACCCCAGGCTTGGTTAGGTTCCCCTTCCATGTGTTCTCAAAGTATCTCATCAGAGTGCTTATCACTCTGTATTATAACTGCCATTTCACTTGTCTGTATTGTTCAGGAGACCGTAAGCTTTTCAAGGGCAGGATTATATGTGTCTGTCTCGCTGTTATGGCCTTAGTACTTATCACAAGACTTGGTGCATAGCATGCTCTTAGTAAATACGCATTAAATGAATGAAGGCCGAACCAGGTGAGCTGGAAACTAAGGAAGCAAAAAGGAAAGTCGAGAGCTTAGGGTGAAAGAGCTAACTTAGAACGCTAGCACTATTTATTTTAAAAAGGCATGGAAGGACCAAAACTGTTAACAGTAGTTACTGTTGGCAGTTGGAGGAATGAGAGGGCATGGGAGGCTTCTTTTTCTTTTTTCTTTCCGTTTTAAAAAACATCAAATTATTGAGGTATAACTGACAGAGAATAAAATTTGAAGTGTACATTGGGGTGCACTTTGCCATATGTAACCCCTACCCCAATCAAGATATGGAACATTTCCATCATCCAAAAAGTTCCCCCAAATAACCTTTCAACAAATTATACGTTGGTTACTTATTGTATCTGTTTCTATTATGTCTCCTAGACTGCTTCTAACATGTGGACTCTTGGAGGACAGGATCTTTGTTTTGTTCACTGGCATTACCAAGTTCATGGTACCATGTTAATAGCAGTCACTGAACGCATATTTGTTGAGTAAAAAGATTTCATAGGATTAAATAATCAAAAGGAAAAGGTGAAATTATCAAAGCTTTAGAAAACATAAAGGTGAATATCAAATATTTATTCAAATCAGTATGAGAAGAACTTACTAAGCATTAAAAGAAGAAGAAAGAAGGGGTGGGGAGGACGAGGGGAAGGGGAGGAGAAGCAGCAGCAAAATCCAACTGGAAAAGACCAGTAGTTACATTCAGCTATATAAACATGTATTTCCCCAACTCCTTCCCCACACATAAATGGTATCTCCAGGGGCACCTGGGTGGCTCAGTCAGTTAAGCATCAGACTCTTGATTTTGGGTCAGGTCATGATCTTAGGGTTGTGAGATCGAGCCCCTCATCGGGCTCTGCGCTCAGCAGGGAGTCTGCTTGAGATTCTCTCTCTCCCTCTCCCTCTGCTCCTCCCTCCATTTGTACTCTCTCTCTCTCAATAAGCAAATAAAGAAATAAATAAAAATTTTTTTAAATCTTTATAAAAAAAGGTATTTCCATCATATGTGGAATGAATGCTAGGGCTAATCTGAATTTTTAAAAAAGACTTCTTAATAAGAAAATACTAAACAACCCATAGAAAAATGAATAAGGCAGCAGTTGTTGAAGTATATTCTGGTGACCCTTCCAGAGGGTTCCTAGTTATTTTCATAATAATACTGAGATGTCATTTGCCTTTTTCACTATGTTGACATTTGTACCGATAATGCAAAAACAAGGGTGGCCCCTAGCGTGAATCCAGAAAGTGGCCATGGGCACCTGGCCGGTTCTGTTTGAGGAGTATGCGACTTTTGATCTTGGGGTTGTGAGTTTGAGCTCCATGTTGGGTGTAGAGATTACTTAAATAAATAAACTTTAAAACAAGGAAAGTGGCACCCACCTGTACTAGTGTTACAGTAATTTTTATTCCCTTAGTGCCCGCAGTTCTTGGTCACGCTGCTTTGAAGAATGAAGATGAAGACCAAAGAGTGGTGGGCAGCAGGGCAAAGTTCATTGAGCCATAGTACAAAGCCCTCAAACAGGGAGGGGACCCGAGACGGTTGCCGTTTTGGCGTTCAAATCTAGGGGGTTTTATAAGCTCTTTTGCACAACTATCTTGAGCATCCTGAGTATGGGCCCCTGTGGATTGGCTGCTAAGGTGTGCCACTTGGGGCTTTGATCTACCTATGGGGTCATTGTTCACGCGTTGATGGTCTTGGGGGCTGACCTTTGGAGACTAACTGCCTCAACTTGTGACAGTGACAGATGTTTTACGGTTAATTGTTTTGTTTCAGGATGTTTTGCAAAAGTCACTTCTGCAGAGGCTACTAGACAGGATGCTGTTGTGGTCTTGTCTAAGCTGTAAAACAGGCTGCTAGTGCAGTTTGGTCTTAGCTGTCCCGGCTCCCTGTTTCCTTGTTGGGGACCCTGGCCCTGACTACCTAATTGTCCAACTAACTCCTAACACCAGGCGTCGTGTTCTTCACCACCGTGTCACTTTCACTTTAGAAAGTCCTTGATGAAGCAGTAAATCTCTAAGTTTATGAAAACTTCGCCACTGAATTGACATTTTTTTTAATGGACTTAATTTTTGGAGCAGTTTTAGGTTCACAGGGGGACTGAGCAGAAAGTACAGAGTTCCCATGTTCCCCCGGGCCCCGCATAGGCACAGCCTCCCCCACTGTCAGCATCCCCCACTAGAGCAGTACACTGTTACAGTCAGTGGACCTACATCGACACATCAAAATCACCCGAAGGCCATAGCTTATATTAGGGTCTACTTTTGGTGTTGTACCTTCAAAGGGTTTGGACAAATATGGAAGGACACGCGTCTGCCATGATAGTATCGTAGAGAGTGTTTTCTCTGCCCTAAAAATCCTCTATGCTCCACCTGTTCATCCCACTTTCCCCCTTAATCCCACCGATCTTTTTACTATCTCCAGAGTTTTGCATTTTCCAGAATGTTGTATAGTTGGAATCATACAGTGTGTATGACTGGCCAATTTCTTTTTTTTTTTTTCATTTTTTTAAAGATTGTATTTATTTATTTGTCAGAGAGAGAGAGAGAGAGCACACACAAGCAGGGGGAGTGGCAGGCAGAGGGAGAAGCAGACTCCTGGCTGAGCAGAGAGCCCGATGCGGGGCTCGATCCCAAGACACTGGGATCAGGACCTGAGCCGAAGGCAGACGCTTAACTGACTGAGCCACCCAGGCGTCCCGACTGGCCAATTTCAGATTGGCTTCTTTCACTTATTCTGTGTGTTTACAGTTCATTTAGGGCTTTTCATGGCTTGACAGCTGAATAATACTCCATTGTCTGGGTGTGCACTGTTGATTTATCCATTTACGTACTGAAGGGCAGATCCGTTGCTTCCCAGTTGTGGCAATGATAAGTAAAGCTGCTATAAACATCTTTATGCAGGTTTTTGTGCGGATATGTTTCCAACTCACTTGGGTAGGTATTAAGGAGCTTGATCACTGGACCATGTAGTAAGAGTTGTAAGAAACGGCCAAAATGCCTTCCAAAGTGGCTGTACTATTTGGCATTCCCACCAGAAGTGAGCGAAGGTTCCTGTTGGTCCATATCCTCACCAGCATTTGGATTCGGATTTTTTGCCCATTCGATAGGTATGTAGTGTATGTCATTGTTGTCTTAATTTGCAATTTCCTAATCACATATGCTGTTGAACAGCTCTTAGGCAGTTTGCCATCCACATATCTTTGGTGAGGTATCTGTTCAGATCTTTGGCCCATTTTTCTATTGGGTTGTTTCTTTCTTTCTTTTTTTTTTTTTTAAAGATAAGCTTTTATACTTTTATTTATTTATTTATTTATTTATTTATTTATTTATTTATTTATTTTAAGATTTTATTTATTTATTTGACAGAGACAGAGACAGCCAGCGAGAGAGGGAACACAAGCAGGGGGAGTGGGAGAGGAAGAAGCAGGCTCATAGCAGAGGAGCCTGATGTGGGGCTCGATCCCACAACGCCGGGATCACGCCCTGAGCCGAAGGCAGACGCCCAACCGCTGTGCCACCCAGGCGCCCCGGGTTGTTTCTTTCTTATTGTTGCGTTTCAAGGATTCTTTGTCTGTTTTGGACAATAGTCCTTTATCAGATACATCCTCTGCAAATCTTTTCTCCCAGTCTGTGGATTGTCATCTCATTTTCTTTTTTTTTTTTTTTAAGATTTTATTTATTTATTTGACAGAGATAGAGACAGCCAGCGAGAGAGGGAACACAAGCAGGGGGAGTGGGAGAGGAAGAAGCAGGCTCATAGCGGAGGAGCCTGATGTGGGGCTCGATCCCAGAACGCCGGGATCACGCCCTGAGCCGAAGGCAGACGCTTAACCGCTGTGCCACCCAGGCGCCCCTGTCATCTCATCTTCTTGAGCTTCTTTCACTTTTTAGTTTATAAGCTCTGTATTCTTTCAATTATTTCACTGACTATAATAACTTTTAAAGATAGCTTTGTTGAGATATGATTTACATGCCATACAGTTCACCCCCTTAAAGTGTACACTTTCCAATAGTTTTAAGTATCTTCAGGGTTGTACAACCACAATTGAATTTTAGGACATTTTATCACCCCAGAAAGAAACCCTATACCAGTTAGCAGTCACACCTCATTCCTTACCACCACCACTCCCGCCCGAGGCAACCACTAATCTACTTTGTTTCTCTATGGGTTTACCTATTCTGGACATTTCATACAAATTGAATCATATAACATATGGCCTTTTGTAACTGGCTTCTTTCACTAACATAATGTTTTCAAGGCTGGTCTATGTTTAGCATAAAACAATGCTTTGTTCCTTTTATTGCTGAGTAATAATTTATGGCTACATTACATTTTATTTATCCATTCATTGCTTGACGGAGATATGTGTTGTTTTCACCTTTTGGCTCTTACAAATAACGCAGCCATGAACATTCACGTGCAGGTGTTTGTGTGGACGTGTCATTTCTCTTGGGAGCAGACCTAGGAATGGGATTGCTGGGTCAGGTGATAACTCTATAATTTAACATTTTAAAGAACTGCCAAACTGTTTTCCAAAGCAGCTGTACCATTTTATATTCTTACCAACAATGTGCATAACTTTTGAAATTAAACAGGCACTCTTTTATTTAAAAGATTTTATTTATTTATTTGTTTATTTATTTATTTATTTATTTATTTGAGAGAGAGGGAGGGAGAGTACACAGGAAGAATGAGAGGGAGAAGCAGATTCCCCGACGTGGGTGGGACTCCATCCCAGGACCCTGAGATCATGACCCTGCCAAAGGCAGATGCTTAACTGACTGAGCCACCCACGTGCCCAAACAGGCACTATTTTAAAAGAACCCTAGCCCTGTGTCAGATAGAAGATAGTAGGTCCTCAGTAAGTGTTGAATGGGAGAATGAACAGGTGGTTTGAGGAAGGTGAGGAGATAGACTGAATGTGGGAAGCAGGGTAGGAGATGGGGGAGCCCCTGATGGACCTCCGCTCCAGCACCAGCTGGCCAGGCCCCTCTGAGCCCCATGTGATTCCCAAACAGGACCAACCAACTCCTTCTGAGCCTGAGATTGACCTGGAGGCTCTCATGGAACTATCCACAGAGGAACAGAAGACTCACTTGGAGGTAGAATACGGGGCTGGGCTTAGAGCGGGAGGAACCCAGGAACTCAGGTTTTGCCTTCCCGAGTGGTGTGGGGAGAACCAGTTCAGAGGGGAGGATTCCTGGGAGGGCTGAGTGGAGGCTTGTGGGAAAGTGCTGTGGCTCAGGGACCCACTCTTTGCTCTCTTCCACCCAGGCTATTCTCCGAAACTGCCCCCGCCCCACAGAGGTAAGGGATGATGCTCTGCAGGTCTGGGGGTAAGAGGGACCCGGAGGGGAGGCAGCTAATGAAGAGGAGGATTTGAGAGGAAGGCTTGGCCCTTGGTGCTTCTCCCCTTCCCCAGCTCTGGAGACCTGGAGTCGGGGGAGATGAGGGAGGGCAGTATGGTGGGTGGGTGTGATGCTATGCTTTGATCTCACCCCTGTTTCTCTCTCAGCCTTTTATCTCTGAGCTGCTCAGTCAACTCAAGAAACTCCGGAGACTCAGTCGGCCTCAGAAATAAGCCTTGTGAGACTACCTTCAGCGGCCTTAGCACTGCCAAGCGTGCCCTGACCCTCTGAATCCTGGGCTGAGAGGAAATGGCCCTGTGGGACACAGACAAGGAACACGGAGGATGACAAGGGACATTTGGATACTCCTAGTGTATGTGTAGTCACAGCTGGGCTTTCTGGAAGCCATTCCTGGCTGTTGCCCAGTACTTTCCTTGGCAGCCAAGTGGATAAAGCCTTTGGGGAGTCCCAGCTGAATGGAGTGTGGAGCATATCTTTCCTGAGGGATGGGGAGGGGAGGGTAAAGTGATAAACCAGAGGGCCAGCATCCTGAGCCACCAGGGTCTGTCCACACCGCCTCCGTCCATCTAGCCAAACTGGCCTTGAGAATTCAAAGGAGAAGGTCACAGTTCTCCTTAGAGCTCATGATCTAGCAAGGCCCAGAGGCCAAGCAGAGGGCACCAGACTAGGACACACAGCATCCGGCATCACCAACAACAGGAGCCCAAGTGGCAAAGACTAGTTTTGAATCCCAGAGGAGAGGTACCAGGGAAAACCTAGCTGGGTCTGGGGACATCAGGGCAGGCTAAACCTTCCTGTCCCCCTAGATGAGTCAGGAGGCATCAGGCTGAGGCCTGTAGTGAGCTGGCTCCAGCCAGCAGCAGAAAGAGAAGAAGCAGGAGCTAAGCAGAGAGGTGTAAAGGGGAGGCTGAGAAGCCAGGAGTCAGCTCAGGAGCGTGTTGCTGGAAAGATACTGCATCTGAGTGGCTGGCAGGTTGGGACAGGACCTTGGGGAGGTGGCATCCTTTGGGAGTAAGGCAGAAAGCAGACATTCACTGTTTGTGCATGCACTGTCTGAGCACTACGGAGCCTGAGGGATCCAGATGGTGGGGCCTGGATGCTACGCTGGCTGCCCAGCGCTGGATGCAAAGTTCAGATCAGATGAGCGAACATGCATTGGCCACTTCATGTGAGCCTCCGGGGTGGATGGGGCTATTCCTGCCTGGAGACGCCTGCAGCGTGGCCCCACCTTTTCCCCCACTCCACAGGACTGGACTTTGAGTGGAAGTCCTGCTCTTGCCACCTCTCCTGGGGCCCAGGCTCAGAGCCCACAGGGTACTAGAGATAAGAGATGCTGGACTTAAGACAGCAACATTTTTTATTAGATCCACTAAGTGCCGGGGAAGGGCCCTGGGCCCTTGAGCAAGTTTCAAGGCTCATCACTCTTAGATCCAGTCCCGTCTTTCCCCACCATGCCTCACTCCCAGTCCAGGCTTGGCTGTTGGCAGGCTCCTGACTTCTGCCTTCCCTCTGGCTCTCCCCAGTCATCATCTCGAATGGAGAATCCTGTCTTCTTCCGGGGACACTGAGGCTCAGGAAAGGGCACGTCCATGAGCAGTCTAGCCTGACTCGCTCTCCCATCGGGTGCCCTGGGGCTGGGTTCAGGGGTGGGGGCGCCAGCCTGCACAACTGCCCGTGGGCTTGCGTGCCTGGTTTCCTCAGTGCTCTCGGCCTGCGCGCGGCAGGCAGTAGGGAGACGTCTGGTGCTCTTTAATTTCAAAGGCATCGTGGCCTTCCCTGTGGAGCAGAGAAAGACAGGTCAGGGATCACGGGTGGCCCTCGACTTCTCCCAGTGGAACAGAACATGCCACCGGCCCTCACCGGAAGCAGCGGGCGCAGTAGAGGTCCCCGTCGCAGCCAGCGCAGCGCAAGGTGGCGTCTTCGTTGCAGATGCAGCACCAGGGGAGCTCCTCTTCCTCGGCCTCGGGCCTGGCGGCCATGGCCTGGGCCTGCCAGGCCCAGAGAGGAATGGGGGAGGGAAGTAAGATGTGTGGCAGACCGCTGCAGGGGCAGGTGGCCAGGCAGGGTGGGAGGCTGTGGTGGCAGCCAGGGGCTTTTCTCACCTCAGGCTCTGCCCTGCAGGGCTCGGCCCGGGCTCGGACAGCGGGCTCCACAGGGATGTTAAAGCCACTTGCCTCATCCAGGGCAGCTTCTTCGGTGAGCTGTGGACAGGGCGAAGAGGTGCAGCTCCCTGTTCCAGGCCTGGACCCTGACCCTCTTCCCCACGAGTATTTCTGTGTTCTGTGGCCTTAGCTTCTCAACCCATCTCCCTTTATGATACCCCATCTCCAGGGACCAGTAGGCAGGTCTGGGTCATAGGGACAGTGGAGCCCCAGCCAGAACAGGAGCTGCAGTGGCCCTTCAGCACGAGAGTGGAGGCAGGGTGAATGGGGCCAGGAGGGGGTGGGGCAGTGAGACCGGGACAGGACAAGGGGTGGTCAGGTGGGTAAGGCAGGGCCCACCTGCTGCAGGACTCTCTGGATGGCCGTCTCCTCATCCTCATCATCATCACTGTCTGGGAGGTGATAGTCCTGGAGGGTCACTTGAAGAGGGAATGACGGGAGCAGGGCAGGAGGAGTAACAACGGACAGAGTTCACCTGAGTAGCTGTACTTTTGCCCCCAGGAGCTGGTTTGCTTTCTAGTGGCACTTGTTCCAGAGCTAGGCAGCCTCTGTCACCACTGATCAGGTCCTGCCCTACCTGCCCCACTCTGCAGGGCTGGGGGACAGGAAACAGAAGACTTTGCACCTGAAGGCACTGAGGGTCCCAGGCCCCTGATGGCTGCTGTGTATTCCTTTTCCACTCCTTTGCCCCAGTACCTTCCTTGTGGCTCTAGACAGGGCTCGACAGACCCTTGGGCACAGGAATTCCCGGCACCTGACTCAGCGTGGCCAGGAGTGGCCATTTTGTAGAGGTTGGCCTGGGGGTCTGTGTGGGGGCCCTGCCCGATGGACAGAGTGAGCTGCTGCTTCCCAGCCTCTACCTTTGTCGGGGTCCTGGCCCCGCAGCACAGCCAGGCGCTTGGCGAGGACCAGGATCCTCTCCTGCCTCGTGTTCTCTTCCCGCAGCTCAACCGCTGCCTCAGCCAGCAGCCTGCTCTTCTCCTCTTCCAGGGACCAGGTGGCCTGCCCCTTGGAATTAGTACTCTGGCCCCCTGGGCCACCTTGGTTGAGGTCATTCTGGACAGAGGCAGCTGGAAGGAGAGAAGCAGTCAGGGAGGCAGAGACATTCCAAGATCTCTCATCAGAAGCCAGTGAGCCTGTTTCTCAACCTCCTTTAAAAACCATAGATTATCAATGTTTTTCTTCAGCATTAGCTCCTATGGTTTCTATTACCAATAAAATGAATCTTTCCTCCACTTTTCCAATGTAAAATTCTAGTAATCTTAGATGTGTTTTTTTTTTCCAACTATATCCATCCCCACTCTTGATATTTTTACATGTTGCCCTTAGGATGGGTATCCCATGGTATAAGCGTCACTGCCCAAAAAGATGAGATATGGGGACACTAAGCCTCAGCCAGTCTTTCTGCCTTACAGGCTGGCCTGAGTATTTCCAGAGAACAGCACAGAGAGGACATGAGAGAAGGTGAGGTTTTCTGTGGCACTAGGCAGGAAGACTTCTACTCGAGTGGGTGTGGCTCTGATATGGTCCCCTTTAGCTCAGCGTTTCAGAGCAAGAGGTTCAAAATCAGACAGCTTTGGGTTCAAGTCCCAGCTCTGCCACTTCATACCTGTGGCCTTGGTCAAGTTCCTTAAGCTCACCAGGCCTCAGTTTCCTCGTTTATAAAATATGGGTAATGATAGTACGTACGAGATTACGGAGGGTAGTCAATGAGATGAGGTCTCTAATGCAGGGCTTCTCAACCTTGGTTCACTGATACTTTGGACAGGACAGGTCTCTGTTGCGGGGGCTGCCCTGTGCGCTCTAGGGTGTTGAGCAGCACCCCTAGCCTCTATGCCAGAGGCACCCCCTAAGTTGTGACAAGCAGAGCGTCTCTGGATATTGCTGTATGGGCCCCAGTGGGAAAATCATCCCTGGTTAAGAACCCTTGCTCCGAAGCACTTGAAGAGCACTGTCCAATAGAATTTTTTACGGTAACAGAAATGTTCCATATCATTGTATTTGTGCTGTCCAAGATTGGAGTTCAACAGCATTTGAAATGTGGCTGGTACCACTGAGGAACTGAGTTTTAAATTTCATTGAATTATAATGAGGGTTTTTTTGTTTTTTTTTTAAGTAGGCTCCCCGCCCAGTGTGGAGCCCAATGCAGGGCTCGAACTCACAACCCTGAGATCAAGACCTGAGCTGAGATCAAGAGTCAGACGCTTAACCGACTGAGCCACCCAGGTGCCCCAAATTTCAGTGAATTTTAATCAAATTAAAATAGCCTCTTCCTCATCCTTATCACCATCATCATTGCAGAGAACATTCGCTGAACACTTACTATGAGCCAGGCAGGGCCTTAAGTGCTTATTAGATTAGCTCACTATTTGTGATTTCCCCGTGAGGGGGGTTTTAGCACATATACTTTCATTTTATAGATGAGGATAGTGAGACTTAGGTCTTTCTCAGGGTCACAGAGCTAGTTTAAGTGGTAGAATAAGAAATCACTGTCTGATTCTAAAGCCCACACACTTATCCATGAGGCTTACACTGGCTCCTGTTGGAGCAAACCCTAATTTACAATGTTGATTGTTCTCTGATTTATATTTGTGTTCCAGAGGGTGGGCAGCAGAGCCCGTCCTACTTGGGGAAAGAGTGGGGGGCACGTTCCTGGGGGACCCAGATGGAGAAGTTACCTGGGCGTCCTCGTTGCCAGCTCTCATCAATAGCCACCTCTGCCGCCAGCTGTGTCAGGAGATCCTGCGCCTGCTCGGCTTGGGTCCTGCTGTCTGGTGGCTGATGTGCCTGCTCAGAGGGGGCAATTTCAGTGGGGAGCAGGGGAGGGGGGGAAAGCAACACAGTAAGGTGCAGAACTGTCTGGGTTGGGGGGGATGCGGAAGAGTTTCCAAAGCTCAGGGAAAGGGGGCTAATCCAGGGCCCCCATAATCGAGTGGATCTGGCCATTCTTTCCTGCCCCACCCCATCCTGCTGCCTGTCCCTGGATCCCTAGCCTCGCAGCGGGCCTGACGATCAAGAGGTGAGGGTGGGAGGTTTTGCCAATTCCTACAGAGTACATAAGCATACATGTATCTGGGCTTCTGCAAGGTCCTGACCCTAGGACCCCTGTCCCCCCAAGCACTCACAGGCTGGGAAGTCTGAGAAGGTGGAACTCTGCCCTGCAGCGCAGCAAGCCGTGCCTCCATTTCCTGGGTGGAAGGGATGGAACCCCGGGGTTCATCCCTCAGTGCAGCTAGCCTGGCTTCTATCTCCGCCTGTGAGGCCACGGACTCTGAAATTGGTATGGAGAAGCCTTGTAAGATCCCAAGGAATCCTAGTCCCAGGAGGCCTGGGTGGTATCTTTTAGGTCACCCAGTCTGCTCCCACTCACTGGGCTTGTTCTGTTGGCGCAGCCGTGCTAGGCGCTCAGCGATGACTTGGTCCTGTTGGATCCGTCCCGGGCTCTGGGGAGTGCTGGGCTTCTGCTTGGCTTCCAAGGCGGCCACACGCCTGGCAGGGAAGGAGATAAGGCTTTTGAAGAATGCAGGAGGGAGGGGTGAAGGCACCCACTCCCGTTTCCTATTCAAATCACTTCTAGGCATCCAGGGAGGCCTCCAATGGACAATATTCTGTGGTCCTCATTCATGTCACCCTGGAGCCCAATCCAGCTGATCAATTGGAGGGTCTGGCTGAGAGGACAAGGCCTACCGAGAAATGTTTCAGGGTAGAGGGCTGATGAGCTACTGTCTGAGCCCAAGAGGGCAGTCCGGAGGCTGAGAGACGATATACTCTTGACCCTGTGCTCAATTGATCTAGAGGCTGGGAAGAGAGTCCTACCCTATGGCTCCTTTGTCTTTTCCCCATCCCTATTTGTCTCTGTCCGTTCAGCACTTACTTCTTGTAGTTCTGAGGTGGTGACCACTTGGAGGCATTGGCAGGAGAAGATCCTCTATAGAGAAGAAAACTGGTATCAGAATTCCCGCCATCTGCCAGTCAGTACCTCCCACCCCAAACACTTCCTGAGCTGATCTCTAGCCACAGAGCACAAAGCTGTGTGGGCTGGCCAGCTGCTTGGTCCCATGCTTGGCTAAACCCTTGCCCATGTCAACTTCTCACCTGGTCAGGACCTCGTGGCACTGCTTGCAGACTTTCTGTTGGGTATTCCCAGTCCGGGACACCACTGCACTGAAGCTAAGGCAGCCAGAACAGAAGGCCCGGCCACAATTCTTACAGCCATACTACAAGAAAGATGAAATAGGAGGTTCCATCTCTCACCCACCCCTGCAGGCTCCTCCCTGGGACTCTCCAAGCACACAGAGAGGGAAGACACTGAAGTTGTGACCAACTGCTGGGAGTAAGATGAGGAATGCGGCCCCTAAGGCCTGGGGAGAGATGGGGGGGGTGGAGGGTCTTTTATTCAAATCAAGTAAAGCTTGCTGTAAAATTGCCATGCTTTCTACCCTGTCTTCAATTCCCTGATGCTGGGGTGTAGAAAACAAACAGGCAAAACTTCATGCTGCAAGTCACTGACTCTTCAACAAAGGAGAGTCAGAGAGTGCAAAGCCCCTGCCTTCTCTGCCTTAGCAGAGATGGAGGGTGGCTTGGCTTCAGTATGGGATAAAAATAGCCTCTATTTATTAAGCACTCACTGTGTGCCAGGCGCTAAATTCAGTACTTAACATTCATCTTCTGATATAATCCTCAATTTATACACACTACTTTACTTAATCCTGATGACCACCATTATTATTCCTATCTTAGATGGGGTCAGAGAGGTTACACAATTTGCCCAAACCAAGGTCATTCCATGAATAAGACACAGAGTTCAAATTTGAACCCTGACCACCCTGATTCCAAAACCCAGGTTTCTAAGTGTTACACGGATCTGCATCCCTACTGCTATTTATTCATCCAGTCTGGTTCCTATCTCCTGGTCACAGCTGAGCTGTTTACCAGGAGAACTTAGGGGCCTGTGCAGAGGACAAAAGAGACTTTGCTATGGTGCCCTGACAGCAGGAGGAGGGGCAGTAATCTAACTCAAGAAACCTGGGAAGGGCAGACTGCATGACGGTGAAGGTTTCAGAGCAAAGTGAGTAACGGGCATAGTGTGATGGAGAGTGGTCACAGGATAGTAAGCAAGTCTGGGCTGCGGAGGAGCAGAGTGGAGGGAAGGAAACAGCTTCATCTTACACTTGGTGGACAGGAAAGCCTACCTTTCTAGAAAGGACACGAGCGTGCTCTACAGTTTATAGGGCACTTTCACCTTCAGCACCTCTCTGGACCCTCATATCAACCCCGAAAGCGAGGGAGCGTTAGCCCCATTTTACAGAAATGGAAACTGAGGTTCAGTGACTTCATCACAGCTGGAAAGGGGCCATAAGACCAAGTCTACGGACTTCAAGTCCTGCGCTTTTCCTCCACTCCGCATCCTCCCTGGCCCTCTAGCCCGCGGGGAGAAGACTCGCCTCCTTTTTGAAGAGGGTAAACTTGACAGCGCAGCCGTAGCACCTACTCTCCATTCTGGTGGCCGGCGAGACGCCGCAGGTTCCACAAAACTGAGAGATCGCGCCCGCCAGCTCCCCGGACCCTTGGACTTTCACCAAGCCCCACCCCCGTCCGACGCCCCACGCCCCCTCGCGCGGGCCTGTGTCGGCCTCGCGCGGGCTTGTGTCGGCCTCCCGCAGGAAAATCGCGGTCGGCCACGCTTTCCGGAGAGTGGCGGCGGCGGGCGCGGGGGCTGCTGGGAGGCGTAGTTCATTCACGACTGCTCCCTTCCTTCAGAGGTAGTCAAGCCTGATCCAGAACACATTTCCCAGGGGGCTAAGCGCCATTTAGTCCGGTTGGGATGCTAGTCCCCGGGAAATCCTACGCACGCTTAGACTCTTGGAAGTTGTAGTACGAATCCAGTCAGGGTTGGAATCATGGCGGTGGCCAAGGACCTCTTACAGATGGACCTGTACGCGCTGCTAGGTATCGAGGAGAAAGCGGCGGACAAAGAGGTGAGAACGGTGGCGAGGAGGGTCGAATCCGACCGGCCTGCCGGCCCTTCTTGTCTTGGAGCCTCGCCAGCGCTGGCACCGGCTTTCCAGGTTCCGCCCGGCTCTAGGAGGGGAGTGAGGGGCACCCCGACGGCCTCAGAAGGTGATTTCCCAGACGTTTCCTGGATGGTCTGAGGGCCTCACGAGGAATTGGGGTGCACAGAAGGGAGACTCCTAGCGGGGGGTACTGTGCTCTCCCTCTGGCCCTTGCCTAGGAGGGGCAGCTGTGTGAGCCTGAGAGGGAACCTTAGTCCCCTCCTTGCGCCTGCGCAGTCTTAGCCTCTGAGTCCGCTTTTGCCTTTTCGGTGCCTTGAGGTACTTCTTACAGTCACCCCCTGAAGGCTGACTTAACTCTGCTTAGAGCCTAGGGCGGAAGAAAGGCCTGTGTCAAGGCTCCTGCACTCCCTTATCCCTTTCTTGGCAGTGAAACCTGTGACTGCCATCTCTGTTTTCCAGCAGCCCATTGTTCCCCTGCGAAAACGTGCTAGTGGGCTCAAAGCGGGATCAGAAGAGTAAAGTTCCACGGGAAGGTGTTGATAAAGGTGCCGGGGAGTGGGATACTAATTGATGAAGCTGTAATTAGGATTCCTTTTATCTTCCCCCTGGATAATGGTGGAGGTTGTAGCAATGTAGGAAAGGGAGGCAGATAATTCATCAGATGAAAAGTAGTGCCTACGAATGTCCCTGTACTTCGTGAGCTGTGTGCGCTTGTGAGACGAGGAAGCTCTGGGCAGAAAAGCAAGGAGATCAATAGAGTCCTGGAGGAGAGATGCTGTCAGCTTGCACATCACTGTCTCCTGCAGCTGAAATCAGAAGTTGGCCATGGATGTGTACCGAGCACCAAAAGCATCTGCTACACCTGCCTCATAACTCTTAAAATTTAACATTAATGATGCCCAGCACCTATATAGTGCTTACCGTGTGCTGGGCACTATTCTGAGTGCTCGACATTTGTAAATTGTTTAATTTGTACTTCATTAATAGTGAGAAATTACTTTGGACATTTTGCACCAAATCCTGCCAGTGTGTTGGAACCCTGAAATCGAGAACTTCTGAGGAAGGCAATTGGGAGCCACTGATGTGTATATTACTCAGAGGTGGAGGTGGGTAGATGTGCCACCACTAAGAGTTGGGTGAGGCCACTGTCCAGACAAGAGACCAAGGTCTAAGCAGGCCAGTATCCAGTTTTCACTCAGATGAGATAAAGAATATGTGAGAAGTTTCTTTATAAAGGGTAAATGGTGCTGTTCCTGTTCATAGGGGAAGCACAACTGTAATATAAGGGAGAACACAGTAAATTCCTTAAGAGGATATATAAATGGCCAATAAATACTTGGAAAGATGTTCAGTACCACTAATCATTAGGTAAATACAAGTCAAAACCACGATGAGATACCACTTTACACCCATTACGATGGCTATTATTTAAAAAAACAACCAGGGGCGCCTGGGTGGCACAGCGGTTGGGCGTCTGCCTTCGGCTCAGGGCGTGATCCCAGCGTTGTGGGATCGAGCCCCACATCAGGCTCCTCCGCTATGAGCCTGCTTCTTCCTCTCCCACTCCCCCTGCTTGTGTTCCCTCTCTCACTGACTGTCTCTATCTCTGTCAAATAAATAAATAAAATCTTTAAAAAAAACAAAACAAAACAACCAACCAAACACAGAAAGTAACAGGTGTTGACAAAGATGTGAAGAATTGGAACCCTTGTGCATTGTTGGTGGTGCATCTGTGTGGAAAACAGTGTGGTGAGTTGTCAAAAAATTAAACATAGTATTATCATATGATCCAGCAATTTCACTTCTGGGTATATACACAAAAGAACTGAAAGAGACTCAAATAGATATTTGTACACCCATGTTCATAGTAGCATTATTCACAATAGCTAAAAGGTGGAAGCAACCCAACTGGCCACCTTCTTATGTGAGGTTCCTTTTATATGAGGTTCCTTGAGTAGTCAGATTCATGAGATAGAAAGTAGAATGGTGGTTGCCAGGATCTGGATGGTGGAGGTGGAATGAAGAGTTAATGTTCAACTGGTACAGAGTTTCAGTTTTACAAGATGTAAAAAGTTCTGGAGACTAATGGCATGATGGTTATACGCTAATATGAATGTACTTAATGCCACAGAACTGTACACTTAAAAATGGTTAAAATAATGGGGTGCCAGGGTGGCTCAGTTGGTTAGGCATATGACTTGATTTCAGCTCAGGTCATGATCTCAGGGTTGTGAGATCAAGCCCCACGTTGGGGCTCTGGGTTGGTCATGGAACTTGCTTAAGGTCTCTCTCCCCCTCTCCCTCCAACCCCCCGCCCCACTCTTGAGTCCTCTCTCACTACAGAAAAAAAGAAAGAAAGAAAGAAAGAAAGAAAGAAAGAAAGAAAGAAAGAAAGTTAAAAAGTGGTTAAAATGGTAAATTTTATGTTATGTATATCTTATTTTTTACTTTTCAAAGTTAAACATTTATATATATATTAGAGAGAGAGCACGAGCTGCAGGGGGAGGGGCAGAGAGAAGGAGAGAAAGAATCCCAAGCAGGCTCCATACTTGCCTGACTTGGGGATCAGTCTCACAACCCTGAGATCATGAACTGAGCCAAAGTCAAGAGTCAGAGGCTTGGGGTGCCTGGGTGGCTCAGATGGTTAGGCGTCTGCCTTGGCTCAGGTCCTGATCCCAGGGTCCTGGATCGAGCCCCGCGTTGGGCTCCCTGCTCGGCTCTCCCTCGCCCTCTGTTGTTCCCCCTGCTTGTGCCCTCTTGCTCTCTCTGTCAAATAAATAAATAAAATCTTAAAAAAAAAAAGAGTCAGAGGCTCAGCTGACTGAGCCACCCAGGCTCCCCTGTTATGTATATTTTATAATGAAAACAACCAACTAACCAAACCAAACCCAGCACAAAGAAGAATGTTTGACAAAGACCATATGTGGCCTCCTAAAATTTTTGGCCTTTTGCAAAAAAAGTTTGCCTACCCCTACTAGAGTTAGGGGCACAGTGAGTTTCAACTTTCTGTACATGAAACTTCCCCCTCTGCTATCCTCCTAGTGTAACAAACCTAGTAGGCCCAGAAGTGGGCTAAACACCACCCATTGGTGGTAATTTAGAGACTCAGCAATTCCTAGATAGAGATTTTTGTTCCCATTCCAGCCTCAGAGGAGATAGGCAGGGCACGGTATTATCTTCTTATAGAAAAGTCTTGAATTGAGGACCTGGATTTGGTGTGGAAGTGCTCCTGGGGAGAGGATCGTGCCCTGGGAATTCAGTCCCTTGCTAGAACCCAAAGCAGTGAGCCCCTTATTCTTACCTGCTCATGCACACATGGCTATGTCTGTGTATGTGTGCACGTGTGCTCCCCCTATCCACCCAACTCACTCACTCGCTCACTCAGTCTCTGCTGGAGCAGGGCCCCAAGGCCTGCCAAGATGAAGAGTATGTCGTGAATTAGTGCCATTTGCAAACCCTCAGGAGATTCTGAATTAATCTCAGGGTGACTGCAGTGGCCTTCTAGCCCTTTCTCTAATTCTGCTCTTGCCCCCTTGAGCCTCTTCATGCAGCAGCCAGAGTGAGCCTTTAAAAATGTGAATCAGGGGCGCCTGGGTGGCGCAGTCGTTAAGCGTCTGCCTTCAGCTCAGGGCGTGATCTCGGTGTTCTGGGATCGAGCCCCGCATCAGGCTCCTCCGCTGGAAGCCTGCTTCTTCCTTTCCTACTGCCCCTGCTTGTGTTCCCTCTCTCACTGGCTCTCTCTCTGTCAAATAAATAAATAAAATCTTAAAATATACATATATTTTACATATACATATACATATAAAATATATATATTTTAAGATTTTATTTATTTTATTTATTTATTAGAGAGAGAGCACAAGCAGGGGAGCGGCAGCAGAGGGAGAGGGAGAAGCAGGCTCCCCGCTGAGCAAGGAGCCCGATGTGGGACTTGATCCCAGGGCCCTGGGATCATGACCTGAGCCAAAGGCAGACACTTAACCGACTGAACCACCCAGCCGTCCCAAGATTTTTCTTTTTTTACGTAATCTCTGCACCCAACATGGGGCCCGAACTCACAACCCTGAGATCAAGAAGTGCATGCTCTACCGACTGAGCCAGCCAGGCACCGCCCTCCTTTATAAATTTGAATAATATTTCATTGACTGTATGTACCACATCGCCACATTTTGTTTATCCATTCATCTGTTGACAGACATTTGGATGATTTCTACCTTTTGACTATTGTGAATAATGCTTCTGTGAATACAAGTGTATAGATACCTGTTAAAGCTTTGCTTTCAGTTCTTTTGCATCTACAGCCATAAGTGGAATTGCTGGATCATGTGATGACTGTACGTGTCATGTTTTGGGGAAACCCCGTACTGCCGTCCACAGCAGCTACACCATTACACCTTCCCACCAGCAGTGCACAAGGGCTCCAGTTTCTCCTCCACAACACTTGTTATTTTCTCTTTTGGTGGTGGGGTGGGGGTGGGTAATAACCTTCCTGCTGGGTGTGAAATTGGCCTCCAGTGATTTTTTTCAAACTCACCTAACACATTCTTGCTTCAGGGCCTCTATACCTGCAAATCCTTCTGCTTAGGACATTCTTCTCTGGCAGTTGGATATCTTTATCTCACGTCTGCACCTTATTCATCGCTATTCAAATATAACGCCCTCAGAGAGGCTTTCCCTGACCACCAATGTAAATTAGGTACCCCCACACCCTTACTCTGCTATATATATGTCTAAGTATTACATCTCACTCCTAATGCTGACCACCACAGTGTATTGCGTACCCATCTGCTTGCCATTGGTCTCCCCCTTTAGAATGTAAAAAATCCAGGAAGGAAGAGACTTTCTTTTTATTGCTGTGTCTCTAGCACCTAGGACAGTATCTAGCACTGGATAGGTGCTCGATAAATAGTTGTTGAGTGATTGGATGAATATGCATTATTATTTTCTTAGACAGTAATACTTTGTGACAAAGTGAAATTACTAGACCAAAAGTAAATATATTTAAAAGCTTTAAAAAAATTTTTTTTGGGGGGGGCACCTCGGGTGCCTCAGTCTGTTAAGTGTCTGCCTTCAGCTCAGGTCATGATCCCAGGGTCCTGGGATCGAGCTCCGCGTTGTTGGGCTCCCTGCTCAGCGGGGAGTCTGCTTCTGCCTTTCCCTCTGCCGCTCCCCCTACTTGTGCTTACTCTCTCTCTCTCCTTTGTCAAATAAGTAAATAAATAAATAATTGTTAAAAAAATAAAAATAAACCCAACTTTAAAAACCTCTAAAATTTTTTTTTTTAAATTATCTGTATACTCAATATGGGGCTCAGAGTCACAACCCTGAGATCAAGAGTTGCATGCTCTACTGACTGAGTCAGCCAGGTGCCCCTAAAAGCTTTTTCAAAGTTGTGTTTCAGAGAGTTAGTACCGACTTACCCTCTCACCAGGTCGGCAGGATTGCCCATCTCTCTGCTTGCAGGCCCCCGCCCTGCCCTTGAAAGCAGCATGCTGTGTGCTTCATGCCCTGCCCAGAACATTGGACCTTTATTAAATCAAACTTCATAGTCTTCTCCCTGTTTCTTTTTGATTTCCTTTCCTGTTCTCCATGTGTGTTTCAGAGGAGCGTGGAAACATTTCTCACGAACATCTGATACCACAGACTTTTATTAAGTGCCTACCATGTGTCAGCCGCAGAGTCTGGTGCTAGGGATACAAATGTGAAGAGAGCGTCCCTGTAGGGTTGCCCCACTTGCCTGTTTCTACCTTCTCCGTCTCTTGTTCGTATGGCCCATCATTTTGGAATGCAGAGATTAAAGTTGATAATTCTAGAAGTTGATGCTTTCTAATTTGATGATGATTTCTTAGAGAGTGTAACTTGGTATAGAAAATAACAGTTTTTCGGGGCACCTGGGTGGCACAGCGGTTAAGCGTCTGCCTTCGGCTCAGGGCGTGATCCTGGCGTTCCGGGATCGAGCCCCGCATCAGGCTCCTCTGCTGTGAGCCTGCTTCTTCCTCTCCCACTCCCCCTGCTGTGTTCCCTCTCTCACTGGCTGTCTCTCTCTGTCGAATAAATAAATAAAATCTTAAAAAAAAAAAGAAAATAACAGTTTTTCTAACTAATCTTAACAAGTAAGGCCAGGAATTGTTTGTTACATCTATCGTATGTTGAAAGTAGATAGAAATTATAATACAGAGCACCAAGCAATGTTGGGAATTGTAAGTGTGCTTTAATCATCACCTTTGTACTTATTAGCAGTGATAGTTAGGAAAGTGGGCTTTGACTCCAAAGTCATTGTAAGTCATTGACTCTATGCCTTACCTACTTGTGACCTTGATCAAATATTTTACCTCTTTGTGCGTTGGCTTCCCTGTCTGCAAAATGGGAATGATGACAGCCCCTCCCTGCCAGCATTGCTGTGAGTCTTGATCCAGGTCAAGCATTTAGCATGGCGCCTGGCCCAGAGTGAATACTCACTACATGTTAGCTCTTGCTGTTAACATCGTCCTTCCACCTTCCTTACACTGTAAGCACTAAAGTCAAATACACGTCTCCCACAGCTCACATCTAAGGGTGCCCTCCACCCCTCAGCCCTTCTCATTCATTCTAGTCCTGACAGACCAGTGCTGACTCAGTGATTCTTGCAGCAGTCTGGGTGGAAAGGAGGTGGGGAATCAGGTAGAACAAAATTGGGGATCAGCAGAGTCCACAGTTCAGTTCAGATCTACAGATGAGTGGAATATATCACCAAGGACAAGGTACCATGCAGGATAGTGGGGTGTAGAGCTGAATAAGACATCAGTCTGCTTTCTGCCAGGTCACACAGTATAGTGAATGATGAATGTTGAGGGAGAATGGAAGAGGTTCCATTAAAGCATTTGAGGAATATGCTGTAGGAATAAAGAAGGTCTGAGTCATACATTGGCAGGATCAGGGAAGATTTCCCTGAGGAGGTGTTTTTGTACAAGACCTTGAGGAGAGAAAAGAATGTATCGCAGCAGGGATCTTCACAGTCGTTGATTCTCTTCATTTGATAGGCCGGAGGATCCAGGTCCAGAGAGGTTATGGAACTTGCTCGAGATCACCCAGACAGTAAGCGTCAGACCCAGACTGGAGCCCCAGTTTAATATTCTTCCCACTCCTGTGCAGCTGACACATGTCTTTGTTGTCTATTACAGCCTTACCTTTCATTTGAAGCCCTTTGAAGGGTATATAACTCACTGTATCTTGGCAAGTAGTACTTGATGAAGCCAGGTACTTAAATGCATTTTGATGAACTCTTTCAAGACAAATTTTAAGTGTGTTTACAAGGAAAACTACCAAGGACACTTAATATTGACACTTTCAGGAAGAGATACTGAATTATAGCATGTAAGTTACTTTAAGGAAAAGGCTATTTTTTCTTGTATGCTAGGTAATGCTTTATTTAAACTCCATATTTCTGTTATAATCTAGAAGGGGATACACCAACAATCTTTATTCCAGAATTAAGAGGAGTAAGTCTTTGAGGACAGAGGACAGAGAAGGGCTTCAAGGAACAGCATGAGCATGTAGGTATAGAAGTAAAGTGCCTGGCATGACAAGGAATGGGGCATTGCCCAGGGCGTGTTGAAGATGGCAGGAGATCAATCTGAAAAATGTGGCGTCTTTGGACCTCTAGGTGCTACAGTGGTTGGACTTCATTCTATGGGCATCTGGCAGCCATTTCTGGATTTGCGGTGTCCCTAACTCAGTCTATTGTCTCCAACAGGAGCCTTTCCTAAATCTCTTACTTCCGGAGCAGGCTTTGAGGCCTCGAGGTTGGGCACCAAGCCTGGTTTCTCTTGATGGCAGTCATTCATTCACTAAGGGCCTGACTAGCACTGGTCGGTCCGGGAGGTAGGTCTCTAGTCCTCCCAGCATCTCTCTGATGGTTAAGTCACTCCTGGGTTTTGTTGTCTGGCTGGAGCTCTGGATTTTTGAAGTTACTTGGCTGTCTGTTAAGTCAAAAGGAATGATTCATATGTGTTTGTAAGCTGCAAGTTATTCATTAGCATTCAAGATAATCCCTCACATTTATATGACACCAGAGTGCTTTCTCATTTGATGTGATCTTCAAGACAGGCCTCTGAGATAGGCAAGGAGTATTAGGTCCAATTTATAGATGAGAAGACTAAGACTCAGAAGTTTAATTGATTTGCCCAGCATAAGGTGGCTAGTAAATGCAGAGTGCTTGCCCAAACCCAAATTTTCGACTTCTCTTTGAGAGCTTTTTTCATGAGCCACACTTCAGGAGCTATTAGGGCAACAAGAGATGGGTCTGTGAGCCCTGGAGAACCTCATGACTCTGTCTGTGACACAGAGATTTGACTCTGAGTAAAGCTGCCCAGCCCACGTGAACCTGCAGGTATGAAGCTGATCTGGACAGCTTGAGGGAGCACATTAAAATGTGTGTTCAGACTACTACAGTGCAGTTCTCATTTCAGCATTCAAAATATTCTGCATCCAGGGGCACCTGGGTAGCTCAGTTGTTAGGCGTCTGCCTTCGCCTCAGGGCGTGATCCCAGGGTCCTGGGTTCGAGCCCTGCATCGGGCTCCCTGCTCCGCTGGGAGCCTGCTTCTTCCTCTCCGACTCCCCCTGCTCGTGTTCCCTCTCTCTGGCTGTGTCTCTCTCTGTCAAATAAATAAATAAAATATTAAAAAAGAAAAAAAAAAAAAGTCTGCATCCAGGGGATGCCTGGCTGGCTCAGTTGGTAGAACTTGTGACTCTTGGTCTCAGGGTCAAGGTTGAGCCCCACGTTGGGTGTAGAAATTATTTAAAAGTAAATCTTAAAACAAAAAAAGGGGGTGCCTTGGTGGCTCAGAGGGGAGTCTGCTTCAAATTCTCTCTCTCTGCCCCTCCCCAGATGGGGGGGGGCAAACAGGGAAAAGGGCAGAGGAAGAGGAAGAGAACCTCAAGCAGATTCTCCACTGAGCGTGGAGCCTGACTCAGAGCTTGATCCCAGGACTCTGAGATCATGATCTGAGCCGAAACCAAGAGTCGGATGCTGAGCCACCCAGGCACTCTGATAAATAAATCTTTTTTTTTTTTTTTAAGATTTTATTTATTTATTTGACAGAGAGAGAGACAGCCAGCGAGAGAGGGAACACAAGCAGGGGGAGTGGGAGAGGAAGAAGCAGGCTCATAGCGGAGGAGCCTGATGTGGGGCTCGATCCCATAACGCCGGGATCACGCCCTGAGCCGAAGGCAGACGCCCAGCCGCTGTGCCACCCAGGCGCCCCGTGATAAATAAATCTCAAAAAACAAAAACAAAATAGTCTGCATCTAAATAGTTGCTTTCCCAATTTTTGCTGTTCCTGAGTACTTTTATATAGTTATTATTATTTTTCTTTAAATTGACTCACTTCTTTCTACTAATATAAATTCATTTTTACGGGGAAAAAAAGAAATGAATGAGATGTTGGAAATACCAAGGCCTAGAGAGGAGGAGTTCTGCACCCTGAGAAATGGCAGAGATGGGGCAGAGAGAACGGCTTTGAGGCTGGGGATGCAAGTCTTCAGGGGTCGAGGGTGACAGCAGGCAGTGGGGAAGCCAGATCCAAGATATCTGACAGATGTGAGGGGATAGGAATCTACAACCTGAGGGAAGCAGGTGGGCAAAGATTTTGGAGTCTGAGCCTCATACAGGGATGCTTAGGGTGAGGATGGGAGGGAGGAGGTGGGGTATAGATGGGGCTCCAAGTGGGTAGCTGGTTTGGGGAAGTGCGCTGAGAAGAATGGCAGGGCAGGGGTTGAGGCCCAGGAAGGGGTGCTGGGAGGGCTAAAGGAAGGGGGGACCTAGAGGCGGGAGCCTGAGGGATGTGAGGAGCTGAAGAGTGACTGCAGGGATGGTCCAAAGACCCAGATCCAAAGCGGGCATAAAGGCAACATTTGGGGAGAAGCAGGTTGGGCCCTGCACCCAGTCCCAGTTGTTCCAGGCCGTATAGGTCACTGGGTCTGGGCCATGGGCCATGGTTAGCAACCTGAGAAAGATGCTGGTGCAAGGTCTGAGTTCCCCCAGAATCTTCTCAGTACCAGCAGCTCACATTTCGGAGCATTGACCTGAGGGGGCTGGTCTGGGCGGGGGGTGGCTGGCACCCTGCCTATAAGGAGCCTTAGGAGCAGTGCAGTTTTTGTAGTGACCAGGCACTTGGGGATTTCTTGCCAGTGCTGTTGCAGGGTGGGCCACAGGTTATCAGGAACAAAAATGACCAGTATGTCAGGCAGAGGGGACTTCCACATAAGTGCCCAGGGCTCTGTGGTTTCCTTCCTGCCTGTGACACCGGGGAGTGGCATGACCTCTGGTGTTCCAGCTGGTGCAGGGATGAGGAGATGTCTGCCTCTCCGAGGCTTGGGGAGAAACTAAATTACTGCTTGCGCCGTGATTACTGACTGTTCCCATTCCTGCACCAGACCTGATAATGGTGTTCTAGCTGATTCACCCATATGGTTTGTTCTTTTAGTACCTGTTGTCACACGGAATGGTCTCCTTATCTGTCTTCTGTATGAGTCTGACCATGAGTCTGGCTTTTGAGAACTGGGCTTAATTACGGTACCACTTACTTACCTGGTTCCAAGTTTTATTTATAAGAAGGGACAGCAGCCTTTAAAAAAAAAATAACGATCTCTTCTTTGTAGGGCACCTTTCTTCTAAGTTAATGATGGCTATTTTACGTTTATAGGACCCCTTAGCGCCTTGCTTTTTTTGAGTGAGTCAGGAGTTCCTTCCCCTCAAGAGGTGAAACTGGAGTCAGGTGTATTGTCAGAGGCCCTGCTGTGTGCCTGGCACAAAGCCCAGTGGAGTTGGTGGGAGACCCACTTCCCAACCCACTCCCCTGCTCTGGGCTCAGGTTGCTACAAGTGGCAGAACCAGTTATGGAGCCTCTGGGAAAGGCTGGGTGGCTGGTAATCCATGATTCATCCTTCCCCTCTGTGATGTGGGTTCTGTTCTGACAGTCTACTCTAGTGATTTTTTCCCTTTTTCAGACTTGGTTTCTCAAGAGTCAGGGTTAGCAGGTGGAAGGGAAAATTGTGAAATAGTGGTAAGGTGTCCCAGGGTCAGGACAGCACTCACTTCTTCTCCTTAATGGCCCTGAAGTAATTGACAGAGTTGAGGCTTTCTCATCGTGTTTTGGATGTTTGCCCCTTTCATTCAATAGGTATTTATTGTGTGCCTACTCAGTGCCAGGTCCTGTTCAGTGCACTGTTCTGGGCCCTGGGGATAAACAAAACTCCCTGCCCCATAAAGCACATTCCCTTTTTTTGTAAGGGAAACCCCCATTATTTTCCTATACCTGTGGGCTGTCATTTGAGGTACAATTATGACAATTGTAAAATGAAAAAAAAATTTTTTAAAGATTTTATTAATTTGTTTGAGAGAGAGAGAGAGAGTGCATGAACAGGGGGGAGGGGCAGAGGGAGAGAGAGAAGCAGATTCCCTGCTGAGCATGGAGCCCAATGAAGGGCTGGATCCCAGGACCCTGAGATCATGACCTGAGCCAAAATCAGACATTTACCAAACTGAGCCACCCAGGCACCCCTGAAAAAAAATATTTTTAATTAAAAAAATTTTTTTTTAATTTTAAAAATTGTAAAATTATTTTTAAAGAACCAGAACAGTTGGGCCACCTGTCTGGTTCATTCAGCACAGTATGCAGCCCTTGATCTTAGGGTTGTTAGTTCGAGCCCCACATGGGGTATAGAGATTACTTAAAAATAAAAAAATCTTTAAAAAATAAAAAATAAAAGAACCAAAACAGTTTATCTGTTTTTCCAGACTATACCAGAAAAGAAACAGCAGATTAGAAGCACTTCGAGGGAAGTGCTGGCATCTGGCACTGACTAGTAGAGACTAAGTAGGGAAGAGACAGGACAACTATAAAGAGAGTAGATTTTAAGATCATTGCCTCCCAGAGAAGCATAGGAAAAGCCTGACTCTGCCTTCAGTGGAGCCTGAATGTGTTGCACTGCTCAGTAGTTTACGTTCTGATGATAATCCCGAGACAAGGAAGTCAGACTAAACTCAAGTGGTGTCGTAGGATGGAGAAGGGGAGTGGGGAGGCAATAGCATTTTAGAAAGACATCAGGAGAAAGACCACACTTCTGCAAATTGGCATTTAAAGTCCTTGTGGAGCTTCTGTTCATCTGAGATCTTTGTCTTTCTGGGGCTGGGCCTTGGAGATAGCCTGGTCTTCTGAAAAACCATGGTCTGTGCAGGGGACATTGGGTGGGAAGCCACTCAACTGTCACCTCACTCTTCCTCTCTGTGAAGTCTCAGGAAATGCAAATGAATGTTTCCAAGTGCTAGGGAGGCCAGGGATTGAGGGGAAACCCACAGGTAAAGAAAGAAAGCTGTAAGTATGAAGTCAGTCCAGTAGCCTTTGGCAACTTCTTTTTTTTTAAATATTTTATTTATTTATTTGTTCATTCATTCATTCATTTTCTTAGAGAGAGTGAGTGTGGGGCGGTGGTGGGGTGGTGGGCAGAAGGAGAGGGAGAGAGAAAATCCTAAGCAGGCTCCATGCCCAGCACAGAGCCCAACTCGGGGCTCCATCTCACACCCCTGAGATCATCACCTGAGCTGAAATCAAGAGTCGGAAGCTTAACTGACTGAGCCACCCAGGCAGCCCTAAAGACTTTATTTTTGAGTAATCTCTACATCCAACATGGGACTCAAACCCATAACCCTGAGATGAACAGTCACATGCTGCGTAGGCTGAGCCAGGAGGTACCCCAGCTTTTGGCAACTTCCTGATGTGGCTTCAGCCCTGCCTGAATGATCCAGCTCTTGCAGACTCGGGTTCATGGAGGAGCTGCCATCCCCGATGCTTGGTTCTAGCTGGTCCAAGATGGTCCTAGCTTTACCCACATCATTGCAAATAGGGTCTCTCTGTTTCTCTCTTCTGAAAGTCCTTCCTCCTTCCCAACTTTATCACAGTTAAGGAACATATTTTGCATCTTTTTGCCCTGAATCCAGCCTCTTGAGCAGCTAATAAGGCAGGATTATTTCATAATAAACAACATTGACACCGGAAGCTTTTTCAAAGGCCTGCTTCACGATAGTTGTGTTTATATGATGAGAAATTCTTAAGGCAGCAGTCACTTTGGAACGCTGGGCAAAGCTGGGAATCCAGTTTGTAACACAAAACACCGAACTCCAAGCCAACTGGTTCAAAGTCACAACTGGCCTTCAAGGCTAAAACCCAGGAATGAGCCCTGCCCAGAGCAGGCTTAACAGCTAAAAATAGTAATAACTAGTTAATCAGGATACACTTGGGGCACCTGGGTGGCACAGTCGTTAAGCGTCTGCCTTCGGCTCAGGGCGTGATCCCAGAGTCCTGGGATCGAGCCCCACATCAGGCTCCCCCGCTGGGAGCTTGCTTCTTCCTCTCCCACTCCCCCTGCCTGTGTTCCCTCTCTCCCTGGCTGTCTCTCTCTCTCTGTCAAATAAATAAATAAAATCTTAAAAAAAAAAAAAAAAAGGACAGACATGCTTGACCAGCATTCTTAGGCCACCTGGGTTTTGGTTCATAGCCACTCTTAGAAGATCTCAGTCTACCTACTCTGCCCTCTACTCTTTGAATGAGAGTATTTCAGAGCCTCTGGGGGCTAACCAAGGATTACACTTTAGAACCACACCCCCAGCAGACTTGAAACCAGCCCTCTCCATCTTGAGAATTCAAATTGGGCTGACCTGGCCCCACTGTGGACACATATCCATCCCTGGAATTGCTGTCAGGTTGGCATTATTCTGGGCTGGTGTCACAATTTACCTTCCTCCCAGAATTGGATAGGCAAAAGTTTTGGGACTTATATTGAGTGCCCAGTTTTTGTCAGGTACTTCACATGGACTGTTTTTTGTTGGTTTTTTTAAATCCTCACAACTGTCCTATGTGTAGGGGATACTTCCCTCCCACTGTAGTTGAAGAAGCTAAGGCTGATTGGGGTTCAACAATTTGTCCAAAGTCATGCTAGTAGTATACAGAAGATTGAAAATTTTAAAATACATCTATTGGATTCCAGAACTTTCTTTCAGTGAACTATGCTGCCTTCTAGCTTAGAATAGTAGAAAGAAGCAGAACATCCCTGTTTTTTTAAATTGAGATATAATTGACATATTAACATAATGACTCGATACATGTGTCCATGGTAAGATGTATAACACGGTAAGTCTAGTTAACATCCGTCACCACACATAGTAACACATTTTTTTTCTTGTGGTAAGAGCTTTTAAGATCTCTAGCAAATTTCAAGTATACAATACGGTATTATTAAATTTATCAGCACACTATACATGACATCCCCATGACTTATTTATTTTATAACTGAAGTTTGCACCTTTCGAGCCCCTTTACCCATCTCACCCACCTCCCACCTCTGGCAACCACCGGCCTGTTCTCTGTATCTTTGAGTTTGGGTTTTTTGTTTGTTTTTTTAGATCTAGATTTAAGTGAGATCATATAGTATTTGTCTTTCTGTCTGACTCATTGCACTCAGCACGATGCCCTCAAGCTTCATCCATGTTGTCACAATTGGCACACTTTCCTTTTTTATGGCTGAATAATATTTGTGTGTGTGTGTGTGTGTGTGTGTGTGTGTGTACCACATCTTTTTCCATCCATCAGGTTGTTTCCATGTCTTGGTTATTGTAAGTAATGCTGCAATGAACATGGGGGTGCATATATATTTTCAAGTTAGTGGGGTTTTTTTTGTTTTTTTTTTAAAGATTTTTTTTTTTAAGATTTTTTTTTTTTTTAAAGATTTTATTTATTTAGTCGACAGAGATAGAGACAGCCAGCGAGAGAGGGAACACAAGCAGGGGGAGTGGGAGAGGAAGAAGCAGGCTTACAGCGGAGGAGCCTGATGTGGGGCTCGATCCCAGAACACTGGGATCACACCCTGAGCTGAAGGCAGACGCTTAACCGCTGTGCCACCCAGGCGCCCCTCAAGTTAGTGTTTTTATTTCCTTTGGATAAATACCCAGAAGCCGGATTTTTATAGCATGTGGTAGTTCTATTTTCAATTTTTTGAGGAACCTCCGTACTGTTTCCCACGGCGGCTACACCAATTTATATTCATACCAACAGGGCACGAGAGTTCTCTTTTCTCCGCTTCCTTGCCAACACTTGTTATTTCTAGTCTTTTTGAGAAAAGCCATTCTAACAGGTGTGAGGTGATACCTCCTTGTGGTTTTGATTTGCATTTCCCGATGATAAGTGATGTTGAGTAACTTTTCATGTGCCTCTGGCCATCTGTATGTCTTTTTTGGGAAAATGTTATTCAGATCCTCTGCCCATTTTTAAAATCAGATTGCTTAGGTCTTTTTGCTATTGAGTTGTATGAGTTCTTTTTATATTTTGAATATTCATCCTTTATCAGATATATGATTTGCCAATATTTTCTCCCATTCCATAGGTTGCCTTTTCATTTTGTGGATGGTTTCCTTTGCTGTGCAGAAGCTTTTGAGTTTGATGTAGTCCCACTTGTTTATTTTTGCTTCTGTTGCTTTTGCTTTTGGTGTCAAATCCAAGCAATCCTTGCCAACACTGATGTCAAGAAGCTTAGCATCTATGTTTTCTTCTAGGAGTTTTATGGTTTCAAGTCTTACATTCAAGTCTTTAATCCATTTTGAGTTGATTTTTGTGTATGGCATAAGGTAGGGATCCAGTTTCATTCTTCTGTATGTGGCTGCTTTTGCTTCATTAGTTTTGGTATGTTGTATTTCCATTGTCATTTGTCTCAAGGTATTTCTTTATTTCTCTTTTGATTTCTACTTTGACCCACTGGTTGTTCAGTAGCTTGTGGTTTACTCTCCACATATTTGCGAATTTTCCAGTTGTCTTCCTACAGTTGATTTCTAGTTTTATACAACTGTGGTCAGAAAAGATACTTGATATGATTTCAATCTTTTAAAAATTTTTTTTAAAAATTTTGAGAGAGAGTGTGTGAGTGAGGGGAGGGGCAGATGGAAAGGGAGAAGGGAAGCAGACTCCCTGCTGAGTGCAGAGCCCCACACAGGGCTGGATCCCATGACCCTGAGATCATGACCTGAGTCGAAACCAAGTCAGACTCTCAACCACCTGAGCCACCCAGTGCCTCTCAATCTTTTAAAATTTAGTAAGACTTATTTTTGGTCTAACATATGATCTGTCCTGGAGAATGTTCTGTGTGTGCTTGAGAAGAATGTATATTCTATTGCTTTGGATGGAATGTTTTGTATATCTGTTAAATCCATCTGGTCTAATGTGTCATTTAAGGCTGATGCTTCCTTATTGATTTTTCCATCTGGATGATCTATCAGTTGATGGAAGTGGGGTATCAAAGTCCCCTGCTATTGCTGTATTTACTTTATACATTTAGGTGCTCCTATGTTAGGTATATAATATTTACAAATATTATATCTTCTTGATGGAGTCCTTTATCATTATATAATGACTCTTGCCTCTTATACTCTTTGTCTTAAAGTTTATTTTGTCTAACTATAGCTACCTCAGCTTTGTTTTTGGTTGTGTGGAGTATCTTTTTCCATCCCTTTACTTTTAGACTGTGTGTGTCCTTACCTCTGAGGTGAGTCTCTTATAGGCGGCATGTAGGTGGGTCTTGCTTTTTAATCTATTCAGCCATTCTGTCTTTTGATTGGTGCACTTAGACCTGGTTTTTTTTTTCTTAAGATTATATTTTTGAGCAATCTCGACACCCAGCATGGGGCTCGAACTCACAACCCCGAGATCAAGAGTCACGTGCTCTACCGACTGAGCTAGCTGGGTGCCCCTAGACCTGTTTGGGTTTTTTGACAGTGTTTTTATTTTCTTTTTTCTTTTTTTTTTAAGATTTTATTTATTTATTTGACCAAGAGAGACAGCCAGCGAGAGAGGGAACACAAGCAGGGGGAGTGGGAGAGGAAGAAGCAGGCTCCCAGTGGAGCAGGGAGCCCGATATGGGCCTTGATCCCAGGACCCTGGGATCACGCCCTGAGCCAAACGCAGATGCTTCACAGCTGAGCCACCCAGGCGCCCTGATAGTAAGGATTGTCTTATCTGTCACATTTCATGCAAATACTTCCCTTAGGTTTCATTTCCCTATTTATTTTGTCTATGATTTTTTACCTAGAGAAATTTAAATTTTTTCATTGTAAATTTATTCATTCTGTGTATGTGTGCATGTATGTGTATTTTCACATGTGTGAGTTCTTCCCTTGCTTTAATACTTAGGAATTTCTTTGCAATTCCACAGGCAGATTAATAGTGCCATCATTTTCTTTCTTTTAGGTTCTTTTAGTTTTGTTTTTTATATTTAGTGTTTTGATCCATCTGGAGTTATTTTGGTATATGGTTTAAGATGAAGATTTAACTTTTTCTTCACTAGTGTAATAAATTTTAATAATACTTTTTACCATATGTTGAATTTTTACATTTATTAGTGTTTGTTTCTTGGCCAGGCTTATGTGTGCCATTAATCTTGGCTTTGTGCTTTTTATTTTTTATTTTTTTAAAGATTTTATTTATTTATTCGACAGAGATAGAGACAGCCAGCGAGAGAGGGAACACAAGCAGGGGGAGCGGGAGAGGAAAAGCAGGCTCATAGCTGAAGAGCCTGATGTGGGGCTCGATCCCAGAACGCCGGGATCACGCCCTGAGCCGAAGGCAGGCGCTTAACCGCTGTGCCACCCAGGCGCCCCATGCCTTTGTGCTTTTTATGATACTCTTTCATAGCTGACAGAGAATGTAGAGGTTTAAGTTCTTTGGGCTTAGAGATCCCAAAAGCCTCTTCAGTCATTCATCCTTGATAAAGATTCACTACCCTTGAACTCGGCAAGCCCATCACGTCTGGCCCTGCTCATCTGCGCCGTGAGCTTTCCCTTCTGATTGTTCTACTCTCTTGTTTTATGAGTCACACATAATTTATAAATCTTTTTTTTTAAGATTTTATTTATTTATTTGACAGAGAACGGGATAGAGAGTGAGAGAAAGCACAAGCAAGGGGAGCGGCAGGCAGAGAGAGAAGCAGACTCCCCACTGAGCCGGGAGCCCAATGCAGGACTCGATCCCAGGACCCCGGGATCATGACCTGAGCCAAAGGCAGAAGCTTAACTGACTGAGCCACCCAGGCGCCTCGAATCACACATAACTTATGAATCATATTAACTTTCTTAATATTTTCAGTGTCATCTCTCAGAAATTTTATCATACTTTAACCTTTGTTTTCTCCTCTTCTTGGCCCACTGAGCGTTTCTTTACCTATATGTATGTTCTCACTCCCCAGCATTTCTTCATCCCAGGTCTGTGCATTAAAATGTGTTTGTATGAGGGCTGCCTGGCTAGCTCAGTCAGTAGAGCATATGACTCTTGATTTCAAGTCATGCGTTCAAGCCCCACGTTGGGTGTGGAGCCTACTTTAAAAAACAAAAATTACATCGGAAACCGGGGATGTACTGTATGGTGACTAACATAATATAATAAAAAATCATTAAAAAAAAAAATAAATAAATAAATAAAATAAAAAACAAAAATTAAAAAAAACCCCTGTTCATATGAATTTATTCTTTTCCTACTCTTCTTCCATTACTTTTCTTTGGTTGAAGTTTCTTTGTTTGTTTAAGATTTTATTTTTAAGAGGCGCCTGGGTGGCTCAGTCAGTTAAGCGTCTGCCTTCAGCTCGGGCTGTGGTCCCAGAATCCTGGGCTCGAGTCCCGCATTGGGCTCCTTGCTCCACAGGGAGTCTGCTTCTTCTTCTCTCTCTGTGTCTCATGAATAAATATATAAAATCTTTTAAAAAAATTTATTTTTAAGCAATCTCTACACCCAGCGTGGGTCTTGAACCCACAACCCAGAGATCAAGAGTTGCACCCTTCACTGACTGAGCCAGCCAGGTAACCATGTCCCTCTTTTTCCATGTCCTTTTCTGTTCTCAGTACCTTTCCCTCATTAAAGCAAAACTTTTTTTTAGCTGCTTTTTTTTTTTAAGATTTTATTTTTAAGTAGTCTCCACACCTAACATGGAGCTCAAACTCACAACCCCGAGATCAAGAGGCTCTTGCTGTACTGACTGAGCCAGCCAGGCGCCCCTAAAACAAAACTCTTACGTATCTCTTCTAAGCTGGTCTGGGGCTCTAAGAGAAGTCAGGCTCTTTTACACCCTCTGTCTTGAATGTCCTTTCCAGCTCTCTGCTGACAGAGCTACTCACCTTTCAGACCCAGCTCAAATATTGCCCCTCTGAGAAGCCAGCAGCGCTAAAATTAATTACTTCCTTCTCTGTGTTTCCATTATTTTTTAAAATTATTTCATTTTATTTGTTATATTTTATTTCATCATGATAAGTGTACTTTTTAATCCCCATCCCCTATTCCCCCCGCCAACTCACCTACTCTCTGGTAACCATCATTTTGTTCTCTATAGTTAAGAGTCTGTTTCTTGGGGCGCCTGGGTGGCTCAGTCGTTAAGCATCTGCCTTCGGCTCAGGGCGTGATCCCAGGGTCCTGAGATCGAGCCCCGCATTGGGCTCCCTGCTCAGCTGCTGCTTCCTCTCCCACTCCCCCTGCTTGTGTTCCCTCTCTCGCTGGCTGTCTCTCTCTCTCTGTCAAATAAATAAATAAACAAAATCTTAAAAAAAAAAGAGAGAGAGTCTGTTTCTTGGTTTGTCTCTCTTTTTTTTTCCTTTTGCTTGTTTTTTTCTTTGCTTGTTTGTTTTATTTCTTAAATTCCACATATGAGTGAGATCTAGCCACATTGTTACAAATGGCAAAATTCCAGTCTTTTTGATGGCTGAATAATATTCCAGTGTGTGTGTGTGTGTGTGTGTGTGTGTGTGTGTGTGTGTGTGACATCTACTTTATCCATTCATCAGTCAGTGGGCACTTGGGCTGCTTCCATAGTTTGGCTATTGTAAATAATGCTTCAGTAAACATTGGGGTGCATGTATCCCTTTGAATTAGTACTTTTGTATTTTGGGGGTAAATACCCAGTGGTGAGATACCTAGATCTAGGGTAGTTCTACTTTTAATTTTTTGAGGAACCTCCAGTGGGAATTTGTATTCCCACCAACAGTGCATGAGGGTTCCTTTTTAACCGCATCATTGTCCAACACTTGTTGTTTCTTGAGGTTTTGTTTTTTTTGTTTGTTTGTTTGTTTTAAGTGAGCTCTGTGCCCAATGGGGCTTGAACTCATGACCCTGACGTCAAGAGTTGCATGCCTGGGCCCCTGGGTGGCTCAGTTAGTTAAGTGTCTGCCTTTGGCTCAGGTCAGGATCCTGGGGTCCTGGGATCGAGTTCCGGATCAGGCTCCCCACTCTGCTTCAGAGGGAGTCTGCTTCTCCCTCTGCCCCTATCCCCTCCTCATGCTCTCTCTCTCTCACACACACATACTCTGTCTCTCTCAAATAAATAGAAGCTTTAAAAAAAAATAAAGGAGTTACATGCTCCATGGATTGAGCCAGCCAAGCATCCCTGTTTCTTGTGTTTTTGATTTTAGCCATTCTGACAGGTGTGAGGTGATATCTCATTATAGTTTTGATTTCCCTGATGATGATGTTGCGCATCTTTTCATGTGTCTGTTGGCCATCTGTCTGTCTTCTTTGGAGAAATGTCTGTTCGTGTCTTCTGCCCATTTTTCAATTGAATTATTTGTTTTTTGGGTGTTGATTCTGTAAGTTCTTTAGTATTTTGGATACTAACCTTTGATTGGATATGTCATTTGCAAATATCTTCTCCTATTCAGTAGGTTGTCTTTTAGTTTTGTTGTTTCCTTTACGGTGAAGAAGCTTTGTATTTTTTTTTTAAAGATTTTATTTATTTATTTGACAGAGAGAGAGAGAGAGAGAGCAGAAGTAGGCAGAACGGCAGGCAGAGGGAGAGGAAAAAGCAGGCTCCCTGCTAAGCAGGGAGCCTGATGCGGGACTCGACCTCAGGACCCCGGGATCATGACCCGAGCCGAAGGCAGTAGCTTAACTGACTGAGCCTCCCAGGCGCCCCTGAAGCTTTGTATTTTGATGTAGTCACAATAGTTTATTTTTGCTTTTATTTCCCTTACCTCAGGAGACACATCTAGAAAAATGTTGCTACGGCTGGTGTCAGAGAGATTATTGCCTGTGCTCTCTTCAAGTATTTTTATGGTTTCAAGTCTCACATTTAGGTCTTTAATCCATTTTGAGTTTTGGGGGTATGGTGAATCAAAGTGCTCCAGTTTCATTCTTTTACATGTGTCCATTTGTTGAAGAGACTGTCTTTTTCCCCATTGTTTATTTATTCCTCCTTTGTCAAAGATTAATTGACCATGTAATTGTGGATTTATTTCTGGGTTTTCATTTTCATAGACCACTCTTATGGCATCACACACAATCATGTAGTTCACTGTTTTCACGGCCATCTTTCTTGCTAAACAGTGTCCTTCCTCTTCAGTGTCAGGGAAATATCTGATTTTTTTCTATATCTCCAACTTCAGTTCAGCCTCTTTATTCCTAGATATTCCATCAGTGGACCCAGGAGGTGGGGTATATTCAGTGCTGTACTGAAGCGCTCTCAGAGAGCTCTCCTCCTACCCTTAGGTACCTCTCCTTAGGGATGAATACCATCCTGACCTTGACTTTCTGGCGTTACTCTCTTCTTGCTAATAACCAGCCAGTGCATGAGACTGGTAATTTTTTTCTGATAAGATCTTGAAATACAGAATGATCAGCCCCTATAACCTTTAAAGGATGGTTTGGCAATTGAGGTCCAGGCCAGGCCTTGAGGGAGTGGGGGGTCCAGGTTACATAAATTTGATTACAGCAGTTGTATTCAGTTGCAAATTTGGGGAGTATGGAGCTGGAAGGGCAGGGGTAAGATGGGGTCCATGCAGATGGAGGTAACCTAGGTCTAGTTATACTGTTGCTTCAGAAAAATCTGATGAGACTGTTATAGACATTTGTCAGAGGAACACATTCTAGAAAGAGAATTGATAAGCAAATTGATATATATAGATTAATTTCCCATTCTTATTACATAATTAATTTTTTTCAGTTTGAACAATTCATTTCCCTATTTAAGTAAAACAAAAACAGTTTTCTTTTTTTTTTTTTGGTTGTTTCTGTGTCCCCTCTTTTATGGTTTTGCAGCAGAATGTCCAACGTGAAGCGTAATTGCAAATATTCAGCTGTGCACAAGAGAATAGTGCTTAAGTACAAATGTAGACGTGACTCTTTTTTAAATAAATACTTAAGCACAACTCAGGTCCCACAAGCACCTGGACTCTAAGGTCTGTGTGGCAAAACAAAACAAAAACAAAAACTAAAACCAGCTTTCTGATACAAAACATCCAAAATGAATTATAAAACACATAACAGTACTTAATATCATTCCTTTAGAATAAAGTCCATAAAGCACTCCCTCAAAAAAAAAAAAAAGAAAAGAAAAGGGAAGAATGTGCTACTCCATGCTCCCTTTTTTTTTTTTTTAAAGATTTTATTTGTTTGTTTGTCCGAGAGAAATAGCAAGAGAGAGCACAAGCCGGGGAGCGGCAGGCAGAGGGAGTAGCAGGCTCCCCGCTGAGCAAGGAGCCAGATGCGGGACTCGATCTCAATCCTGACCTGAGCCAAAGGCAGGTGCTTAACCAACTGAGCCAGCCAGGTACCCTCCCCCCCATGCTCCTTCTATCTTGCTTTTTTACTGGTCCTTCTTGCCTCCTTTCTCCCTTTTACTGTCTCTTTCATGAGACATACAATACTTTTAAATAGCCCCATGATACAAAAGAAACTGTCTTCCACAAAATGCCCCAAAATCAGTAGGCCGCAGCCCTCATCCTGGTCCTGAAGAAGTCCATTCTGAGGGCAGGCAGCTTTCACGTTCCGGTGACAGACACCGTCTTCTCCCTGCCTCTTCCTTTCACCCGTCTCAGAGAGAGAGGAGTGGGAGAGAGGCCGAAGCAAAACTGAAAAGAGCCCTGTTTTCTGGCATGATCAAGGAGGAAGGTTTAAAAGACTTCCCACAAGGGGCGCCTGGGTGGCACAGCGGTTGGGCGTCTGCCTTCGGCTCAGGGCATGATCCCGGCGATCTGGGATCGAGCCCCACATCAGGCTCTTCTGCTATGATCCTGCTTCTTCCTCTCCCACTCCCCCTGCTTGTGTTCCCTCTCTCTCGCTGGCTGTCTCTATCTCTGTCGAATAAATAAATAAAATCTTAAATAAAATAAAAGACTTCCCATCATCCAGTTAACACTCGAACCTTGAAGAGAGGGTTGAGGAACTGGGGAAAGAACATTAGTATTGTTTTACTTATTGAAGAAGAAAAACAACAAATGATGGACCCTAATATATAAAGTATATATAATAAAGGCTTAGTTTTAAATGAAAAATAAATGAAGCCAGGGGCACAATGGAGGAGGCAAAAGAAAGAAGGAGAAAAGATGAATGATAAGGGGCTGAAAGAGTAAAGATGATGTTTCAGATATGAACTGTATATAAAACGATCACCTTTTTATTATTAATTTTTTAATAGTGAAACCAGAGCTGGATGTTATTTTTTATTTTTTTATTTTTTTATTTTTTTAAATATTTTATTTATTTATTCAACAGAGATAGAGACAGCCAGCGAGAGAGGGAACACAAGCAGGGGGAGTGGGAGAGGAAGAAGCAGGCTCATAGCAGAAGAGCCTGATGTGGGGCTCGATCTCGTAACGCCGGGATCACGCCCTGAGCCGAAGGCAGACGCTTAACCGCTGTGCCACCCAGGCGCCCCTGGATGTTATTTTTTAATGGTGAAAAGCTAGATTGGGTTGGGGAGGCAAGAAGGTGGGCCAGGTGAGCACAGGTGGGTGATTGGAAGGTGGGAGTGTAGAAGGCACTTCTACACCCTGGCTGCTCAAGGCCTGTCCTGGCAGTGGAATCTGTCTTTTGGGCTGAGCCAGGAATGCCCGGAGAGCCTGATGGGCGTGGTCGCCCAGGCTTGTGAAGGTGTAGTGCCCGCCGCAGCCCAGCAGGTGGCAGCACATCCCGGAGGTTCTGGGCTAGGTGGCTGCCCGCGCTCCTTGGCCTTGGAGGTGGTAGTGGAGTGAGGCACCTCCCTTAGTGGTACTGGCTGCTTGCTTCTGAAGGGCCTTACTTAGCAACTTCGGGTAGAAGTATGTATTGGTTTCCTTTGAGAAGCCTAGAAAGCCAGTTGGCCTACCTACTTGAGGAAGTTCTGTGTCCAGAGGCTCCTCCTCGCAGGAGGTTTGAGTGGCAGGTAAGGTGTGCAGGCCGAAGTGAGGGCAAGGCCTCAGGAACCAGAGGCAGAATCTGGGATTTTGTGCTCTGCCTTGTCTTTAAAACAGCTGAGTGGGCAATAGATGATAGAGAATTTTGGTGGCTATGTTTGTTTATTTTTACTAACATAAGAAATAATACCTTTTTTCTTTTTAATTCAGAGATAAAAGATAAGAACTAAAGATGGACTGTAACCTCCCCACCAAGATAACCCCTGTTGACAATAAAAATGATAATAAAATAAGACCTGTTTAAGGTTTGAAAATTTGAGCTACGGAAAAGTATAAAATAGAAGTAAATGGGGGCGCCTGGCTGGCTTAGTTGGTGGAGCATGTGACTCTTGATCTCGGGGTTGTAAGTTCAAGCCCAGTGTTGGGTGTAGAGATTACTTTAAAAAATACTTTTTATTATTATTATTTTTTTAAGATTTTATTTATTTATTTGACAGAGAGCGAGAGAGCACAAGCAAGGGGAGTGGCAGAGAGAGAGGGAGAAGCAAGCTCCTCGATGAGCAGGGAGCCCGATGAGGCAAAAAAATTTTTTTAAATAAGAAGTAAATGTTTCCCTCCCCTCCATCTTCAGCCTCTCTCCAAAGGAAACCACTGTTAGGTTTCTTATGATAAGAAACTTTTTTTCTCATAAATTTCTTATAAAAAAAAAAACAGGGCACCTGGGTGGTGTAATTGATTAAGCATCTGACTCTTGGTTTCGGCTCAGGTCTGATCTCAGGGTCGTGAGATCGAGCTCTGCATCTGGCTCCACGCTCAGTGGGGAATCTGCTTGATTTCTCTTTCCCTCTGCCCCTCTCCCCTGCCCTCTCTCTCAAATAAATAAATAAATCTTAAAAAAATAATAATAAACCAAAGGCTATGCACATGCCCGAGTATCTCTATTTATAGTTCTTTTATTTATTTTAAATTCCAAAGTGATATCATATATACTGTTTTAAGTCTTGTTTTTTTTTTTTTCATGCACTGTGCCTTGAAGATTTTTTTTTTTGAGGTATAATTGACATATAATATTGTATTAGTTTCAGGGATATGACATAATGATTTGGTATTTATATATATTCAAAACCATCACCACAAAGTATCTAGTTAATATCAGTCATCATACAGAGTTAATTTTTTTTTTTTTTTGCTTGAGATGAGGACTTGGAAGATTTTTCTAGTGGGCACATATAGACTTCTGTCTATCATAGTATTTTTTTAAAAGATTTTATTTATTTATTTATTTGCTAGAGAGAGAAAGAGAGAGAGCGCGCACAAGCAGGGGAGCATCAGGCAGAGGGAGAAGCGGGCTCCCCACTGAGCAGGGATCCTGATGCGGGACTCGATCCCAGGACCCTGGGATCATGATGTGAGCTGAAGGCAGATGCTTAACCAACTGAGCCACTCAGGCATCCCATATCATAGTATTTTTATTGGGTCTCTCTGTTGGTGGAGATTTTGGTTGGTTCCAGTGGGTGCTCATATAAACATTGCTGCAGGGGCGCCTGGCTGGCACAGTCAGTGGAGTATATGACTCTTGATCTCGTGGTTGTAGGTTTGACCATCATGCTGGGTGTAGAGATTACTTAAAAATAAAAATTTTTAGGGGTGCCTGGGTGGCTCAGTTGGTTAAGTGTCTGACTTTTCAGCCCAGGTCTTGATCTCAGGGTTATGAGTTCAAGCCCCACATTGGTCTCCACGCTGGGTGGGAGCCTACTTAAAAAAAAAAAAAAAAAAAAAAACTTTAAAAAAATAAACACCGGTGCCATGGACATCTTTGTATGTTTGCTTTGAGATACTTCTACAAGTCCAAATCGCTAGGAGTGATCGGAGGGCAAATACATTTTAAAACCTGTATGGCTCAATTTTCTTCCAGAAAGGGTGCCCCAGTTTACATGCCCACCAGGAGCATGTGAGTGCCTATTTGCAGGTGGCTGTAAAGAAACCTGCCCCTGCCAGGAGTCCTTCTGTGGTGAGACTGGTGCTGAGCAGGAAGTAGGCCCAGCTTCTCTGCTGCAGGACAGCAGTCAGCTCCCTCCACGGCTTTTGCCTCCTCCGCTGCAAATCTCAGAGTGTGAGTGACTGTTCCCGTGTGGGAGCCAGCAGCCTTTCTTTTAGCGCGGGGAGCGCTCCCTGGATTCCCTTATCACTTTAGTGAGATTTTCCTGTCTGTCCTGGGGTGAGAGAGTGAGTACCCACATCTTCTGGCTCTTCCAGGTGAAGAAGGCATATAGGCAGAAGGCCCTGTCCTGCCACCCAGACAAAAATCCGGATAATCCCAGAGCAGGTGAGTCTCTCCTAGGTGTGGGAAGGTGAGACCTGCTCACGCAGACAGGGTATCTTGCCCGTCTCTGCTCCGGAGTGCAGGCAGGCACAGGCAGCCCGGCTTCGGGTGCGCAGCTCCAAGCCTGCACTTTGCATGCGAGGGGTGCCTGGTCAGTTGCCTGTACAGCCCCCTTCCTTCGCTGGTCCATCATCTGCTGATGTCGGCCTTCCTGCCAGCCTGTGGCTTCTTTAAGGTGCTTTTCTGAGGGAACATCAGCCTGACTTCATTCTCTCCTCTTTCTTTTTTGATCTGTATTTTTAGCTGAGCTTTTCCACCAGCTTTCTCAGGCCTTGGAGGTACTGACTGATGCTGCAGCCAGGGTAAGCTCATCCTCCTCTATCTGAATTGTCCCCGTGGTTAGAGACCCGTGTGGCACCTCGGCCTCAGTCCCCTATGCTCTGCCCTGCAGCATAGTCTTTGCTGCCCCAGCCTAGAGGCCTGGTCGCCAGGCTGCCTCCTGACGGCTCTCGGGCTACATGGCTACGCTCTGGCTTGTCCTCGAGCTGACTGCTCCTCGGTGTTCCTTTCTCCTGCCAGGCTGCATATGACAAGGTCAGGAAAGCCAAGAAGCAGGCAGCAGAGAGGACCCAGAAACTTGATGAGAGAAGGAAGAAAGTGAAGCTTGGTAGGTGACACTGTGGTGCTGAGTGGCCTGTGGTTTCCCTGGGCCATTTTCATGCAGCCCCTCACCTTTCTTCCTGGAGCTGTAATTCTAGCACCTCAGAGCTTTTCGGCTCCAGCTCTGGGCAGAGCCCTGCGGTCAGGGGTGGGTCCTGAGGACACTCTTAGGAACAGTGACTAGATTCACTACCAGCTAGTGACAGATGCTTCACAGCCTCCTTTAATTATCACAACTATCCAAGGAGGTGGGTATTACTAAACCCATTTTTTATAGATAAAGAAGCTAAGGCACCAAAAGGATAAGAACTTGCTGGAGCTGGGACTTAAACCCACGCGGTGTGCGTAAGTCTGTGTCCTTGTTCACCGTGCCGTCCTGGATCTTTGGGTGCAGCCCAGCCTCGCTTCTGCACAGAGCTTTCACTCTGTGGAGTGCGCCCAGAAGAATCCACATAGGTCCAGGCATTCTTTTTCTTTTTTTTCAAACAGCTTTATTATGGTGTATTTTGAATATCATAACATCTACCCATTTCAAGTGTATAATTCAATGATTTTGAGTAAATATCCCAAATGGTGCAACTGTGACCGTAAATCAGTTTGAGAACATTTTCATCACGGCAATGATTGCTCCAGGCAATCTTTACCCGATTTTTCTCCCTTTCTTGCCTATGTGACATCCATATATTTAATATGTATATACACCATCCTGGTCCATCCATCTTGTTATCAAAAACAAACAAAAAATCCTGGTAATTCTAGGTAAGTAAAGTGCCCAGAGAAGAAAGCCGTGAGTGCCAGGCCTGAGAGGAGGGTTTGTCACAGCAGCTGGCCTGGCCTAGGGCCACGAGCAGGTTTCTCTTGGAAGGTGGGAAGGGCTCCAGGACATGGTGTGATGTCCTCACACGGACTCTGCCATCGCTATAGGTGCCACCAGAGTCGGGTCCAAAGTGAGGCTTGGTAAATGTGAGCTGAGAGGGAGGTAAGGGAGACAGCGGGGACTAGATCTCTGTGGTGGGAGAAGCCTCAGCGCCGAGGTTGAGGTGTGGTGCCAAACCACAGGAGCAGGCCAGCAGCTCCACCCTCGGCATCCCTGCCCCATGGCCCTGGGCTGCTGACATAGGCACCCACCCACACCCTGTTCACTGACCGGAGAACCAGCTTGGTCAGCGTGAGCTGAGTTAACTCTTCCAGACCCCGGCCACTCAGCCAGAGCCCATACTTCATCTGTGCTATGCCTTTTCTCAACGAAGGCTAACTGGGGAGCACATGAGCGTGGAGGGAGGGGGTAGAGCCACCCTGTGGTTTCATCCTGCATGAGACTTTGGTCAGGCTGTGGCTGTGTAGAAACTGCCTAGACCAGACATTGGCTCACTCAACTCTTGTGCCCAGACCTGGAGGCCCGAGAGCGGCAGGCCCAGGCCCACGGCAGTGAGGAGGAGGAGGAGAGCCGGAGCACCAGGACACTGGAGCAGGAGGTGAGCGTCCGGGCGTGCTAGCCTAAATCCATCTGCAGGAAAAGGAGGAGGGTGGGCCTTGGTGGCTTTCGTGGCTGCGGACGGCATGGCCTGTCCCTCTTCTTCTGTGGGATCTGGGTAATCTGTCCAGCCCGCAGGGTGCTGAGCCCCAGCTTGCAGGTGGAGCCTCCCAGGGACCTTCACAAGGTGAGCCAACCTGGAATTGGATCTGCACAAAATTGTCACTCCCCCCAACCCCGCTCTGCAGATCGAACGCCTTCGAGAAGAGGGTTCCCGGCAGCTGGAGGAACAGCAGAGGCTGATCCAGGAGCAGATACGCCAGGAACGGGAGCAGAGGCTGAGAGGTAACCGTCCCTCACGTCCACCCACCTCCCCTTTGAGGCAGCTGCAAATGCCCAGAACACCCACCTGGCTGCTTGGTGGAGTTGCTCTGGAGGCTTCCACCTGCTTGGAACCCTGGGGGCACCTGACTCAGACATATACCACCTGTCCCTTCTTCCCACCATTTCTCTGGGGCCTATTTGTTTTTCACTCTGCCTGAGATCTCCGGGCCCTGTTTGTCTGAGTCCTAAGCAGAGCTGGCTCTATTTTGGAGCAGATCCGTAGGCGAAAGGCTCTGGGATACTTCGTTTCCGTGGAACTATGGTGTTCGCACCTCTCTGCCTTTGTTGGCAGAGTGCTAATGGCGGCCTTCAGCAGGCAGCCGGGCAGACCGGCCCTGAGGTGGCAGCTCCTCGGGGTAGGGGTAGGATTGCCTCTGCCTTCCCCACCAAGCTCATCAGCAGGGCAGGCCAGATACCGCCCTTGGTAAGGAGTGACCTTTTATAGGTCCTTCGAGCTCTGGGTTGTGTCTCCTTTAGAGAACCTCCTGGCTCCCTCCTTTTCTACCTTGCTAATTTTCCCAAATTTTTTAGGAAAGGCAGAAAATCCTGAAGGCAGAGGAACCCCCAAGCTAAAGGTGAGCGAAAGCTAAACCCCCTGTGGGACCCATGAGCCACTGCACACTACCTCTTGTCAGCAAGAACAGATGCCTCTAGGGGCTTAAGGGGTTCTGGCGGGGACGCTGGGTCTCTGGGAGCCAGCACCACCACCCACATCCTTCCGTCCTCCCGCTACCTGGGGATCGGGCCGGCTTCTCGGAGCTCACCCCGAAAGGCCCTCTTAGCCCCAGAGGTTGCCGGGCAGCACTCCCCAGAAGCCCTGGAAGGGGGGAGCATCTCATGGAGCCAGAAGTGCGGCTTCGGGTGAGCAGGCCGCCCTGCCTGTCCATTTTTGAGAGGAACACATTTTTGTGGGGGCGCTCCCTAGATGACAAGTGCCGGGGAGACCACGAGGGTGTCATCCAGACTGTAAAGCTCAGGTGCGGTGCTGGGACTGTTTAGGCCAAGGTCAGAGTTTAATGATGGCGCTCACTGCTGTCCTTTCAGCTAAAATGGAAGTGCAAGAAGGAAGATGAGTCAAAAGGCGGCTACTCCAGAGATATTCTCCTACAGCTTTTCCAGAAGGTCTGCCCTGCCACTTGCCCTTTCCCATCATCTCCATCTGCATCTCAGCCGAAACCCTGAATCTCCGAGCCTAAACTTCCCTTAACATCTCTACCAGCCTTTTTTTCTGTCTCACAAACCACAGGACAGCCTAGAGGCTTTCCCCAGCCACGATCCTCTAGCCCGGTGTTGCCTTCCCTGCCCAGCTCTAGCCCTTGCCATCTGGAGTGTGTGGGGAGAGACAACGTGGGCAGGTGGCACAGAAGCCCCATCCCCTTCCCCACCTTCAGTGGCAGTCTGTGTCCTCAGCCATTTGTCCGGCTCTCCTTTGACATCCTCCCACATCCTAGCAAAAATCTCCTTTCTTTCCCATCTCTGATCCCTCCCTGGGAACTTAGCAACAAAGCCTTATCCGCCAGCCAAAATTGCCCTGGCAGGCCTCAGGCCAACCCAGACTTGTCTTGCCCCGAAGGCTGAGCCATGCTTACTGGGACCCCTTATCCTCACAGTATGGAGAGGTGCTCAACCTGGTGCTCTCCAGTAAGAAGGCTGGCACTGCCGTGGTGGAGTTTGCAACCGTCAAGGCTGCGGTGAGTGCTGTGGGAGGCTTTGGGGGGCCATGGTGGCCCCACTATTCCAGAGTAGGGAGCCAGTACTGTGGGCCCTCTGAGCTTAAGTATCCACACTCCCAGAGGCCACCCGCCCCCATTCCTGGGAGCAGAGGCACAGCGAGTGAAGATAAGGGTGGGAGAATGCTCTGGGGATGAAGGAGAGCATAGACTGTTTCTTGCTGCCTGGCTCCACACCCTCTCCCCTCTCCCCTCCTGTGGAAGCTGATATGCCTCCAGGCATGCTTTGCCCCCCCCCCCCGGCTCCCCAGTTAGAAGGCTCATACCCCCCACTCACCCATGGAGGAGGGTCAAAGCTTCAGCCCATCATTGTGTGAAGGTTGTTTGGTTTTGCCTGGAGGATGAGAGTGCTGGTTCTGGTTCTTTCTGGGTGTAGAGAGAGCCACTTTACGGCCGATTGGAGCCATGGGACCAGGACTGGGTACTGTGTTTGGCAGGAGCTGGCTGTCCAAAATGAAGTGGGCCTGGTCGATAACCCTCTGAAGATTTCCTGGTTGGAGGGACGGCCCCAGGCTGTGGGGGGCCCCAACCACCCAGGACTGTCACAGGTAAGGAACCACACCTCCCTCAGCTGGGTCTGCTTAGGGTTTGAGGGACCTTTTCCTGTCCGGGCTCTGCTCTGGGCCCTTTCGTCCGAAATCCAGGTCGTCAGGAGCAGAGTGAGATTGGCAGGTTTGCGAACCTCAACAGGCCCGGTGTTCTGTTCTGACTCTTTCTGTTTCTGAGGGCCAGGACCCCACGCCACACAGAATTCTTAGACCTTACTTTCCCTCCACACCCCGTCTCCGGCTGGGGCTCCCACCATCGCCCAGACGGGCTTTCCGGGCCCCCGGGCTGTTCGGTTGTGGTGTGAAGCACCGGCGCCGCGGGGATGGAAGGGGCGGCCAGTGTGAGCGCCGCTTGCTCCCCAGCTCTGGTTCCCCGGCCGCGTCCGTGGCTGCCCTGGGCAGGGGCCCCCTGGCAAGAGACAGAATCTCCTCAGAAACAACACTGGCTCCCCTGCGGGCACGGGGCGCCGCCGGGGCGCACACGGCGTGTGCGGTGAAGCACGGATTTCAGTGCCGTGAGCCGGCTCTCAGTCCTCACCGCCGTGGGAGCGGTTTCGCGCAGAGGCCACACTCATGCACACACCTGGCCCTGCTCACCCCGCCCTCGTCGGTGGGACAGAGAGCTTCGGACTGGAGCTGGCCCTTCTCTGAAATGGCCTGCAGATCTGTGTGGGAGCATCAGGCTGCTGTGTTCACAGCCCGCGCCATGGGGCAGAGGGTCCCCGGGGGCCGCAGGGCTTCGCTCTCCTTGCCTCAGCCCCGCCGCCCCTGCTGTCCTGTGTGCCGCTCAGCTGGCTGTGAGGACGGGCAGCTCCCTAGGAGTGTGTCCCACGTCTGGACGGAGGAGAAGGATGAACTGGTCGGAGCCGTTCTTTAGAGACTTCATTCCCCACTGTTAAGTCCCAGCATTTCACGGCCCCAGATGACATGCCATAGGCCATGTTACAAAGAACTTTATTCATTTTCCAGAGGGGAGCCTTTCAACTCTGCAAGTGCGCACAGAGGAGGGAAGAGGAAGGCTGTAGGCTTGGGTATGGAGGCGGCGTGCGTTGTGCGTCGAAGCCTCCTCTCTGCCTCTGCCAGGCTTGGAGAGGCCTGAGGTGTCACACCATGTGGCCCAGCCAGTCTGGGTTCTGGTTTCAAATCTTCTGGCCAGGCCACAAGATGGGGGCAGTAGCACAGCCTTTGGCCTTGACCAGTGGGCGTGGCTCTGGGTGGCAGGCCTCCATCGTCAGGGGGTTCAGGCAAGGCAGAGCTCCCCAGTCCTGGTGGAGGATTCTGGAGACCCCCTGAGCTTCTTCACGGTAACAGCCACAAGTTTCATGTCCATCCCCTGAGCCAGTTCTCCTATGCTCTTGGGGCAGAAAGGGAAATCTGCCACTGTTCCTTCTACATTTCCCAAGGGTTCCCATCACTAATAATTCTGGGAACTCCCCCAAGCAACCCTTTGCAGGCTGTGCCTGTGCCTTTGGCTGGCATTCCCAATGGCCTCCTTCCTCGGGCACCAGGGAGTGCTCTGGGCAGCTGCTTTGGCAGCTTGTCTCTCTTGTCCCTTTTTGGTGAACGATTTGTTTGGTCTCCCCCCCCCCCCCCAGTTGTACTCTGCACCTCTGCCTGCCTCGCTCTTCCTACTCTGCCAGCCCCTCCCCTCCGCTGCAGGTCCTGTTTGTCCCCCTCCCCCCACCATGGCATTCATGGCTCCAGGCCATGGTCTGGACCCGTGCTAGCCCCGTGCTGCCCACTAGGGCTTTCTCCAGTGATGTTCATGTTCAACCCGCACTGTCCAATGTGGTAGCCATTCGTCACATGTGGCTGTTGAACATTGGAAATGTGGCCAGTGCAACCAAGGAACTAAATTTTTATTTTGCGTAATTTCAGTTTGAACAGCCACATGTAGCTCGTCGTCAGACCACTTTTGCCCAGTCCTGTCCTGTGATGTCTATCAGTAGTGGCTTCAGAGGGGGCTGGTGCAGGGCACCCGTCCGACCCGTGTGGGCTGCCTGTCCTCCACTCCCCGACGCAGCCCTGTGCTGCCCTCCCCCTCTGCTGGCCTCTGCCCCATCCCTGTGGTTACAGGCGTGGCCTCCCTTTCCCAGCCTAGCCAGCTGCCTTCAGGGCTCCTGCCAGCAAGTGCCCCCTCACCGCATTTCCAGCTTGCCTCTGTCCTTCTGTCCCTCCGCTCCAGGGTGACATGGAAGACCGTTCAGGACCTGGAGGGCAGGCAGGATCCTGGATTCCTATCCCTACCTTTTTCTTAATCTGCAACTGTACCCTCCTTCCAGGCTTCCGGCTCCTCTGGTTACCCCACCTCTGCCCACCCGCGCCCCATTCAGAAGCTAGGTTCACTCGGAAATTGCTCCCTCAGCATCTGTAGAACTTCCTCAAGAAGTGAAATTCCCAGGTCCACTTTGAAGGAGAAGAAGGGATCACTGAGGTCTGGAGCAGGTGTCCCCTGGAAGGGGGGAGTGTCCAGAAGGTCGTCCTCAGAGTAGTGGTGGAGGGCGCCTGCCAGGGAGAGCGCCGAGGGCAGGGTGGCCGAGTAGGCAGCGGTGTAGGCAGGTGGGGGCTCCAGGATGTTGGGGCAGCTGGAGCTCTCTCGGTAGAGGCGGGGAGGCTTGGGTGGGGCCAGCAGGGTGGCCCGGGGCTGCTCATCCCCCCACAGAGGCAGGCGCCGGCCATCCGGCCGCCCTCGCAACTCCCGGATGACCTCTCGGTTGCTGTACTCCTCATGATCCCCGCCAGCCGTGCTTGCCTGGCTGAGCACACTGCCCTGTCGCCGGAGTCGCCTCGGCCGCCCCAGGCTCAGCCGCTTGAAGAAGGAGGCGTTGCGGAAGGAGCCTTTCCGCCAGGTCTCCATGGCACCCAGGGGAGCCAGCAGACAAGCCTGGTACCTCAGCAGCCCAGTTCAAGAGTAGCTAGGGACATTAGGTCCCTGCTGAAGCAGTGACTGGCAAGAGCCAGGGGACAGCCCTGGCTAGAAGCACAGACTTTGGGCCAGCATCTTGGATGGTGGCAAGAAGTCCTGGGAAGAGGGCGCTTTTGTCCAGGAGAGCAGAGGGGTGGGAGTTCCTGGCGACAGGAGTTTCCCAGAGGGACAGGAGTGGCCTGGTTACTTGATCAGGCAGTGGGGAAAAACCCCAAGAGGAAGAAGCAGCACTTACTGGAGTCGGACTGCGGGCAGCCCCACCGGGGTGCTGGAGGTGGGCGTCGCGGTGCTCGAGTGGCCCGGACTGCTTCCCTGTCGCGGTGGCTGCGGGTGGGCCTGAGCTCACTCTCCCTCCCTGGCCCCTGCAGCTGGCCTCTCTGCGGCAGCTCCCGGACGCTGATTAGTGGCTTGGCTGTTTGTGCCAGTGTGTGGCAGTGGGGATGTGTTGTTTTCAGGTGACTCAGGCAGGTGGGAAGCCGGGTTTCATGCTTAGGTAATTGCAGCATCCGCGGGCCGGGATTGGGCCAGCTGTGGCCAACACCCCAGGGCACTGGGGAGCTTCGGTTTCCCCCGAGGACTCTGGGGGCAGCCCTGCTTTGTGTGTCACCACGTTGCTTCCTTTCTCCCCACAGCCTCTCTGCCCAGAGCCCTAGCCCATGGGCCTGGATCCCCTAACCCCTCCTGCCCCCCAAGTGTCCGGGAGGGAGGAGCCCGGGGAGGGTGGGAATTAATTGAAAGGCAGGCATGTGGAACAGTTGTTGGGGAAGGAAGAGAGACCTGTCACTAGTGTGGGTGACTCAGTCCTGGGGCCTGGTGACAGGCCCTCATTAGCCAAGCCTGCAGGTATGAGGGGGAAGAGGCAGAGGGTGTGTTAACGGGAGGAGCCCCATGCCTATAAAGGGCTGGCTCCTCCCATGGCTTGGGCTCAGGGCCGGCCAGGGTGACTGCGAAGTCTGCTCTGCAGAGCGGCATTACCTTGGGGAGGGAGAACTGCTCTCCCCTTGGCCTGACACCCAGTCTGGCCGTTGCTCATCTTCCTGGATTTACTCCCATAGCCTCAGGGCAGGAGAGAGCAGTTGAGGGCCAGGGTCTTGCTCCCTCCTATCCTGCTTTGCTCCAGTCCTTCCCCTTGGGCCACCTGGGCCTTCTTTGGGGTCCTTGCTCTGTGGAAAGGGTTGGGCCACAGGGGGCTGCCCTGAACTGTCAGCGGTGCCTGGGGCCAACCTTAGGTAGGTGGGCCTGGCGGGGAGGGCGACTGTCTTCAGAGCTGCCGCAGCCTGGGACAGACAAGGAGGCTGGAACTGTCAGAGAAGCAGGGGGATCTGGGCTGAGTCACGCTTCCTGGTTCTGTACAGCCCTTACTTCAAACTAGTTGGCCAGGGTCTGGCATCTTAACCCCAGTAACTCCCTTCCTATTACCCAGGTCACTGACCACTGAACTTTCCCCCTGGCTTATTCTGTGACGTGTACTTGCTGGGTCTGCCACAGAACAGGGCCCAGCAGTTGTCTCTGCTCTGTGGCCCCACTGGCCTGGCTCACTTCTGTGCCAATTCAGGTGGGCTTCACACTTCACACAGCTTCAGCTATACTGATGGAAGAAGTGATTTCATTCCCACTGCAGACCTTCTCAGGGTGTGGAGTTGGTGGGTCAGAGCTCCACTGTAGAGCTGCCTTTCCCCCTCACAACACTGGCGTGTGGGTTTGGTTGTTTATTATTCTTTCGATTATTAACATAATCCCCTGCACTGTGCTGGCAAGATCATAAAAAGAGGCACGGGCCCTGCCCTCCAGCAGCCCTGGTGTGTATTTTTAGGAGGCGAGTGGCCTCATGCTTGTTTCTCTCCTTCTAGTGTGGGGGCTGACTGAGGCTGTGTCTAGGGCAGGGCTCCCTTCTCTCTTGTCCTGGCAGGAGCCAGACCGCAGCTGGGAGGGGGCAGTGTTCTCGCCTCCGCCTCCCAGAGCAGAGTGGATATCTGCACCTCTGACAGCCCCTTCGCTGGAAACCTGGGAGAAGCAGGAGCCATGGGTGGCAGGAAGGAGTGTCAAATAAAGGGCGGGGAGGAAATGAAGGGAGACAGGGCCTGGCTGGCGCATGGAGTGATTCAGCCCGAGGAGATGGAGCAGGGCTGACTGGTGACGGAAGGGGGCTGATAGCTGCTTGCGGTGGATGGGAGGAGAGCCCGCCGAGAAGTCCCTGGCATCCTTGCTCCTTGACTCAAGACTGTAGTGCTGCTAGGCCCAGTCCTCCAAGTCTGGAAGGTGGGGCTGCACCCTGATGCCCTGACCATCGTCCCCCGGTCCCCCTCTGTCCCCCAGGGCTCAGTGCTGTCCGAGAGGGACTACGAGAGCCTCGTGATGATGCGCATGCGCCAGGCGGCTGAGCGGCAGCAGCTGATCGCCCAGATGCAGCAGGAGGATGCGGTGGGGCAGCCCACGTAGCCGCCTCCAGCCCACCCACCCCCTGCCCTCTTCTTGAACGTCACCAATAAACCTTTTTTTTTTTTTTTTTTTTAACAAGAGTCTACCTCTATTGTATCTGTAGGTGTAGAGGTGCAAGCGTGACCCTGGTTCCTGGGCTCTGCCTGAGAGGGTTCCACCCAGGCGTGGCTCTCCCTCCCCGGGAGTGAGCGGACCCCCAGGGAGGGGCTCCACACAGTGAGAGTCAGTGGGCCAGCAGAGCAGAGCAGCAGCCACTCATCACAGGCCTTTATTGGCTTGGACTAGCTACGCAGGACCCTCCCACCCAGTCCTGGGGCCATGCTCCTCAGGGTCTCCCAGCTCCTGGCCAGGGACAGCCTGGCTCTGTCGGGCCCCTCAGCCTGCCCACAGAACATGGCCTCCTCCAGGGCTCTCAGCCAGGCCAAGAAGCTGGAGGGACAGCTGTGAGCAGCAGGGCAAGGGCCCTGCCCTCTCCCCTGTGGCTGAGGCAAGTTTCAGAATAGGCCATGTACTGCCCAGTTGTGCCGGGCTAAGGAAAATGACAATTTGGGAGGAGAGGGGCCAGGCAGTGAGTGAACGGGAGCTCAGGATCAGGGCCCATGGCAACCGCTCAGAAAAGGGGTACTCTTGTGCTCCTCATTGTGAGGGGGTCACTCCTTGTGCAGGCACCACACCAGCGTCTGGCCCACCCCTGTCATGCTCAGCACACGGAAGCCCCTGCGTTCCAGTTTGTCCAGGACGATGCGAGGAGGGTCGCTGACAAAGTACTCATAACTGTGAAGAGAAGGGGGAGAGGGGACTGTGAGGGGGCACACAGCGCCGACTCCCCGCACACAGCTAGTATCTGCTGGTGACGAGGCCTGGTCAGAAATCCTGGCAGTGACTGATGTTCGCTGGGTGCCTTCTAGGTGCCAGGCTAAGTGCACACTCCCTGCCCCCTCCCCTGCTAAGCACTTGGCTTGCATATCTTGTTTCTTCCTCCCAACAGCCTAAGGAAGGTACCATGATTATTCCCATTTTATAAATAAGAAATCCTGAAGGGGTTGGGTAGCTTTCCAAATGTCATACGGATCACAGAACCCACGTTAGTCCAATGACAGCCCCATGTGCGCTGGGTCACTGCACTATTCAGGAGGAATGGCCTATTCTCTCCAGGGTTCTTCCCCAGGGCTCTGCCCCCTCTTGCTGCCCTGGCTGTCCCATAGTCCTGGAGCAGCAGGTTGGCTCTGGGTGCTGCTTGCTAGCACAGAGAACGCTTGCTGTCCCCTCTTTCAGGGTCGATGGACTGTGAAGGGTTGTCAGTCAGATAAAGGGCTCAGGCCCCAAGCTGGGCATCTTGAGACAAATGCCTCATGGTAAAGGAACGGGGTTGGCTTCAGCCTTCCAACCCTGACCCAAGGGGCTGGGGCCAGCTTGCCTCCTCTTTCCCCTCTTTGAACTGGGGCTCATTCTTGCAGCACTTCTCACGAGTTTCAAGCCTATGGAGCTGGTGTGAAGAATGCCAGGGGAAGTGGCCAAGTCCCCAGGCAGCAGCCGAGCTGGAAGTAGGACCCAGGCTGCCTGCTGCCTCTTTGTAGAGTTTAGCTTGCTTACTCAGTCAGCTCGAGAGAAACCTTTCTCTCTGTGCCTTTTTGTCTCGATGGGGTCCAGCTCCGAGATGAGAGGGCAGGGCAAAGAACAGTCCACTTACGGAGTTCTCTACCCAGCTGGATTCTGTCCTGAAGTTCCCTTGTGAAGGGAGGGCCAGTGAGGAAGCTTTCAGAGCAAGCCTGGGGGCTGCGGTAAAGCCGCAGACAGGACGGACCCTACAGAGGACAGATCCCCATGATGCAGGCAGGGCCTCTGAGGCTGGGCAGTGGCATCGTCCCTGGGCTTGGTTGTGTAAAGGAAACAGGGACCGGTCTCGGGGCCGGCAGGGAGAAGATCCTTAGGAATGCCACCACTTACAAGTTGTTTCCCAAGGCGCTTCTCTTTGAGGCCCCCAGATACTGCATCAGCTCTGGATCTGAGTGCTCGTCGCCCACCATGGTAGGGCCCACCTCCTGCAAGATAAGCCACAGCGGCTGCTTGGCTGGCTGCCAGGGAGAGGTGGAAGGTCTCTCTGTCCTTCCTCCCCTGCCTGCTGGCCCTGAGCCATTTTCAGTTCAAGGCTGGACAGGGTGCTGAGGAATGCTGGGGGCTGAGCACGAGCTGGGAAAGGCTGGAGCCTCAGTGATCAGGCCGGGCAGTGAGGCGTCCCTAGCCCCTCCAGGCCGAGCTGGTCATTGCCTGCCTACTGGCACCTTCCTGCCCGGCATCACTACCGTGTTTGTGTGTATCCGAATCCCCTGGAACACGGAAATGGAAACAGGTCCACACAAAAACTTGTATAGGAGTGTTCCTAGCAGCATTATTCACAAGACCCCAAAAGGGGAAAGAGCCGAAGTGTTTGTTGACTGACGAACGGATAAACTGGGATGTAGCTACACAGTGGGATCTTATTTGGCAAAACAGAGGAATGAGGAAGTACCCATGCGTCCTGCGATATGGATGAACCTTGAAAACGTAGACGTGACAGAAGCCAGACACGAAAGTAGATTAGTGGTGATCTAGGACTGGGGGGCTCAGGGGCAGTGAGGAGTGACTGCTAAGATACGGGCACGGGTACAGGGTGTCTTTTCAAGGGGATGGAAATGTTCTAAAATTGATTATGGTGATGGCTGCACAACTCTTGAGTATGGTCTTAAAAATACTGTACAATTCAGTACAAATTGGTGCATTCTTTGACATGTATGCTATGTAGCAATAAACCTGTTACATTTATTTAAAAAAAAAAAATCCCCTGAAGAGTACAGAATTCCCAAGCCCCAGGCTTAGAGAGTATTTTGGGAGGTCTGGGAAGGGGCCCAGAAGTGCACATTTTAACTGCCCAAGTAACTGGTTCTCAAACCACTGCCCTAGGGCACCGCCAAGACCTCGCCTATCCCATGGAGACCTCCCCGCCCCCTGCTATCTCCATCTTAAGGGAGCTGTGCACCCGCTGATGGATCACCCAAGCACCTAAGGAGTGGGAGAGGACGAGGTGCCCAGTCGTACCATTCTGAAGTTAAAAGGGGGCAACCCCAGCACCGTCTTGGACGAGGAAATTGCACCCAGAGAAAGGGGCGTCACTTCTGACTTCAGAATGGTCTCCCCACCTCTCACCACAAGGCCTGTCTCCCCTTCTTTCTCTCCTAAAGCCCTTCTGGAAGTGCCCGAGGGTGCTATTAGTGGCTGTGGATGGGCCAGGCACTTGGCATAGGTGTTTGAGCGTCTTCGCACGTCTTTTTCTTTTCCAAACCTCTTTCCCCCAAAGTATTTCCACTCCCACCCACCCATCCCCAACCCCTGCGGAGCTGCTCTGTGTAGGGCAGCGGGTGCTGCAGACATGAGGCCAGGGCTTCCTGGCTTCCTTGGGCGGGCAGGTAGGACAGGAGTCGCAAGGGCCCCGAGTTCACTCGGCCGACCGGGACGCATGCACCCCACCCGCTTCGCGGCCCTGCAAGCGCCGCCAGCCAGAACTCCCGGAATCCCGCGATCCGCGCTGCGTCGGCTCCCCAGCCTCCAACCCGCCGCCCCAGGGGGCGTGTCCCGGGCGGCTTCCGGGTCCAGTCACTGGCGGGCGCTGCCCCAAAGGGAGGCGCCGAGGTGCGGTGGCAGCGCCCTCTGCCCGGCCCCGGCCCCGGCCCCAACCAACTCCATCCCACCTCGCCGGGCGGCGGGTACTCACCATGCGGATCTGGGTGCTGATGAGCACGTAGGGCATGGTGCGCGCGTCCCGGCCAGGCTCCCACCCAGGACTTTGGGCTCAGCGCCGACGCCAGCCCCTCGAGCTCCGGGACTGCGACCCGCCGCCCAGACTCCAGTTACTCCAGCTCTGGCCTCGGGCGGCGCCAATCCCAGTGCGCCCGGCCCGTGACCGCCGCGGCAGGCCAATCAGGATCGGGCGCCCGTGACGCGCCCCCGCACTTGACGAGTCAGGCCCGCCTCCTGCCTTCGGGGCAGTGCTCTGGGGCACAGCGCTGGGGTGTTGGCGCGCACCCGCCGCCTGGAGTAGAGGGTGGCCCAGAGGGCGCGGCGGGCTGCGGCGGGCCGTGCGGCAAAGAGTGCGTATTTACCGTGCTTGCTCTTTCTGCAACACCTCAGGCACTAGGTTGCAAAGTCCTGGTCCCCGCCCCCGTCCCTGTGAAACAGGAGGGGGCAATCGGCGACCCTCCCAAAAGGTCCCTCCCAAGCTCCAGCCCATCCCACCCAGGGACGCCTCTAAAACTCTTAGCCGATCCCCACTTCCCGTCCCCAGGACACGTTCTCCGGGGACTCCTTCAGCGCACGGGAGATAGGGGTGCGACGCTTGTGGCTCTAGCTACATTACTACCTCGTGTGCACGGTGCATTTCCGCCTCCCTGACTGTAATTCCTAGTGCAGCGGCCGAACCTTGCATTTCTGTGGCCCCAAAGGCAAATCTGTAAAGGAACTGAGCGTTTGGCAGTGTGCCCGTCCCGGAGGGATTTAAACCAATGGAATCTGACCTCCACTTGGGAGAGCTTCCCGCGAAGGTGGAGAAATGCAGCGCACGCGCGGGAAATCACAAGGCAACACCTGAGTCGAAAAGAAACTACATTCCCGGCACCAGCCCCCGGTGAGAGGGCAGCAAGCGCACCTCGGTGTGTCCACGCCCTCATCTAGAAGTTTCAAAATCTGAAAACTCAAAAGATTCTTTACCTGCTTTGTGATTGGTTCTCTAAAAAACAAAGCAAAACAGTAACAGCCTGTAACCTTCCCTGGCCCTTGAACCTTCTTGTCACTGAAGGGCACTTACAGGCGGTGCTCTGTGCCTCCAGCTGCATGACAAACGTGGAGAGCGCTGTAAGGGAAACGCATTTGTAATCCCAAAGGACTCTTACCGTCTGTTTGACTATTCTGGACTCTCTGCCCCTATTCTCCACCTCCAAGTCTAACAATTTAGCTAGAGAGGTAAGATACTCATGCCTAACGAAGGATTCGTTAAACTGACAAAAGATTAATGCCCAGGACATATAAAGAATTCCTACAAATCAACAATGAAAAGATAAGTCAATAGAAAAAACATGGGCAAATGACTTGACTAGGCACTTTCAAGAGAAGGAATGGAAATGGCCAATAAACTGACGACATGGTGTTCAATATCATTAGAAATCCCACAAATGCAAATCAAAGTATATTTAATTTTTTAAAGATATATTTATTTTATAGAGAGACAGAGAGAGCGAGTGCCAGTGGGGAGGGCAGAGGGAGAGGGGGAGAGAGAATCTCAAGCAGACTCTGGGCTGAGCTCTGAGCCCACACAGGGCTTGACCCTACCACCCTGAGATCATGACCTGAGCCGAAACCAAGAATCTGAGGCTTAACCAACTGAGTCAGGCACCCCTCAAACTACATTTTAAACCACAGTGAGATAGTACTTTAATGATTTGCTAAATAAATAAATCTGTAAACATTGAGTATTGGTGAGAAGATCCAACGACTGGAACACTACTGTTGAGATTGCAAAGCGTTATGATTGATACAATCACCTTGGAAAAACAACTTGGCAGTTGTGCATGGGTATGACCGAGCTAAATCTCTCCTAGATAAACCTCAAGAAAACTCACTCATCAGGATACATGTATAAGAATATTCATAACAGCACTGTTTGTACTTGGCAAAAATACATGGAAACAGTCCTTATGTCCATCAAAAGTGGAGTAAGTTTTTGGTTGATACAACGGAAACTGCATAGCAATGAAGAATGCTAAGTGCAAAAGTAAAGAGATGCTTAACTGACTGAGCCACGCAGGTGCCCCTGGACATTTCATTTAAATAGAGTCCTATACACCTGCACGCCAGTGTTTACAGCAGCAGTGTCCACAATAGCCCAGCTATGGAAAGAGCCCAGATGTCCATCGACAGGTGAATGGATAAAGAAGATGTGGTGTATATACAATGGAATATTACTCAGCCATCAGAAAATGAAATCTTGCCGTTTGCAATGACATGGATGGAACTAGAGGGTATTATGCTAAGCGAAATAAGTCAATCAGAGAAAGACAAATATCATGTGATCTCACTGATACGTGGAATTTGAGAAACAAGGCAGAGGATCATAAGGGAAAAGAGGAAAAAATGAAACAAGACGAAAGCAAAGAGGAAGACAAACCAAAAGAGACTCTTAATCTTAGGAAACAAACTGAGGGTTGCTGGAGAGGAGGAGGGTGGGCGGATGGGGTAACTGGGTGATGGCCATCGGGGAGGGTACGTGTTGTAGTTAGCGCTGTGTGTTGTGTAAGACCGATGAACCACAGACCTGAATCCCTGAAACAAATAATACATTATATGTTACTAAAAAACATAACGGTTAAATAACAATTCAATAAAAAATATGTGGTTAAATTATAAAGAAGAGTAAGGGAATGACAAAGGTAATATTCAGGGCAGTGTTTACCTCTGAGAGAAGTGAAAGGGACCGCAGGGACAGCTGTGCAGGAGTCTTACAAGGCAAAAGTGATGTTTTCTTTCTCACACTAGGACCTGGATGTTAACGGTTATATATGTCCTGAATCTTTATTGTATTAGAAGTATTACAGATACCCTTTTGTAGCTATTGAATATTTAATAAGAACAATTTTTTTCGTGTCAGGTACCTTCGTGGTTAGACACAGGGGGTAGGGCCACCGTCCCAAGGTGTTTGACTGTGTTGCTTGCCTCTCTTGGAAGAGCCAGCTAGGTAGATGAGGGTTGTCTGTTGGGGGCAGAGGTGAGAGCAGGAATCTGAAGGCTGCTCTGTTCTCTCAGGCTGGGCTGGGGTGAGGAGGAGACGGGAAGACAGGAAGACAGTGCATATCTCAGGCTGCCAGAGCTTTATTACATTTGCAAAACTGGTCCGCAGATGGCACAGATAGAGAGTTCCATCCAGAATCACCCAGCCCTCGCTGATTGTTCTGGCAGCCACATGCCCACCAGATAAGATCTTTAATATCCAGAGGGAAATGAATTCCCCTGCCTGGTCTGCCCATCTGGCCTCACCTCTTGCCACAATCAGTTTATCTGGCAGATCTTCCTCCCCTGCAGAAAGAGGAGAGCTTGTGCTTCCACAAGTCAGTTTTTCATCATGAAGCCATTGTCTAAGTGGTCGGGCCTGGATATTGGTTATTCCTTCTTTCCTTTCTTCCTCCACATTCAGCTTCTATGGGTGGCTTCTGCATTGGAGCTCAGGGAATGTGGAGGTGAACGGAGCATGACCCCAACCTGGAAGAGTGAACACTCCAGTTGGGTAGCCAGACTAGAAAGCAAATAATCATGGAACCAAGTATAATGGAGGTAACCAAGCCTCAGGAGCAGAGAAGAATAAAAAGATTAAGTCCACCAAGGTGGTAGTCTGGGAAGGTTCCCCAAAGGAAATGACTTTATTTTCTCCAAAAATTAATATTTTTTCTTATTACTAAAGAAACACATGCTTATCTCAGAAAAATGCTTATCTTATTACTAAAGAAACACATGCTTATCTCAAAAAAATTATGGAAAAACTGTATTAAAAACTCTTTTCTCACCACCAAGACAATGATAGTGTATCTCAGAAGATACCAATTCAATGGAATCCTTAAAAATAAGTAGGTTGTATTGGTAAATTTCTATTCCTTAGGTTGTAGAGTGGGAACCTTGTTGCCTTTAAATTGTTCTTTACAGTGTACATTACATTAAATGTACTCTCTTATTTGTAAACTATCTCACAATTAAAGGTAAATATATCTAGTCAAGGATTTGAGGAAGACTCATTTAGGTCATTCACCTGTCACCAGACGAAACTTTAACTTGAAAGAAACGCTGGTGGTAAAACTGGAATCATAGTCCTGTATTTTCAGTTTTTAAAATTATAAGAAGTTGCATAAAATCTCAAAAGTAAAGTGAAATTATAAAAATCAACGGGCCAGGGTGGAGTTAACCTTAAAAATAAAACTGCCAGTTATTTTACCAGCAAAAACATAGGTTTATTCAGGAATAGCAGAGGTTTGCAATCTAGGACAAGGAAGCTACAACAAAACCATAGGCAAGTTCGACAAACAAAGGAGAGGAATGCTATTTTATGGAAAAGAAGGAGGAAGTTGGGAGGAGTTGTTTGGAACACCAATGCATTGGAGAGTAGCAAGAGTTTGGGGTGATGATGGGTTTTCATTGGCTGCGTCGCAGAGGCAGCCGATACATTGCAAGGGATGCAATGTACATCTTTCTCTGTGGGAGCCTGTGGTTTATGGCTCTCTTCTGTTGAGATTCTTCCGTTAGGGGTCTGTGATTGACAATTCTTTCTGTAATTGACGTTGAGTGGTATGGTTGCTCCTTCCCCTCTTCCCTTCTAGCAGCCTGTGTCTACATTGGTGGTTTCCCTTTATTAATTTTCACAGTGGGCACAGAAATCCGGAATAATACAGCTTTTTAAAAAATGAAATGGCATCTGAACCAATTTAAGCAACTAGAGATCAACTCAAGTTTCGGCCTCACCCAAGTGCTTAAAAAATGTTATCATTAGAGGAATGAATTTCATTTACATTCTGGAAATGGAAAAACAGTTTGTAACCCTGTTCTTAAGGTACTACAGATAATGTAAGGTTTATGATTTTTTTAGTGCTGCCATTTGCATCTGTTCTGAGAGTTTTTAAGTATCATTCGGCAGAAGCTGGCCCTGGTGACTCAAGGACCTCTTGTAAGTAACCAACAATTTATCTGGTCTAATTTGAACTGCCAAAGGTGCTACTGTCTTATGCTCAGTAAATGGTTCGAGTAAAAATGCATGAGCAAATCAAACCGAAATTAAAGTCTTAGTTCTGACAGAGTGCCAAGGAAAGGTGGGGAGAGGGTGGTGTTTTCCAGAATGACAACGGGCTTTTCTAGGCAGAAGCCACAGTAGACGCAAAGCGAGAAAGACATTCGGAAACAGCAGAAAACTGGTGTGACTGGAGGGAAATGGAACCTCATCTGGCCAGACAGGGGTACTGCTGGAACATCGGACCCAGAAGTCTCCCAGCTCTCCTCTTCCCCTCCTCCCTTCTCTCTCCTGGGTCCCTCCTTCCCGCTCCCGCTGGCGCCGCCCCCTGGAAAAAGCGTGGGCGGAAACGGAGCCTCGAGCGGTCATCTCACCCCGCCTTCCTAACGGCGCGCAGGGCTGGCGGCGCGGCTTGATGACGTCACGGTCATTGACAGCGTGAGGCGGCGGCCGTGGCTGCTGCCTCCTTGGTTGTGAGCGGCCGGTTAAGGGTCAGAGTTGATTTGCTGCCGGGCCAGGGCGACTTCCAAGGGGGGGGTGGTGGTGGTGGTGGCCTGGAGTTTGCAGCCGGGGCGGCGGGTTCGTTGTCTGCAGTGTCGTGGGCCTGGGGGAGGGAGTTGAAGGCCCAGAAACCTGACTCTGAGATCAGGGCTGCGGGTGTGTTGGAGGGGAGGCTGCGCCCAAGGTGGGTGAGAGGTACGGTAGTCACGCACAGGGGTCTGGCGGAAACCTTAGGATCCGGATTGGGGTGAGGGTAGTCGGGAGCTTCGGGGTGGGAGGACCACGCTCACGAATCTCTCTTTCCCTGCCCCGCCCGCCTGCTCCCGGTGGTTCACGCGGGCTACAGGTGCAGCATGTCTAGACTGGGGGTCTTGGGCGGCGCCCAAGCCGGGTTGGGACTGTTGCTGGGCACTGCCGCGGGCGTTGGATTCCTATGTGCCCTTTACAGCCAGCGGTGGAAACGGACCCAGCGCCATGGCCACAGCCAGAGCCTACCTAACTCTCTGGACTACACGCAGACCTCAGAGCCGGGTCGTCAAGGTACAAGCCGGTCACCTGAGGGCACAGTCAGTGGCTGACGGATGGGCCCAGGGTCCGGGCTGCCTTTAGCAGAGCCCGTGGAACAGGACAACGGAGGGGGGTGTCTGAGAGTTTCACTTTTCTGTAAAGCTTATTGAAAAGGAAAGCAGCCTTCCTCTTCTGTACTTTTTCTTGTAATCCCAGGAAAGCGTATTGTGAAAAGGCTGTTTAGCTTTCACTCTTAGTTCAGGCTACAGTAGTGCTACGTACATTTTAAAGGCACTTGCTTAGTGTTGGGGCGAGGGGTTTAATAAGTAGAGAAAGAGTCCAAAATAAGGCAAAAGGGAAAACTAATCTTAGGGGAATTAAGCCTTGAGGTTTATGTATTAAATTATGTATGAGAATTTGAAGGGAACTTGGAAACTATCCAAGTTTTTTTTTTTTTTAATTGAGATTCAAAAAGATTATGTAACTTTACCCAGGGTGTCACAGAGCAATTAAGTGGTAGGATTGGGCCTGGTCACCTGTGGCTGTGGGCGTGCGTGTTCTGCAATTGAAGCTGAATGTTGCTGGAAGCCAGCCACAGGTGAAGTGGGTAGTGCTTTTGTTTTGCAAAACTTTGACCTTAAGTTATTTGAGCAAAGCATCTAGGGCTGGTGCAAAGCACTCTCCTCAGGTGTGTGTAGTAGAGAAGCTTTGTGATCATGTCACCCCATGTTAATTGGCAATGAGTGTTTCTCTGATAACCAAATGTTGGATGGACTGAAAGTTAGTTTTAGAGGAGTCTTCAAAGAGTTACCAATTTAGATTGCAACTGTTTGTCAGCATTTTATAACCTGCTGGTAGCCTAGTATTGCAAGTGTGCTTGTCTTTCCTTTCTTTTCCTTGTGGCTTATTTGTAATTTCTTAGCAGTAGATGTTTGGAGAAAGTGGCCGTGTTCCCAGAGGTCTTTCTTTTTTAAAGTTTTATTTAAGTAATCTCTACACCCAACATGGGGCTGGAACTCTCGACCCCGAGATCAAGAGTCGCATGCTCTACCAACTGAGCCAGCCAGGCGCCCCCAGAGATCATTCTCGCTCTACGTTCTTGAATAATATTGGGTGTGTACTGTACTCCAGCCTAGACTCTTAATAGATTTCCTTTAACACATTTATGCTTGCCTGGACTGTGGGTCCCGCCTTCCTGGTTTCTTTACTGTTTTTACATTTTCTAGTCCAGCGGCCTTGGGTAGCTACCGGTTTATTAGCATTTATTGTTGGAATTTACCCAGAGCTCAAATGAGGGCCCGGGAATGGTGTTCTTCCCATGGGGTGTGGATGGGCTTGTCTCTTAGTAACTGCCCCTTTCTCTTTGCCCTTCACTAATGATACTAAATGGAGTCCTTGAGAGGATCTCAGAGAGTTTCTTTTGCTCTTCTTTGCAAAGTGAAAGCTCAGAATTTGAGCTCAATTTTAGTTTTGCTGTGTGGTTAGTCTTGACTGCCTAGTATCTGGGACCTAGATGGACAGGTAAAGGGTTTTGTTTTCCTTTCACAGGGCAGGTGTCCTGCCTTCTAGGTACTGCGTTCTTGCAAGCATTTTACATTACCTGCCGTGGGGTGCGGTATTGCTAAAGGCCCTGGTGTGAAAGGTTCTTGAAACAGAGGGCTCTTGTTTAGAGATTGGGATCTTGATTTTTTTTTCTTTGAAGTTACTCGAAGACTTGTTACCAGGACTTAGCTGCGAACATATACTGTCTGAGCCTCAAGGGTTTTGGTAAATTGAGCTCCAGTGAGAAGCAAGTGTTCTTAAACTCCAGGTCCAAGACCTTTTCCAAGACCTTTTCCTCACTGCGTCCCCTGAGCATCACTGCGTGCTGTCCTTCCTTCAGTGAGGCCTTTTCGGGCGGTCCCCGGTGAGGCTGGAGATGCCGCGGTGTTGCCCAGCCTTCCGCGAGCGGGGCAGGAGGACGTGCTGGAGCGCCTGGACTTCGTGCTGACCAGTCTGGTGGCCCTGCGGCGCGAGGTAGAGGAGCTGAGGAGCAGCCTGCAGGGGCTTGCGGGGCAGATCGTCGGCGAGGTCCGGTGAGTGATGCAGCCTTCGGTCCCGCCGTGCCCCCTGCCCCTCGGCTTTTCCCAGCCCCTGTAGCTTTCTCAGCTGAGCTGAGTCCTGGCCTTTGCTGCCGTCTCTAAGGCAGAGGCCGGTCTTATAGCTTCTCACGTCATTGGCCAGGAAGCTATATGCTTGGTACCTTGCCTTCCAGAAGTTCCTTGCTGCTGTTGGGCCCTCCTGGTCTGTTGTAGCAGCTGACATGCTTTGTGCCCACTCAGCTGCTCTGCCGGGGCAGCTGGGTCCAGGGAGCTGCCCTTCTTGTTCTCCTAAGGGTAGAAACCCAGGATTTCCTCTGTCTTTGGCCCTCTAATGAGCAGCAGTAGTAAGAGGTTCCCTCATGGGGAGGGGAAAGACGGGCTGGCTGGGGCCTAATGGCGCCCTCTCTAAAGGGACCTGCCTTTCAGATCCCACATGGAAGAGAGCCAGAGAGTGGCTCGGCGGCGAAGGTTCCCATTTGCCCGGGAGAGGAGTGACTCTACTGGGTCCAGCTCCGTCTACTTCACAGCCACCTCAGGAGCCACGTTCACAGATGCCGAGAGCGAAGGCGGGTGAGTCCTTTCTCCTGGAGGCAGTTGTGGCTTCAGGCAGGTTACATTTTGTGAGAGTGCAGTTTCTGTATGGAAAATTCACACTGAGCTGCTGTCAGCAATCTTGGGAACAAGGTAAGGGTATGAATGAATAAAATCAGGAATAGGTGAAACAAGAAAAACCATCCACCTGACGTCACCCAGGCAGATGAGATGCCAACACGGCTTATGCTCGCACCTGTCACTTTCCTCGGGGTTGGTGTTTGCCAGGGTTGCCATCATCTTTACTTTCATTTCTCCTGTAACATTAATTGAGCATTTGCCTGTGCTATCACAAGGACTTTGTAACCATTGTTTTCCCTCACTCAGTGGCTGAGCCAGGTTTCCAGAGCCCTCCAAGCTCTCACTGTGCTCCCCTCTCCTGGGAGCTCCTTTCTTCCCACACGGGAGGCTTGCTCTCGCTCCGTTGCCATCTTTACAGGTGGGAGCCGACTGTCCCGAGTACTTGGTGGCCCAGCAGGTCTGACCGCAGGCCTTACTGTGATACGGGCTGGTGGACGGCCTCCAAACGTGGGCAGGCTAAGGGCTTTTTAAGTCACGAGCGCCATTTTGAACCTTGGTCTCGAGGATGGAGTTGGAATGAACATCTTTGTTGTGGTGCCGTCGTGGGCAGCTTCTGCCCTCGTCCGCTGCTAGCTCCCGTGAGGTGTCGAGGCTGACCTTTGTTTCTCCGTAAGGAAAAGACTGGCACAGAGAACAGCCCAGCCTTCTGTCGGGACAGAAGGACTGATTCGGCTATAAACACGCACACGGCCATTCAGGTGATCTTTGCCGCGATGTCCTCCTTCGGCGGCAGCACCTTGTGATGTTACCTACTGTTTCTTTCCCTCTGGCAGACACCATGCCAAGCACTTCAGAGCCATCTCCTCACCCGATCCTCCCAGCGGTGCTGTGAAGCGGGCGCCACGCTTCTGCCTTTTCCCAGACGGAGACGCTGAGCGAGGGGTGACGCCTTGCCCAGAGTCACGCAGCTAGTAGGCGCAGGCTCAGCTGCGCTCGTGCGCGGTGTGCGGGTCCGTGATCTAAGGCTTGGCTTGGCTGCGGGGCATGGAAAGGCCTTCGCAGGAAGACGTGTCCCCTGCAGTCCCCGGGAGCTCTTCCCGTGAACCAAGAGCTGCCACAGCTCACTGCCCGGGGAGGACGTCTGACAAAATTTCAGCCTCATTTTCTTGCTCGGGACAGTATATTCTCCGGCTTCGCCTCATTTGGTTTTCTAAGAAAATTAAGAATATTATTACTCTCTTTTTCCATATTACTGCCATTGGGCATCTGTCCTGGATTTGGTCGCTGATTGCTCGGGCACCCCTTGCAACAAGCAAGTGTTGGTAAGAGCTTTAGGCCTCCATTTGTGACTACTGTTGTCAGGGTTCTCTGACCCGTTATCTGTATTGTCAAGGGCTAATGGACGTGGCCCTTTTCAATTACCTAATACTTCTGTTTCTAGAAGGCTGTGTTAGGGGAGGGGGCAAAAATGGAATTCGTATTTGACCTATCTGGAGTGAAGAGAAAGAAGGACAAGGTAATTGCTAGTGGATCCTGAGATTTAAGGAGCATCTCTCTGCGACCCACTGAGGCACGTCACTAGGGTGGGAAACTTAACATTTGTAAGAAGGTAGAACAGAAGGAGAGGTCACAGCTCTGCCCAAGATCAAGATGTAGAACTCAAGGCCTTTCATGAGGATTTTAAGACGTTGTACAAGGAGTGCGTGAGTGGCTCGGTTAGTTGAACCGATTCTTGATTTTGGCTCGAGTCGTGATCTCAGGGTGGTGGGATTGAGCCCGGGCTGGGCTCTGTGCTCGGTGGGGGAGTCGGCTTGAGATCCTGTTCCTCTTCCTTTGCGCCTCCCCCTCTTGCTGGTGCCCATGGGCTCGCTCTTTCTCTTTCTCCCTCTCAATAAATCTTAAAAAAGAAAGAAGTTGTACAAACTTCTGGGAACAAGGAGAGCCAGAGGATTTAGTGGGGGAAGCTTATGAGTGCTTCACTGCTTGGGGTGCTCACTGGGGCTCTGAGGCCATAAGGGTGTTGGGATGAGAGGAAGGGTGGCCTTCTTACTTACGAGCAGGCTCAGCCCGTGACTGATCCTGTGGCGTGCAGAGGCTGATGGTGGTATGTGGCACGAGACTCTGGTTGAGCTGGCTGCCATCTGGGGCAGTGGCCGTGGTGAATAATTCTTTTTGTCATGGTCAGTGCCATATAGGTCAAGGGGGAGTTTTGGGAGGAGACCACAAACTCTGGAATGGCTTTGAACACGTGGGACTAGAGGAGGAGCGCTTCTTTGAGGGATGAAAGGCTAAGAATATTTGATAGCCTACTCCACTGAAACCTGTATTCCCTTCTTCTTCCAAATAAAATAGCAACTTTGAGCTCCCAGGGGACTGACTGAATAGGGCAGAGGCAGTCACCCCGTGGGTTCACAAGGTTGTTCCCTGAACATCGTACTAAACATAGCTTTACTTCTCTCCTGGTCAGAACCCAGCCTGCCCTCAAACACCAGCTCCCGCAGCAAGCAGGATGGCCTGCAACCTCATTGCCACTCCTTCTTGGGCATTTATCTCCTCGTTTGGGTTGGTCTTATCTTCCCCACCACTGAGCGTCTCCCATGCCTGGTTGTCTTTGAATGCTTCAGCTCAGCTCCTCTAATGGGGCTTAGGAGGAGTCAAAAGAAAGAAAATTATCAGAAGGGGATATGTGTGTAACTGAGTCCTTGATCATGGACTTGTGGGCTCTCCTCAAGGGGTAGAGTCGAGTGGCTCAGGCCTCCTTGCTCCGAAGGAGCCATGGGTTCTCTACCATATGTGGGAACAATGTGTCCCACCCAAGGGCACGGCTCCAGAGAGCCTTTTCAGAGGTCCCTGCCAGTCCCTGGCAGATGTCAAAAGCTGCAGGGCATGTTAAACAAAGGGGACCCCCCTTGCTCTGGTGGATTTCTCCAGGGGCTGGATTGGTGGTCTGACAGGTGTGAGAGCCCGGCGTGAAGATAGAGAAGCAGCCCGTGTAGCTGTGGAAGCCCTGGAAGTTCATGGGGCTGATGTCTGTGCTCGGTCTGAGCAGCGGCGTGCGGATTCGCAGGGCAGAGCTCGCTGACGCGGGGCCTCCTCACTGTGCAGCCTCACTGGGGTCTCCCTGCCTCACAGGCTCCACCAGCTCTTACTCTGTGGTGGCAGCAAAGTCCCTCCTGACCACTGCTTTTCCTCAGCCATGTGAGCTCCCTGGCATTGCTAGACATTCGTCGTGGTCAGCTCCTTGGAGAGACTCTGCTGATGCCTGTGCACGAGAAGGGTGGGAAACTTAACTCCTCATTGGAGGGAGTTCAGCAGGCAATAGGGTCCCCCTTTCTTTCTAGCAATAGGCGATACGACACTCTAGCTCCTTACCCCGGAGAACCCATTTACCCGTCTTGCCTTTGGGTCTGGCTGGGCTCAGTAGACGCTGATTTGATTTTCTCACTTGGGCAGGTTACTGTCCCAGGCTTCAGAATTGGTTGGGACTCTGTCTAGGCTGCCTCTGTGTGGTCTTGTCCATCACCACCCGGTTGGTTGTAAATCCTATGCCACTTTTCCTTGTCCCCTTAATTCCTAACGTTCCTACGGCACGTTGCTACGGGGGAAAGAACTCGGATAACATCTTTAAAAGCAAGGTGAAGCTAATCAGTACCCCACAGGTTCCTGTAGTAGCTGTTCCTGGGGCTCTTTGCTAGATGATTCTGGAAGCTCCTCTGTGAAGCGGCAGCACAGACTGGGTGCTCAGTCTGGTTGCTCACTTGGTACATTCTGGATGCAGCCCGCCTCCTTGTTGTGTCTGCTCTCTGGCCTAGCACTCGCAGCCGGACTTGACGCTGTCTCGTCCTGCCCTCCTTTGTGGGTGCCTCGCTCGTCTCTCCTTCAGGTCTGTTTTGTGCCAGCTGTAGGTGTCCTGTCCCTGTCTTTGATTCCAGGGTGGAGGAAGGCATATCCCTAAATGACCCTAAGATCTTCGCTGTGCCTCAGAACCTTCTGGCTCTGACAGAACCTGCTTTTCCTTCACTCGAGTCTGGAGGTTTCTCTGGTGTCTGCTTCTAGCCTCTGGAAGTCTGACATTGTCCTCTGCTCAATTTTTGTCTGATTCAGTTGGCAGTTAGGGAGAACACCCTCATCATCCACTGGTGAAGGCCGAGATCCACGAGAAACGTGGCCTTCTCTTCAGTGAGTGCATCAAGGTAGGGGTTCCAAGGAGACGCCTACCTGGCTTGTGGTGGCCCCAGAGATCCCTTCCCAGGCGCTTCTGTTTGCAGCTGCCTCCTCTCCTGATTCCAGCTGCAGAGTGGCCTTTCCCCACCCCCAGCAAGTTCCTAAGGTTTCCCAGGGCTACTCCTATTGTGGTTTAGGTTTGGCTGCTGACTTAGGACAGAGGTATACCTTGAATTGAGAGAGAAAATGTAGATATTTGGGCTGTCCATGGCCTCAGAGGCTGACACCCAGCCATGTTGTTTCTGGCGGTGCTTTTGGCTGATTAGGCAAGAATGACTGACAGACCCTTAGCCTGGTGAGCCATCTAGCTCAGGAGATCAGCTCCACCCACATTATGGTTTTTATCTTAAGTATTCCTTCTTTTTTACTTAAAAGAATATATGCTCACTAAAGCAATCATATGTAATGTTAAAAAGTAGAAAATTTCCTTTGATTCTTCTACCATGAGGTCTAGCAACATTCTGGTACATTCCTTTCTAGGCTGCTTCTTTCTAGCCTTTTTCCTTTTCTGATTATCTGGCCAACTTGGTAGCTTGGCAGGGGGTTCTCATTGGCCCCCGACTGCCGGTGCCCCAGCTGGTCACTTTCCCTCCAGGATCATTTTCCCAGCCCCTGGTTCCCATAGGAAGCTTTCTCTCAAGCACTGATTTCTGCCCTTAAGCGGTAGAAGTGGTTTTTACTTGGTGCTCTGGACAGCAGCGTCATGAAGAGCCCCACGTCGTGGGTGGGAGACTGACCTTAGAGCTCTGAGGCTAAATAATCTCCCTTGACCCTTCACTTCTCTTTCTCCGCCACAGTTACACCACAGCCAATGCCGAGTCTGACTACGAGCGGGACTCTGACAGGGAAAGCGATGACGGGGAAGACGAAGTGAGCTGTGAGACCGTGAAGATGGGGCGGGAGGATTCTCTGGACCTGGAGGTGGACGTGGCTTCAGGCCCGGCGGCCAGAGCCCTGGATGCTGGAGGCTCCCCTGGCCCGGAGGACGTGCTGCCCCTCCTGCAGCAGGCGGACGAGCTGCACCAGGGCAGCGAGCAGGACAAGCGGGAGGGCTTCCAGCTGCTGCTCAACAACAAGCTGGCGGTGAGGCTCCGGTGGCCCGTCTGCCCTTACTAGCCCCCCAGCCCCCTGGGCATGGTCGTTCGCAAGCCTACATGACATAGGAAGGGGAATGAGGGTGAGATGGCTGCTTCTGCATGGATCCCCCAGGGTTGCACGTCGGATTCCAAGTAGGCCCCGCACTGCCCCTCGGGGCCTGGGTGTACCGCCTGCCCCAGAGCTTCCTCCCCACGGTCCTCTGTCTCCTGCAGAGCCGTTGCAAAAGAGCTCTACCTCTTACAGTGGAGAGAAATATGGAAAGAACTGGAATATTTTTTTTTCCTCTTTTATTTCCCTTGAGGCAGAGCCCAAGGTGCCTGCCCTACTTGAAGTTTCCATCACAAGTGACAGGTGTGTAAGTCACTCAGCCACAGTTCCCTTCTCCTCTGGTTCACTGCCAGAATTTATGCTCACCCAGGTATAAATGCCCCAGAGTTAGAATGTTTCCTTTTCTTGGGCATTCTCACATTTTTCCTTGTGTCAGCAAGCCTTCTTGTGCCTCATTTCATCTTGCAGTTGACCTTTCCCCTCACAGTGTCAGGGCAGCATGCCCTCGCTCGGAGGCTGGTGCGATCTACCGGCTAGAGCGGACGGATCATCAGTTAGCCAAGTGCAGGCGGGAGGTCGTGTGGGGGTGGAGCGCTGTGCGTAAGGCTGGCCTGATGTCAGCGCGTAACACACTAGCTTGGACACTCCAACCTAGGGCTTGGGACGAAGCCAGAGCCCCAGTTCTCTGCAGCTGAAGAGGGGCCTCATCTATCCCTCTGTTCGGTCTGCAGTATGGAAGCCGGCAGGACTTTCTCTGGCGCCTGGCCCGGGCCTATAGTGACATGTGTGAACTCACCGAAGAGGTGAGCGAGAAGAAGTCCTATGCCCTAAATGGTAAGTGCTGACAGATTCCTGCTGGGAAGGGGACTGATCCTGGGGGTGGAGCTGGCCCGTCTGTGTGGGGCTCAGGGGAATCCCCAAGATATAGGCTGTCAGGGCAGTTGTGGCTCGGTTACTCACTAGGGACAAACTCTGGTTCCCAGGGACTTCTGCTTCCTTTTTGGGATAGCAGTCTCTGCTTCCCTGCACGTGGTGATTGATCCGGGTGCAAATGTTTGTAGGGGTAGTTGTGTCATACTAGCATAATTCTTTGCTCTCGTTCCCCAGCTGCAGCAGAGGGCAAAGCCTGCTCGCTTAATCTGAAGAGGGGTTTTTTGCTGCTGCTTAGGAATCTGGTTTGAGTTACGGAGTCTGTGGGGGCAGGTGCTGTCTAAGAATATCAGTAGAGTGTGTTTGGTGAGCGCCTGTGAGCAGCCGTCTGGAAGAATACGCTAGTTTAGGAGTCCTTGGGATTCACTTAACTCTGTTTGCCAAAGTCCGTATCCTGGCAAGTAGGGTGCATATGAATTATGCCAAGCTCAGGGCTTGTCCCTATCTGTCGTGTCACTGAGAATCCTGGGACTTTGAAAAATGACTGGTTTTGTGGGGAAGATGGGTCCTGCCTAGCCGCACACCGTAAGTCGGGCACTGTCCGTGAGCTGCTCGGTCTTGTGGTTTAGTTAGGTACCTCACGTTAACTATCCAAAGTAAATATGTCTACTTCCTCACTTAGAAACACTGAATCTCTTTGCTAATATAGAATCTGACAATACCTCAAGGTCATTGTTTCCAGCATTTGTAGAATTGTCAAAATAGAACACGTCAGTTGAGTTAAATATTTATTGATACAGCTCATCAGAAAAATCTCCAAGTTTTAACAGAAGGTGCTTAATTACTGCTTGCTTCTTTTCAAAAGTTTCTACGTTCCCTCCTAAATTTCAGGTAAGGATTATGATCAGCTTTTGGGCTGATATTTGGACTCCTGGTACCAGCAAGAACCTTTCTTTTGATCGTTGATCATCTCTCTCTCTCTCTCTCTTTTTTTAAGATTTTATGTATTTTAGCATGAGCAGGGGTTGGGTGGGGGCGGGGGAGGAGAGAGGGAGAAGGATAAGCAGACTCCAAGCCGAGTGTGGAGTCCGAGCGTGGAGCTTGATTTCACCCTGAGACCATGACCTGAGCCAAAATCAAGAGTCAGAGGCTTAACTGACTGAGCCACCCAGGCACCCCCATTGATCATCTCTTGTTAGTACCAGTGACCAGCATGAAATCCAAAGGTGGAGATAGCGTGATGGTTGGAGCAGCCATTGTCAGTGCTCTGGTCTGATCTGCAGAGCTTAAGGCATGACGTTCCTCAGCTAGAGGGCTCCTGGCTACTTGACAACCTGGGAGATCCTTGTCAAGAGCTTTATGTGTTTAGGCCTTGATTTATCAGTCTTGGTGCCTAGAAAACTAAACGAACATCATTTCTGGTCAGACATTTGGCTCTGGTGAGGAGTTTTGGCCTAGAGCCGTGATTAATGTTTTTAGATCATAGAGCCTTTTGAGAATGTGATCAATTTGATAGGCCCTCTCCTCAATAAAACATACATGTACCTAAAATTTTAGACAACTTCAGAGGGATTCATGGACACCCTGAAGCATGCCCACAATGCTCTAGGGTAAGGTCTGTTGGTGACGGTTTGATTGCCATTGGGTTGTTTTATATTTAAAATGCTTTGAGGGGCACCTGGGTGGCTCAGTCAGTTAAGTGTGGACTCTTGGTTTCAGCTCAAGTCCTGGTCTCAGGGTTGGGAGGTCAAGCTCCGCCTGGGGCTCTGCAGTCAGAACAGAGTCTGCTTGAGAGTCTCTCTCCCAACCCCCACTGCTCACACACACTCTAAGGAAACACACACACACACACACACACACAAACTTTGAACCCATCAGCTGGGTGCTGCAGAAAGAAGGTGGTTGGGCAGCTGATGACAGAAGTAGGGAAAACAACAAGGTGAAGCCGACGTTACCCCTGAGAAGCCGTCTGCGTTTCGTTCTCAGATTCAAAATTATCCCAGACAAGTCCTTGTCAGCGCTGGCTCACCTTTGTCCCTACAGGAAAAGCAGCAGCGGAGGCCGCCCTGGAGAAGGGGGATGAGAATGCTGCATGTCACCAGTGGTAAGAACACCGTGCAGGGTCCCAGGAAGAGCTAGCATGAGTTATACTGGCAGAGAGCCACTTCCCTGCCAGAGGAAACAGGAGAGGGAGCTCTGGCCTTCATTACCACATGGCTAGGCCAGGGACGCAGGGGAGTTTTCTGTGGAAGGTGCCCTGGGAGTGAGGCAAGGGGAAATTCGAAGATTTGTTGTTGTTGTTGTCGGGGCTTAGAGAAATGCGTAGCTTTTTAAGAGTCATCCCTGCTACAAAATGTGGGTTCTTGGCTCCTCGGGGAGGCTGGCACAATTTGTAGCTCCCATGTCCTGCACAAGCTCTTCTTTCCTGTAACTAACTGCAGTCCCCGGCTGGTGGTAGACGTTGCCTTCTTCGCTTGGCTTGCATGAGTTAAAGTGAACGTGAGCTCACCCCCAGGAAGTTTAGTTTATTAGCTTACAAAAACATCAGCCCTGCTTTTGTTGTCTCATGTGAGGCAAAGTTCTGCCAGCTTCCATGGGTCAAGGCCAACTTGTGTCCTAGGGCCTGGTTCCAGCACCTCAGTTTTAGTGAAAATTCCCTTCTCACTTCCCCTTTGCTTTCCGTATTTCTGTCCTAAGATTGTGTCTGCAAGAGCTCTTCTCAGAGGCCAGCTCATTGCCACTTCCCTGTGGATTTCCTTGGGGCTCCTGGACTCCAAGGATGGAAACTGGTCTCATACTTTTTTCTTGGGGAGTGGCTGCTTGCAGGAAATACGGAAATGAGCCTCTGCAAGTGTCAGATACAAATGCCCTCCCAGATATTTGTTGAATATATGAAAAGCAACTTGGGTCTCTGGACACTCATTTAATGTCAACTGTGCTTCCAGAAACAATGCTGGGGGATGGGGTAGTGAGACCTTTGTTTTTGAAGACCGAAGATGGGAAGCTGGCTGGCTTTGTTCCCTTGGGAGGGAGGATGTGGAGAGGACTGAAATCTGAAGCCTTTCTTCCTCTGCTTCTGTTCCCAAATTAACATTAGAATTTCCTAGAGTATCCCATCCCAAGGACATGCCTGTATGCTTCTAAAGCTAATGAGACCTTTTAGTGTGTGCTCAGGAGATAAGAACCAGTATACTTAGGTCCCTTATAGTTTGATGCTGATTATTAGAAATCTGCTTTTTAAGTTTTTATGACCCCCCCCAAAGGCTATACTCATTATAGGGGAAATTTGTGGAGACCTGGACTGAGACACTGCCTAAATGTTAATTAAGTATGAGAAGTTTACTGTGGTGGGCCCTACGTTTTTTGTACCTAGCATACTTTGGAGAATTGGGAGCACAGATCTGTGAAAAGAGGAATTTCGTACATACAGAAATGCTATTTTCAGCTCTACTTGAGGGGGAAGGGGGCAGTGGACGGGAAGCCGGTTCCTCGTCGCTGAGCTTGCCGCGGCCTCCCCCTTAGGTATGCGGTGCTTTGTGGGCAGCTGGCCGAGCATGAGAGCATCCAGAGGCGCATCCAGAGTGGCTTTAGCTTCAAGGTGAGGAAAGGCTTCTCTCCCTTCCGTTGTGCTGCTCTAGTCCAGATTCCCTGCTCTTCCCTTGCTCCTCGCAAAGGAGGTTTCTAGTCTCTACAGCTTCTTTAGCAACGCTGGTGTCAATTTATATTTACATTTTCCCCCTCAGGAGCACGTGGACAAAGCCATTGCTCTCCAGCCAGAAAACCCTATGGCTCACTTTCTCCTTGGCAGGTGGTGCTACCAGGTAAGCTGAATTCCGGGGTGCCTGGGTGGCTCCGTTGGTTGAACTCCTAACTCTTGGTTTCTGCTCAGGTCATTTTCTCAGGGTCGTGAGACCGAGCCCGTGTCAGGCTCCAAGCTCAGCAGGGAATCTGCTTGAGATTCTCTCCCTCTGCCCCCCTCCCTCCCCAGCTTTCTCTCAACAAAACAAAACAAACCACCTTTTTATTCACACTTTGATCTTTTGGTGGCAGGTCTCTCACCTGAGCTGGCTAGAAAAAAAAACTGCTACAGCTTTGTTTGAAAGCTCTCTCAGTGCCACTGTGCAGGATGCCCTCCAAAGCTTCCTAAAGGTATTGGGAAGGACGGGAGGGAGTTCTGGTAGGCCGCAATCTTATGCTTGCTTGTTCTGTGGGGAAAGTTCCCTAGACCAGGACTGGAAAGCTCTATTTAATAAACTTCAGCCCGACTTGATTTTGGTAATCACCTTTCTGAAACGCCTTCTTCCCTTTTCTAGGTTGAAGAACTACAGCCAGGATTTTCCAAAGCAGGGAGGGTATATATTTCCAAGGTAAACTCACCTGCGTTTTTCAATGTAGATGGAACTATGTATGTTGATATATAATGGGAAGTCCTGAAAGTTCAGTCTCCTGGTGGTGTTTCTCCAGGTTTTCACTGTTGTCTCTTCTCAGTGCTACAGAGAACTAGGAAAAAACTCTGAAGCTAGACAATGGATGAAGTTAGCCCTGGAGCTGCCAGATGTCACCAGTGAGGTAATACTTTGAAGAGCTTTTCTAATAAATACTGGGTTCCATTATTGAATCATGTGACCTTTTCAGGTAAGAAAATCTTCCCTCGAGGTTTTATTTCCCTACAGAAGAGTTTACACTTTTGCATGTGGGCTCCTTTATATATCTCACCGAGGGGGGAGGAGGCAGATCTCATAGGTTGCAGGCTATCCTGGGAAAGTAGGTTAAAGACTGTGATAACAGAGCTCAGAAAGGAAGGTTATCACTGGTTTGGGAAATGTTGGCTTAGATTTTTAAGTCCTAGTCTTTCTTATCTCCCTAGGATTCAGCTTTCCAGAAGGACTTGGAAGAATTAGAAGTAATTTTAAGAGAATAATCACATTTCAATGGCCTTCATGACCTGAGGAAGACTACCCTGCTTAGATCATCAGGAATCTAAGACTGCTTAAGTGACGGTCCTGACTCCTGGGTCTGACTGGTATCCATAACCATTCCCCAATTTCTTTCCTGTTACCCACCAGTTAATTTATTCTAATCCCTTACTTTATCTGAAATTGGGGAAATACTAAGGCCTAGATTTCTGTAGTTTGAATTCTTAAAGACTCAAGAGTAATAGAGCACTGGAGGCTGTCTTCCGTGTGCTGGTGCCGTGGATGAACTTCAAAGAGCTACAGGAACAAAACACAGAACCTGCACTCTGATCTTTTCTACTGATTAATATTAAACACCAAACTGTATAGTTCTAAGGCCATACCCTATCTAGCAGGGTAAAAGGAACGGTCAGCGCAGCCCGTGGATATCGTCCCATGGATACTGCCGTCTTCTCACCTATCATGTGAATTCTAACTGACTGTATTCCTGGGCCGAGGAGCTGGACCACTTCACTTCCAGAGTCCCGGCAGCTTGTGGAAGGACACTAGTGCATAAGGCTTATGGGACTGTGAAACAATGATGCTGAGGGAATATATTTTGGTACAAACCTGAAATAAACCAAATTTGACTATATTCCCCTATGTTTGCCATCAGCTTCTTTCTTGCTTGACACTTCCATAATTGTTTCCTACTATTGAAACTACTGCAGACAAATAGAAAAATAGCACCAAATAATTTAAGCTCTTGGGTTAAAGTTATTTTCAGTGGAAATTTTAGTTACATGTAAAACAGGCTAAACTAAGCTCTCTGCCTAACAAGGCCTGTTCCAGCTAGTTTACTCTTAGGGCCAACAGCACAAAGCCTAATCTCACCTGATAAATCCCACCTACAAGAATAATTGAGATAAGTTTATAGGACTGAAGGATTGAAATGCTTTTATACAAGAACCAAGCTTCCATTCTAGAATCTGTCACTCCAGCTTACTGTCATCCCAGGTTTGTTATGTGGTAGAAAAATGAAGCACAAGAGTGGAGAGGTACTCCATTCTTTAAACAAAGCCGCATTAAATTGATTGATTACGTCTTCCTATCTCCCTATATATAGTAGGATCAACACAGGCAACAGATTTTCTATGCCTTTCCTCCCAGTACTAGCTGACAGGCCCTTTGAAATTCAAAGAGCTGGTTAAAAGCCATCCTGAGTATAAATCTGAAGAAGAGGAAGAGGATCTCAAACCCCTAAAGTAGAATAATCCAGACAAGTATCAGGACTCTACGATGTAAGACTCACAAAGGCCACTGGAAAGTCATGGCATATTCATCTGTAATAATCTTAGAATGAAGGATAATAAGCTCCATCATCTGAATATATATCAACAGCACAAATAACTATTCGCAGCTCCACACTAAATCTACTTAAAGAGCCCCTGAATGCTTAAGATTCCAGAATTACCTTGAGTTACTCTTAGCAATTAAAAAAACCAAGCAAGTAGATGGTGAAGGGCTGGTGGTCCAGTAGGCCTGCTCTGTAGCCCTTAACTAAACACAAATTCTTACATATTTCAGGCAAACTAACTTAACCTGCTTCTGACTGACACAGTTTTACTGGCAGAAAGAAAAGAACCTGTGAGAAGACCCACTTTCTTTGCCACACAGGCATTCCAACATTGTTCAAACAGAGAAGAATCCAGTCTCCCCAGCTTATGTCTGCAAGAGAACTAAAGATTGTCCAGTAGATCGCTGTTAGTCCTGAGGCAACCCCAAGGCACTATGTCAAAGGTATTCCTTACTTCCCCTGAAATAGTTCACATGGAAATTAATACACTCCAGACGGAATAAACATTTCAGATCAGTTTGTGACTACTGACCTGTCTCCTGTTTACACCATCAGAAAAGCCGATACAATAGATGTTTTTCCGGAAGCCTTTTTCTGGCAGTCACAACAGGAAGAGGCCTATGAAGAACCCCAGGGAGCAGTCTTCTCCAACAGTCTATAGCACTTAAGGTTTAGCACAGGAAAAACCCCAATGTTTCAGTCTTTGGCATCTCCCACTCCATCTGCATTGATGGCAAACATAGCTTCAGCTTCAGGAAGACAGGGAGAGTCGTAGATTTTGCAGATTCTGGTTTCCCCTCTTCCTTTCCTCAGATATAGCCTGACCCAAAAAAACAAAACAAAAAAACAGACCAAAGTTTTAATTTAAAAATCTTTTTCTTATTTATGGTAGATCTAATTTTTTTTTCAGACCTATATAACTTTCTAGGACTTCGGGGAATCTTTTTGTATTCCTTAGGGGCATTTCCACCCTGGAGGAATCCACTCCTACCCTGCCCTCCCACCTTAGTGGATTTTCCGTACTGATACAATTACTTTTTTAATAATGAGGGAGAAGCATACCCTTCATATTCAGTCTGGCATATTTGAGGGCTTTTAATTCCATTATAAACTGAAAACATATGCACTAATCAGAGCATGACAGTTACGTTTAGCCAGGACTCCTGTGTCTAATTATACAACGGTAGCTTTAACTGGATTTAAATGGAAATGTTATATCTTCATGTCTACTTCAGTTAATATGACACTCCAAGACGAAGCCGCCTATCCCTTCACTTTACCTGGTTGTTGAGGCATGAGCAATGATATTTCCTCCAATAGGTTTTTTAGGATCTGCAGCAAACATGGCTGCTCCATCCACTTGGGCTACCACCTGGTTGGTGATTACCACTGCCACACCAAACTGATGGAGAAAGGATAAATGTCATTTTTTGTGGCCATTCTAAGGACCTTACTGCTGCCACCCCTTTCCCCACAAAGTAATGAATGATTAATATATCTCTTCCTATCTGTGAAACCAGGCCCTAATGCTCTGGCCTCCCAGCAAGGTCCCTGAAGATTAAGACATTCTCTGTCCCGATCCCACAACTTACCTCATCAGCAAGTCGCAGAAGCATCCGCAGAAATCTAGCCAAGTGCATCTGCCTGGCTGAAAGCTCCCCTCGACCCGAATAGTCCGTTCTGTAGAGGGCAGTGGCACTGTCTACAATGAGCAGTGCATACCTACAGGGAACAAGGACTCTATGAAGTCTACTTCAAGCCTGTGTCCGATTCTGCTCCCTTCCTCACTACCTTAAACTCTGATATTCAGTTATACTCGTACATAAATGTTTTATTAAAATATTTGTACAGCATTTATGTCTGAGGCACTATATAACGAGTAAGTTTCCAGTAAGTTCAAGTGGATTATGGCTTCATTTCTTAACAGTGACTTGACCTGAACCACAATGCAACAGTGTCAAATTAAGAACTAAAACTTAAATCTCCCCATTTCTAGTTCAAGTTACTATCAATTTGGCCAACAGCATATATAAGATTCAGGGTAAGGGCTCTGGGCCATGTTCAGTGTCTTCCACTGAGGACATACCTAGATTCTACCATCATGGCTGATGCTTGATAAAGGAGCTGGGTCTGGTGGTCTGTGTTGAACCCTCGAGCATACGCTACATTATCCAGGACATCACTGCCAGAGAGGCCATATCTAGAAGAAAATAGAGAACATCTTTAGGCTGCAAAGAAAACTCAGGCAGACTGGAAATTAATCTCTAGCAAAGAGACTGATTAGGTAAGAAGTGTTAAGGCTAAAGATATTAATTCCCTTTCTATTAGAAGTCCAGGCAAACTAGAGAGAGAGAACAACAGCAACTGCTTTGGAGTAGATCTACTGAATAGGACTTCCAGATAAATCAAATTTAGTCTCTGAGGACTCCTGAGCCAAAACAAATTTCCAAATACCATGTTCCAAATGTTCCCTTGGAAAAACCAATGCAACATGACAGAATTGGAACTGAAACAAAAATCATGAATCAAAGATCAATTAAATTCATATAAACTGTTGTTATAGAGGAATAAAACCTTTTTTCTCTTTCTTTTCTTTCTTTTTTAAGAGAGGGAGAGATGGGGGGGTGGAGGGGCAGAGGGAGAGAATCTGCAGCAGGCTCCATGCCCAGCACAGAGCCAGACGTGGGCTCAATCTTACAACCCTGAGATCATGATCTGACCTGAAATGAAGAGTCAGATGCTGAACCACATAAGCCACCCAGGTGCCCCTAGGAATAAAACCTTCTAAACAAGCACCCAAAACTTTAAGAAGTTCAAGAGAAACAAGTAGATTTCACTTCTCCTAGTCTCCTTTCTTGCTCATAACTAGTTACAGTTAAGACAGATTATATGACATGTATCCAGTACGGTTAAATAAGTGATACCTTAAATCATCTTATACCTCAATGATTTTTTTCCTTTGCATTTAAAAAACGCAAATAAAGGGGTGCCTGGGTGGCACAGCGGTTAAGCGTCTGCCTTCGGCTCAGGGTGTGATCCCGGCGTTCTGGGATCGAGCCCCACATCAGGCTCCTCTGCTGGGAGCCTGCTTCTTCCTCTCCCACTCCCCCTGCTTGTGTTCCCTCTCTCGCTGGCTGTCTCTCTGTCAAATAAATAAATAAAATCTTAAAAAAAAAAAAAAAGGCAAAAAAGGGGCGCCTGGGTGGCTCAGTTAAGTGTCCAATTAAGCCCCCCTCCACACTGTGCTCTCCCATTTTCTCTCAAAAAAAAAAAAAAAAAAGAAAGGCAGAGTATTTCCTATTTTTTAAAAATCTATTTTTTCCACCTCTGTAACGGCTACCTAAGACATGAATGCTCAACACTTTGAGCATTCACAAGTAAGCCAATTTTCATTCTCATTCTTTTTTTTTCTGAGTTATTTTAGAGAGAGCAGGGGGAGGGGCAAAGGGAGAGGGAGAGAGAATCTCAAGCAGATTCCATGCTGAGCACAGAGCCCCACATGGGGCTTGGTTTCACGACTCTGAGATCATGAACTGAGCCCAAATCAACAATCTTACACTTAACTGATGTGCCACCCAGCCACCCCAATGGGTCCCCATTTCTTCAAAGGTAAATTTTGATTTTAGCCATTTACTGAAGCACAACTAAATGCCTGCATTTTTACAAAGCTTCTCTGCACTTCTCAAATAGATGTGATGCTCCCTCTTCTGCACTTCCAGAACACTTGGTTTAGGCCTCTTTATGGCATTTGTGAGAAGCGACCTTACTACTCCTTTACTAGACTACAAATTCCTTGAGGGAAAAGACTAGGCCTCTCTTACCTAGCACCTTTTTTAATACCTAAATTCTGAATAAATGATACTGAATAAAGCTTTCATCCACAACCCAAACAAAAAGACAATCATACCACTTTAATCCAAGTAGTATTTTCATATTAATGTTAACCTAAAATCATTATAGTCCAAAAGTACACCACCAACTGCCTTATGTTACAGTTTAAAAAAAATCTGTTTAAGCAAAATCAAGGCATTCTTTGAGAACCCTAAGTTTCTATGTTTGTGATTCTATCAGTCCTTTACAGAAGCAAGTCTATTCTATGCAGAGACTCTGATCTTTACAAAAGCATACACTACATTAAACCTATTCTTCTGAGATTTAGCTTTAGTTAATAGCTTTCCTCCAGTTTTTTCTCCCAGAAAGAATAGAAACATTCTATCTAGCACTTGGATAGAACACTGCAATAAGCTAACCCTCAATATCAGGAGGTCCCACTCTAACCAAGTGCATTCTCCACATCATAAAATGTATTCTTCATATTAGGCACAGTCTTTGTACTTTCTTAGGCACTTCAAGTACCTGCTATTTTTGCCACCATCAACACAAGTAGAAGTTTAGCTTTGGCATTAAGTGGGTTGATGATGATGAATTATTAAATCTGGGCATGAAGATAAAGAGACAGAATAAGGATAGAGTTTTACCTTGGAATCTTAACCAAAGGTACTGGGGATAAGGAGATAAAAATTTCCATATTTAAATCATGGCTGTAAGAAAAAGATTCAAGAGGCCGAAGTACTGTACCACACAAATCTAGATTTGCTCAAGAAACATTGATATCATCTATCAGGAAAGGAGATTATCCTTTGCTATCAGAATATGGATGGTTTACCAGGAAAACAAAGAGTTATCCTGGACTTTATGTCAGCAGCGTTCACAAAAACCACTATAGGGATCTCTGTGCTCACATTCCTGAAGCAGCACATGGAATTTTCAATTCCCACAATGTGGGAAAAACTGGCTGGAAGTAAGCATCACCTCTCATAGTGTTTCCAGAACTTCCTTAAAGAATAACCTGGAACAGCTGTAAATAAAAATTCCTGGGCCTAACCGAGACTTAATAAATCATAATTTTGGGGGAAGAGGTGTGGTAATTTGTGGAGTTAACAAATGTTTCAGGTGATTCTTAACATTTAAGTTTGAAAAAGAGCTGTACCACCTCAAGGTGGGTCCTGGCATTCTTCCTTCATGGTATTTAAAAGAAGTTTCAAAAGAGGTGGTGACACTGGGGCACGCTGGGTGGCTCAGCTGGTTGAGCATCTGGCTCTTGGTCTCTTTCAGCTCAGGTCATGATCTCATGGGTTATGGATTCGAGCCCCATGTCAGGCTCCGTGCTCAGCGTGCTCAGCATGGAGTCGGCTTCAGATTCTTTCTCTCCCTTCTCCCTCTGCCCCTCCCACCCTGCTCTAAAAATCTTAAAAAAAAAAAAAAAAAAAAAAAAAAAAAACACCAAAAAAGGCGGTGACACTGTAGCTAGCAATTATGGCCATGGTTCTTTACCATCTGCAGAGAGAGCTTGTTAGAACATTGCTGGACCCTATCCTGAGTCTCTGCAGTTTCCGATTCAGTAGATCTGGGGTGGAGTCAGATGATTTGGACTTCGAACAAGTTCCTAGGTGAAGCTAATGCAGCTGCACTGAGGACTGTGTTCTGAGAAGCCCCGAACTACAGTATAACCTAGATGGGGGGGGGGGCAATATTCTTCAACAGCTAAAACTAATGAGGGTTGTTCTGTTGTGAAGGGAAACTAGATTAAGGCTTAAGGAGGCCGGGTACCTTTCCCAGAACTGTAAACACAATATACATAAACAGAAATTCAATTTTAAGAAATGCTCTTGATAGGCAGAAGTGATAAAATGGATTAATGACATTTCTATTTAAACCTATTTTTCCTGTAGTTGACAAAACAGCCATAAACATGGCCCTACTTAATAAATACTATTTCATTCATTCATACTGTTTGCCCTTTTCTGGGGCTTAGGGATAAGTGAGTGAGGAAAACAAAGCCCTCTCCTCAGAGCCAACATTCTACTATCTCACCTACCCTATCTGAACACTCATTTATGTTAGTGGGCAAAATTTTAATGATTTTATCAAAAAAACTCAACTATTAAAAGAGTGTACTTAAAAATTAAAAGTGTGATTTCTGTGCAAGAACAAAAATAACTTTGGGAGGGAAGATACAGTTTAGTATACTCATCTTTATTTATTTATTTTTTAAAGATTTTATTTGATAGCACAAGCAGGCGCAGAGGGGGAAGGAGAAGCAGGCTCCCCGCTGAGCAGGGAGCCCGATGTGGGGCTCAACCCCAGGACCCTGGGATCATGACCTGAGCCGAAGGCAGACTCTTAACTGACTGAACCACCCAGGCGCCCCAGTATCCTCACCTTTAGAAGCCTAAAATCAGGTTGGAAGAGAGGAAATTTTTTTTTCCTGACAGATTTTGTAAGCAGACGCAAAGGGCTGCAATTATTGTTCCAACTGGTGTTTTTGCTGCAATGGTATACACATTCAATAGCTTGGATTCGTCAAATAGTAAACTGGGGCAGATAATTTGGTTATAATTCTAAAACTAAAAAAAGAAAATTCTCCTCAACTTAGCAAGGCAAGTTCCAACTTGGGTCTGATATCTCAACATGCAATTAAATTTTATTTAATCACTAGGTTTTGTACAATGTGTGGTAGGGACCAAATTATCACATTTTATCCTAGACAAGGGGAAATATGTAAAACAATTTTAAGAGTTTATTTGAAAGATTTATTAGGGGACAGAGAAAATTATACATTCTTTACCTGCTTTATGGAGGTATGCCGTATGCCATCAAATTAATCTGTTTTAAGTGTACAACTGAATGACTTTTTAAAGTGTTTTTTTTTTTTTTTAAAGATCGTATTTATTTATTTGTCAGAGAGAGAGCACGAGTGAGCAGACAAGCAGGGGGAGCGGCAGGCAGAGGGAGATGCAGGCTCCCTGCTGAGCAAGGAGCCCAATGTAGGACTCGATCCCAGGACCCCAGGATCAGACCTGAGCTGAAGACAGATGCTTAACCGACTGAGACACCCAGGTGTCCCTGAATGACTTTTTAGTAATAAAATTTGCAGAGTTGTACAGTCATCCTCACAATCCAATTTTAAAACATTTCCATCATCCCCAAAAGATCTCTCAAGTCTATCTGCAGTTACTTCCTATTCCTACTCCCTGCCCTAGGCAACCACTGATCATTCTATAGATCTTTCCCCTTCTGGAAATTTCATATAAGTGAAATCATAGAATACGTGGTCTTGTGTGTCTAGGTTCTATTATTTAGTATGTCTTCTCAGATTCATCTGTGGTATGACATGCATGGGTACCTCATTCCATTTTACTGTTGAATAGTACTCCACTGTATGCGTAAGCCAAATTTTGTTTATTCATTCATCAGTTGATGGACAATTGGGTTATTTCCCGTTTGGGGCTATTACGACAATACCATAAACATCTACATACAAGTTTCTATATGGACCTGTTTTCTCATCTCTTGGGTACATAATAACTAGAGCGCAATTGCTGGGTTATATGGTAATTTTACATTTAACTGCCACAGTTTTCCAAAGTAGCTTCACCATTTTACATTCTTACCAGCAATGTGTTAGGGTTCCAGTGTGCCTACATTCTCCCTACTTGTTACTGCCTATTTTATTACAGCCATCCTAGCGCTGGTATCTCACTGCGGTGTGAATTTGTTGTTCCCCTTGACTAATGATGTTGAATATCTTTTCATGTGCTTCTTGGCCGTTTATCTTCTTTGGAGAAATAGCTGTACGAATTCTTTGCTCATTTTTTAATTGGGTTGTCTCTTTATTGGTGGATTTTAAGAGGTCTTTGTATACTCTGGATACTAGACCCTTCAGAAATACGATCTGCAAATATTTTCTGACATTCTTTGGGTTGTCTTTTCACTTTAATAATGTTGTCTGAAGCACAGAACTTTTAAATTTTGATGAAAACTATTATCAATGTTTTCCTTCATGGATCCTTTTTGGTGTTTTATCTAAGAAATCTTTGCCTACCTCAAGCTCACAAATATTTTCTGCCTTTTTTCCTGAAAGTTTTATAGTTTTATTCTTACATTTAGGACCATCATCTTTAAAAGAATAATAATAAATATACATGACATACAATTGACCATTTTAACCTTTTTTAAAAATGTATAGTCCAGTGGCAGTAAGTACATTCCCATGCTGTGCAACCATCACCACCGTCCATGTCCACAACTTTTTATCATCCCAAACTGAAATTCTGTAGCCTTCAAATAATAACTCACAATTCTCCTCACTCCCTGCCCCTGGGGACCACTGTTCTACTTTCTGTCTTTATGAACTGGACTACTTCAAGTACCTCGTGTAAGAGGAATCATTACAATCTTTGTCCTTTTGTAATGGCTTATTTCACTTCACATGTTTTTAAGATTCATCCATGTTGTAGCATCTGTGAGAATTTCCTTCCTTTTAAGATTAATATTCCATTTTATGTTTATATGACATTTGTTTATCCATTCATCTAGTGATGAATAGGCCGGGTGTTTCCACCTTTTGACTATTGTGACTAGTGCTGCCATGAACACCAGTGTACAAGTATCTGAGTCCCTGTTTCAATTCTTTAGATACTCAAAAGTGGCACTGTTGAATTATACTATAATTCTAGGTTTAGTTTTTTGAGGATTCACCACACTATTATCCATTTTTGTTAAATTTATGTATGGTGTAAAGGTCTAAATTTATCTTTTTGCTTGTTGAAATCCAACTACATTGGTACCATTTGTTGAAAAGACAACTACTGAGGAACCATTAATTGCCTTGGTATCTCTGTCAAAAATCAAGTGACTATAAATGAAAGAGCTCACTTCTCAGTTCTGTTCCACTGATCCATGTCTGTCCCATTCCAGCACCACACTGTCCTAATTATTGTTGCTTTATAGTAAGTTTTAAAATTAAGAAGGCCAAGACCTGCAATTTTGTTCTCCCTGCTACCCCAGAATGTTTTGGCTATTCTGGGTCCTAGACATTTCCATATAAATTTTATAACCAGCTTGTTGATTTCTGCCAAAATCCTTCTTGAAATTAGAGTACGGATTGTGCTGAATCTCTAGATTAGTTTGAGGGAAAATTATGACTTTAATCTTCCAATTCCTGAATATGGACTGTTTCTCTAATTATGTAGATCTTCAATTTCTTTCAGCAATGTTTTGCAGTCTTCTGTTAAATTGATTCCTATTTTGATTTTTAATCATTTTGACAGTGAATGGAATTCAGTACTACTGTGAATGACGGAATTATTTTCTTAATTTTTGAACTGTTCATTGCTTGTATATGGAAACACACTGGATTTTTGCATAGTGACAATGTATCCTAGAACCTTGCTCAACTAATTTAGTTCTAGTAGTTTTGTGTTTCCAGATTTCTTAGGATTTTTTACATACAGGATCACTTCATCAGTGAATAAAGATAGTCCTACATCCTTCATTCCAATCTGGATACCTTTTATTTCATTTTCTCACCTGACTGCACTGACTACGACCTTCAGTACCTTCAGTATATTCCACCTTCAATGGAATGTAAATGGTGAGAGTGGACATCCTTGTATTGTTTCCAATCTTAAGGAGAAAGCATTCAGACTTCCACCATTAGGTACAGTAGCTAAATGGTTTTTGAAGTGAGATATGGTCCCCAACCATTATGGTTAAATTGTTTATTTTGCCTTTCAGTTATGTCAGTTTTTGTTTCACGTATTTTGGGGCCTATTATTAAGGTATGGAGATGTTTATAATTGTTCTATTTTCCCAATGAACTGAATTTTTAATTATAAAATGTTCCTCTTTGTCTCTAGTAATTTTTTGTCTTAAAGTCTATGCTTTCCGACATGAATATTGCCAATTATGGTTACTGTTGGATGCAATATCTTTTCCCATCTTTTTTTTTTTTTTAAAGATTTTTTATTTATTTATGTGACAGAGAGACAGCCAGTGAGAGAGGAAACACAGCAGGGGAGTGGGAGAGGAAGAAGCAGGCTCCCAGCGGAGGAGCCCGATGTGGGACTCGATCCCAGAACGCCGGGATCACGCCCTGAGCCGAAGGCAGAGGCCCAACGACTGCGCCACCCAGGCGCCCCTCCCATCCTTTTTCTTTCAACCTATGTGTTGAATCTACAGTGTTTCTCTAGAAAACAGCATATAGTTGTATGTAGTTTTTTATCCAGTCTGACTATAACTCATAGATTTTAAAGAAGAGTGCTTTTTTTCTAAGGAAGGTCATTCTTCTGAACTACACATAAAACTTTGGGGGTATAGACCAGTAAAAGAAGAAACACTCTTCAGACATACTAACCCTGGCAATCACTACAGTGACAGATGCAGCCAGATTTCTCTCATCTAGGGGCACCTGGGTGGCTTCGGTTAAGTGTCAGCCTTCCTTTCAGGTCATGATCCTGGCCAGGGTCCTGGGATCGAGCCCCGCATCCAGCACCTGCTCAGTGGAGAGTCTGCTTCTCCGTCTTCCTCTGTCCCACCAGCGCATGCTCTCTCTCTCTCTCAAATAAATTTAAAAAAAGAAAAAAGATTTCTCTCATCTAATTTAGTAACCTACCTCTCAGCCACTGCTAGCAGCCGTTCTGGTCTAAAGGTACCCTCGGTGTCAATGTACATGGCCTTTCCTTCTCCTCCACCTCGGTCAATGGGAAGCTAGACAGAACAAAAAGAACAGTGCGGAAATAACTAATCAACTTCCCTACCCACCCCCAATAAAGCAAAGGGAAAAAACAGTTTAAAGAGTCAATCAGAAGTTGGAGGCATTCCCTTCTAACAGAAATGCAACTAGTAGTAGATATGAAACTCCTGGTGTTCCACAGCATGCAAAGCCAGACTCCTGCCAGAATTGGACTGCTTGGAAATACAATCCAAAGCAGGTGATAAAATTTTATGACTGAATACCAACACAAGACTGAACAATTCTCTCAAGAGTACAAACCTTTGAAAGATCATTTACTACCTTAGCTTTAATAAGTTAGAGACCCTGATCCAATACCCAATTATTTTTGTCACATCCAGACCACACTTAACACTTCACTTTATTAAGCAGAGTTCGTTTCGTTTCTTCAGGTTCCTAAAGGGGTCTGGCAATGCCCCAGGGGCATTCTTAGTAAGTTTAAAGTATGACTGAGAGAGACGAAAAAAGGTGTTTATTCCAATAGTACCTACAGATGTTAAAAACAAAGGGGGAAAAGGAAAATAGAGCTTAAAAAAAAAAAAAGAAGAAAAGGGGCGCCTGGGTGGCACAGCGGTTAAGCGTCTGCCTTCGGCTCAGGGCGTGATCCCAGCGTTATGGGATCGAGCCCCACATCAGGCTCCTCCGCTATGAGCCTGCTTCTTCCTCTCCCACTCCCCCTGCTTGTGTTCCCTTTCTCGCTGGCTGTCTCTATCTCTGTTGAATAAATAAAATCTTAAAAAAAAAAAAAAGAAAAGGGAGGAATGCCATCAAAATTGTCTTATGAGCCACTTAGGGAAATCTTTGTTTTAGGCTACCCATCCCATGCCAGACACCTTTAAGTTCTATAAATTTTATGTGAATGATGCTAAAGGGTAGTTTCCACCCTAACAATCTACTTTGGAGCCATAATTCACCTTTAAATTCTGAGGGAAATCCTTTAGGACATTTTACATTAAGGGCCAAGAAGCACCAAATTTTCTTTCTTTTCCTATTTCTGAGAAAAAATTTTCCAAATTATGCAAGTACTATATCCTTATATTAAAAATTCATACAATATAGAAATGAGTAAAAAGTGAAAGCTCTTATCACTCTTATCACTCCCATCTCCCAGAAGTAATCTTCCAGATCGTCATCTATGCATTTTCATATAACACTCTTCATATGTGGTTCAGCCACTACTATGTGACTTTGAGAGTATTAATCTGTTTCCTTTTCCGTAAAATGTAGATAAAACCCACCTTATGGGACGGTTCTGAAGATTAAATAACTCACATAAAGTGTTTAGCGTACAGTGCCTGACATACAGAAAGCACTTTGAGAACTGATGATATTCTCCACCTCTAAGGCACTGACCTTACCACTCAGTTACAGAGGCTTAGTTAATTCGGAAAAGAAAAAATGATTATGTTATCATTTAATAAGCTGGCAGATAAATCTTAAGAATCCATGGAAGAAGCAAAGGATATGTATACAACAAAAGAGGGTCTTGATAGAGGAAAGGTTTGGATCCACTGGCCAAGAGGACAGCAAATGCTTAGTTTTTTGGGGAGGAGAAAATCTTGACACACAGGGGATAAGAAATTAAGATGAATGAGGATCCCCATTTCTCTCACTTTGTTATCTTTAGTGCTAGCATGAGAGAAAGCTCTTTTCCAGCTACAAAGGCCTCTATGGGCAGAAGGGAGACCATAGGTGACCAGGTATAGGTATGAAAAGTAGACAAGGTTCCAGTGTATTACTGAGCCAATTTCAAGGGGATGGACTGCATACTCTGCACTCCAGAGCATTCTGTCTCCTCCATCTTGCCCTCCAGTACCACTGCAGTCATCCTGTATTACTGAACTGGGACACCACCACCAAGTTAGTTATTTTTAATAACTGCTTAGTACCATAATTTAACTCTTCTTCCTATTTTACAGTGATGTAGGTTGTTTTGAACTTTCATCATTTTAAAATGCTGTGGTGTAAATTCTTTGTACATTTATCCTTGACTATATGTGAATAGTTGTATAAGCCACATTTTCTGTCAAAGGGTATATGCATTTAAAATTGGAATTTATGATAAACTGTCTTCTCTGAATTTTAGAATTAGTACTTTAAAGAACATGGCCTGTTCATTTTTGTGATTTAACTGTGGCTCTCAACTTTATGTATCTTCATTATTAGACAGAGATCTAATGTAATAGAGTTTCACTTCATTAAGAAAATCTGAAAAAATAAGAGCAGATAATGTTTAGATTTAAGCAGTAATTTAACATCCTTTCTGTAACACTAGTTCTAGCTCTTAGGCCGGTGAAATGTAATCCTTTCTGTTATTAATGAATTAGCATCCTTTTTCTCTCTCTTTTTTAAAAGATTTTATTTATTCATTTGAGAGCGAGCGAGAGAGGCAGAGACAGCACAAGCAGGGGGAGAAGCAGAGGGACAGGGAGAAGCAGACTCCCCACTGAGCTGGGAGCCCAATGTGGGGCTCGATCCCAGGACCTGGAGATCATGATCTGAGCAAAAGGCAGACACGTAACCATCTGAGCCACAAAGGCGCCTCTTCTCTTTTTTGGGGGGCGAGGGGGCGGGGAGAGTAGAGGGAGAGAGAATCTCAAGCAGGCTTCACGCCCAGCACGGGGCTTGATCTCATGACCCTGAAATCATGACCTGAGCCGAAATCAAGAGTCAGATGCTTAACCAACTGAGCCACCCAGGCACCCCATGTATCTATTATTTCAATAAAACATGATCTTAGGCATTAATTAATTCACTGTGTCTGTTTCCAAATCCTCCCACGAATGAGACTATAACCAAAAACGTTTTGGAAGAGATACTTAATACAGAGGTAAAGCAGAAAATAGAGGAGAGGAGTCCTTGAGAACATGGCCAGAGATAGTAACCAGATCACACTGATAGGATGGGGTTTTGAAAAGAAAAGAGACACTTTTTCCATTGTAGCCCAAGATAAGAAAAGATGGGTATAAATGTCGGTGGATTTATAAATTTGATGTGAAGAGCAGGTTGGTCATTGGCTGAGTGAGGGTTGAAGGGAACATGAAGGTTTGGAAAGAAAGGACAAAACATGAGAATTGTCGTACTGAATGGGAAAAAGAATGCCTAAATAGGGGCGCCTGGGTGGCGCCTTCGGCTCAGGGCGTGATCCCAGCGTTCTGGGATCGAGCCCCACATCAGGCTCCTCCGCTAGGAGCCTGCTTTTCCTCTCCCACTCCCCCTGCTTGTGTTCCCTCTCTTGCTGGCTGTCTCTGTCAAATAAATAAATAAAATCTTAAAAAAAAAAAAAAAAAAAAAGAATGCCTAAACAAATTTAGTAGGTCTTCCAAGCAGTATTGAATGTTAATCTAATGTCTGTCAACTTGAATTTAAAGTGAAGACAATCAGCTTTATGGTATGATTTTTCCCCAGTATGGTCAGTTATTAAGGAACAGGCACTAAGAAGTCAGTTCTCATGGGGCGCCTGGGTAGCTCAGTTGCAATCAACTAATTTTTGCTTATTTGGTTAAAGTCCAAAAGCTCACCTGGCATGTTACAGCCAACGTATGACAGATTTGAGTCTTTCCAGTTCGGAACTCTCCAAACATCTCTGTGATGGATCCCGTTTCAATTCCTCCTAAAAGAGCAGTAAGAAACACCTCTTAGCACAATACAAATGTTTAGAAACAATAATCATAGAAATGTCCTTGGAACTCATCAGAAGGACGTATACATAATTTGGAAATTCAATTTTCAACAAAATTTTTATTTGAAATAATTCTAGATTTACAGAAAATCACAAAGAAATATACAGAGAGGGTCCATTAATTCTTTTTTTTTTTTTTAAGATTTTATTTATTTAGGGACGGCTGGGTGGCTCAGACCCTTCTGCCTTCAGCTCAGGTCATGATCCCAGGGTCCTGGGATCGAGTTCCACATAAGGCTCCTTGCTCAGAGGGGAGCCTGCTTCTCCCTCTGCCTGCTGCTCCCCATGCTTGTGCTCGCTCTCTCTCCTTTCCTCTCTCTCTGGAAAATAATTAAATAAAATCTTAAAATATATATATATTCTATTTATTTATTTGACAGAAAGAGAGAGCGAGAGAGCGAGCATGAGTAGGGGGAGTGGCAGGCAGAGGGAGAGGGAGAAGCAGGCTCTCCACAGAGCAAGTAGCCCGATGTGGGGCTCAATCATAGGACCCCAGGATCATGACCTGAGCCACAGGCAGACATTTAATGACTGAGCCACCCAGGCGCCCTGGTCCCAAGAATTCTTTGCTCAGCCTCCCCCAGTGTTAACATTTTACATAACCACAGTACGGCATCAGTATTAGAAAACTGTCAGTGATACACCCCCAGAGTTTGTTCAGATTGCTCTAGTTATAAATGCACTCACCTCATTTGTGTATATGTGTATAATTCTATGCAATTTTATCACATCTGTAGTTTCATGTAACTACCACCACAATCAAGATACAGAACTATACCATCACAAGTCAATAAGCAGTAAATGTAAAAATTATAGAGATATCATCTAACATTTACTAATTGTTTCTTGTGTACCTGGCATTGTGCTATGCATATATATGTACCGTTTCATTTAATTCCAATAACCTATAATGTAGGAAGTCTTTTTATCCTCACCATGAAGATAATAAAACTGAGGCACAGAGATACTAAGTAATTTGCACACATTCCTGAATATATAGTAATTTGCATACTATTCCTGAATGCATACTATTTTGCACCCTAAAAAAAAAGAAAACTTGAATGATTAAATATTTGGGGAAGCAACAAGAAACAAATCTAACCTTGCAATAATTTAGAACAGCAATGTTTTCAAAAGTTCAAAAACTTTACAGGTTTCCATAAAGTACAGAAGTTTAGTGTGCACCACCATGCACTGGGACTATAACACAGTATTCAAGCATGGAGTGTTTGAGTTATCAGATTTTCAACCTCGTGTTAAAGCCAGCAGAGGAAGCTTACTTTCCGAATGCAGTATTAAACGGAAATTCAATTATTTCATTGGCAGATAATTTCACTGTAAGTCAGGTCCCACCCTCCAGCAGTCTTACGTCTTCCATGTGGATAGTTCTCTTATCTCTTAATCATATCTAACACATAAATTCTACCCAAATACTTTGGTTTTGTTCTGTGACCTGCATGCTTTGCTAACTGCAGTTTGCAGCAGAGGATAAGGAATTACTATACCTTGAAGTAGTTTGTCAAGTTCTTTTGAGCCGGTAGTAATCTGTATGATCTCTGACCGCCTCTGGTGGAACTCAGTTGCTGTAGTGAAACCCATTGGAACTAATTTAGCTGCCTCAGTCTGGGAAAAATAAGAAATGTCAAATCAATAAAATATGATTATTAGTAAAACGAGAATCAGACATACTGTGGGAAGAGACAAATTCTAACAAAATTTCCAGAGTGATATCTCTTTAAAAGGTCATCAAAACGGATGCCTGGGTGGCTCAGTCGGTTAAGCCTCTGCCTTCGGCTCAGGTCATGATCCCAGGGTCCTGGGATCGAGTCCCAAGTCAGGCTCCTTGCTCAGCAGGGAACCTGCTTCTCCCTCTGCCTGCTGTTCCCCCTGCTTGTTCTCCCTCTCTCTCTGACAAATAAAATCTTAAAAATAAATATAAATAAATAAATAGTCATCAAAATACTAGTAGTTCTAGTTCTAGGATTATTTTATCTCTCTGGCAACTAAACGATAAGCTAATTTAGAGACTCCATGAAGATTAATTTTTTAATTGCTAATTCAAGTAATACATCCCCTTAGTTAAAAAAAACACAAAACCTAAAAACTAAAAAAACCCCAAAATCCTGTTACAGACCCACACATACATACTTCGCCTGACTTATGACAAATGTGACATACAGCACAAGTCTAACAAAATATTTAAATTCTCATTTCCTGTTCCATCAACCACATAGACTACATCTCTTAACTTCCTATTTTGTTAAATGAAGACATCTGTCCTTCAATCGCTTTTCCCTCCATGTCTACCTTCCCTATCTCGGTCAGCTGCACCTTTTCTTTTACACTGTCAAGGTTGAAAACATTTATAACCCATTTTGCAATCACTGATAAGTCTTCAATAATCAATCAATTAATTCCAAAATTTAAAAAGTAAAAGCATTCAGAGGCGCCTGGGTGGTGCAGTTGGTTAAGCATCTAACCCTTGGTTTCAGCTCAGGTCATGATCTCAGGGTACTGGGATCGAGCCCTGCTTCAGACTCCATGCTCAGCATGGATTCTGCCTGAGATTCTCTCTCCGTCTCCCTCTGCCCCTCCTGCTGGTGCTCATGCACTCTCTAAAATAAATAAGTAAAACATACTAGAAAAAGCAAACTAAACAAACTAAGCAGAAGGAAGGAAATAAGATTAGAGTAGAAACTAATAAAGTAAGAGACTAGAAATACAATGGAGAGGGGCGCCTGGGTGGCACAGCGGTTAAGCGTCTGCCTTCGGCTCAGGGCGTGATCCCGGAGTTCTGGGATCGAGCCCCACGTCAGGCTCTTCCTCTATGAGCCTGCTTCTTCCTCTCCCACTCCCCCTGCTTGTGTTCCCTCTCTCGCTGGCTGTCTCTCTCTCTCTGTCAAATAAATAAATAAAATCTTTAAAAAAAAAAAAAAAAAAGAAATACAATGGAGAAAAATCAATGAAACCAAGAGTTGGTTCTTTGAAAAGATCAGCGAAATCGATAAACCTTTAGCTAGATCAAGGAAAAAAAAAAAAAAAGACTCAAATCACAACTCAGAATGAAAGAAAGGACATTACTATCAACCTTACAAAAACAGAACTCTATGCCAACGAATTAGATAACTTCAATGAAATAGGCAAATTCCTAGAAAGATACAAACTCTTAAAACTCACTCAATAATCCAAAACTCAAAAAAACACCAAAGTCAAGGCACAAATGATTAGTTGAACCTGAATCTGTAAGATTTTATTTATTTATCAGAAAGAACGAGAGAGCAAGCAAGCACAAGCAGGGGGAGCAGCAAGCAGAGGCAGAAGCAGGCTCCCCACTAAGCAAGGAGCCCAATGCAGCACTCGATCCCAGACCCTGGGATCATGACCTGACCCAAAGGCAAACACTTAATTGACTGAGCCACCCAGGCACCCCTAGTTGAACCCAAATCTAAATACAGTAAAAGAGGGGCTCCTGGGTGGCTCAGTCATTAAGCATCTGCCTTCGGCTCAGGTTATGATCCCAGGGTCCTGGGATCGAGCCCCGCATCGGGCTCCCTGCTCAGCGGGAAGCCTGCTTCTCCCTCTCCCATTCCCCCTGCTTGTCCCTCTCTTGCTGTGTCTCTCTCTGTCCAATAAATAAATAAAATATTTAAAATAAATAAATAAATAAATTCAGATTTAAAATAAACTGAGTCTGACCACAAAAAAAAAAAGGGAAAGAAAAAGAAAAATCTGAATACATCCATAGCAAGTAGAAATTAAACTTATCATTTAAAAACTTTCCACAAAGAAAAAAGAAAATCAATGAATAGCTGAGTAGTAGCTTTATTCTCTAAACTTCTCTAATACTATCTCACTTGAACACCCATTACATTTACACTACAGCTTTGTAAATTTAATTCACTGCAGCACCAAACAGTGTGCTAGAAGTACAATTCTTTCACTAAAGTTCCAGTGTTAACATCTCAATGTCCCTCACAGGTTTCTGCTGTCAAATTCAAATGATTTCTTTTTTATACGCCACCAGTTTCAAAATCATGGTTCGTTTTACCTTGCTTTTATATCTGAGTCATGTCTTTCTCCAGTGCTTTCTGACTTCATTTCTCAAATTTACCAACCTCCAAATCTTACCATGTATTCTACTGAAACCCCTCTACCTGAAGTTCCTTCTCTTCTCCAAACTGGGCTATCTGCTCTCTAGGTTAACTACTGTCCGGGACCCTCCTTCACTGAGTATTTGAGTTAGAGTCTAACCTAGATCCTTTGTTTCCCACCCTCATTTTGTTAAAAGTATATCCTCAAGTAACTTCCTAAGAAAGTGGATAAGAGAAAAACGTTCTGAATTTTTTATTTCTGAAAATGTTTTATTCTGCCCAAGTACTTGGTTAATAAAATTGCTGCAAACAGAATTCTAGATTTAAAGTTATTTTCCCTTACAGGTGCCTGTGTGGCTCAGTCTGGTTAAGCATCTGACTTCAGCTCGGGTCATGATCTCAGGGTCCTCGGATTGGGGCCCACATTGGGCTCCGCGCTCGGCGGGGATCGTCTTGTCCCTCTGCACCTCCACATGCTTGTACACTCTCTCGTTCAAATAAATAAAATCTTTAAAAAAAATTATTTTCCCTCAGAACTTTGAAGGCATTGTTCTACTAGCTTCTACCAGTCAGATTTCTGACAAGAAATGTGGTCTTGGGGCACCTGGGTGGCACAGTGGTTAAGCGTTTGCCTTCGGCTCAGGGCGTGATCCTAGCGTTACGGGATCGAACCCCACATCAGGCTCCTCTGCTATGAGCATGCTTCTTCCTCTCCCACTCCCCCTGCTTGTGTTCCCTCTCTCGCTGGCTGTCTCTATCTCTGTCAAATAAATAAAAATAAAATCTTAAGAAAAGAAGGAAAGGAAAGGAAAGGAAAGGAAAGGAAAGGAAAGGAAAGGAAAGGAAAGGAGGAAGGAAGGAAGGAAGGAAGGAAGGAAGGAAGGAAGGAAGGAAGGAAGGAAGGAAGGAAGAAAGAAAGAAAGAAAGAAAGAAAGAAAGAAAGAAAGAAAGAAAGAAAGAAAGAAAGAAATGTGGTCTTTCTGGGTACCTGGCTGGCTCAGTCAGTGGAGCAGGAACTCTTGATCTTAGGTATGTGAGTTCAAGCCCCACAATGGGTGTAGAGATTACTTAAAAAAAAAAATCTTTTTTTTTTTTTTTAAGATTTTATTTATTTATTTGACAGAGAGAGAGACAGCCAGCAAGAGAAGGAACACAAGCACGGGGAGTGGGAGACGAAGAAGCAGGCTCCCAGCAGAGGAGCCCGATGTGGGGCTCGATCCCAGGACTCTGGGATCACATCCTGAGCCGAAGGCAGATGCTTAATGACCAAGCCACCCAGGCGCCCCTAAAAAAATAAAATCTTAAAAAAAGAAGTCTTTCTGATTTTTGTTCCTTTAGAATTGCTTTTTCCCTCCGAATTCTTTCAGAATCTTCTCTTTATGACTGGTATACTGAAATTTCACACTCATGTGTCTAGGTGTGGGTTTTTTTTTTTAAAGATTTTATTTATTTATTTGACCGAGAGAGACAGCCAGCGAGAGAGGGAACACAAGCAGGGGGAGTGGGAGAGGAAGAAGCAGGCTCCCAGTGGAGCAGGGAGCCCGATGTGGGGGTTCGATCCCAGGACTCTGGGATCATGCCCTAAGCCGAAGGCAGACGCTTAACGACTGAGCCACCAAGGCACCCCTAGGTGTGGGTCTTTGACACTCCATGAATTCTTACTATGTGAGACTTCTGCTTCCCTTTAGCTCTGGCAAATTTTCTGTTATCATGTCTTTGAGAATTTCTTCCCTTCTTTTTTCTATGATCTTTCCTGTAACTTCTACTAATCTTTAGGAAAAATAGAGATTAATGAAAACTAGAAAATAAAAACACCAAAGCAGGAGGGTGAGACTATAAACCAATACTGAACCCTAATTAACATATGCTGAACTATGTAGGGGGAAATGTACTGACATCCGCAACTTTCTTTGAAAAGTATAAAAAAAATTCAAGATGGACTGACTACTGGATAGAGAGATGAATAGACAGGTGGTAAGTCAAATATATTAAAATGTTAATGGTAGAGTCTAGGTGGTGGGTATGTAAGATTTCAATGTAAAATTCTTTCAACATTAAAGTTAAAAAATTTTAATAACAACATGCTAAGAAAAAAACATAGGAGATGCTTTCCCTGTTTGTCATTTTAATTCCTAAATTTTCTAGACTATGAGCCCTTAGAGGAACAAAATATAACCAAAGTGAAATGTGAAGTAAAAACCGTCCAACTGCCTAATCTGGGAGAACTTTACTTCTATTCTCAAACTTACATAATGAGTTACTTTCATCTGAGCTAGGTGAAGTCTTAAATCTATAGTTTTCAATAGCCAAGAACTACCAAACCTTGGACACAAGACACAGAATGGTGAATAGAAAGAAAACATTATGGGGCACCTGAGTGGTTCAGTTGGTTAAGTGACCCACTCTTGATTTCGGCTCAGGTCATGATCTCAGGGTCATGAGAGCAAGCCTAACTGGGGCTCTGCACTCACCAGGGAGTCTGCTTGGGATTCTCTCTCCCTCTGCCCCTCCTCCACTGCATACACATGTGCATACATGCCCTCTAATAAATCTTAAAAAATGGAAAATATTACAAAAAATAACTGTGCTGAATCTGTCACAGTGCTTACAGTACAAGAGAACACATTTCAACAAAAGCCAATTACAATTAAACTTTGAAAATGTGGAAAAGATCACATGAAAATCCATCACCTTCTGAATGAATTAGTTCATAAAATATTTCTCTCTCAACCACCTTGATTTACACACTACAAACGGATTTTCTTTATTTTCCTTTCTCCACTGTACAGTGGATATTCTTGTTGAAAATCTCAATTTCAGGAGCGCCTGGGTAGCGCAGTTGGTTAAGTGTTGGACTCTTGGTTTTGGCTCAGGCTGTGATCTCAGGGTCCTGAGATCAGACCCCATGTGGGGCTCCATGCTCAGTGTGGAGTCTGCTCCAGATTCTCTCTCCCTCTCCCTTTGCCCTTCCCGTTCATGCTCTCTCTCTCTAAAATAAATGAATCTTAAAAAAAGAAAAGAAAAAAAAGAAAATCTCAATTTCAAAGACTTTGGGGGAATAGGAAGGAATAGCCAGTGACTGAAGAAATCTTCTTTAACCTTTAAAAGCAAATAACATCATCAGTCTTTACCCACTAGAAATTCACAACATAAAATGTCCGAAATCAAAAAGGACAGAAAAATAGACCTAACTCCATATCATTTTGCACCTCTCATTTTGCTTTATTAAAGGTTTTTATTTGTGTTTTCTTAAAAGCAGGACACTGATTTGATTTCTAAAGCTAAGGTCTGACAAGGCATAAGCAAAGATCCTGTCAGGATTTGTTCTGTCACAAATATTAATGCCCAGAAAGAAAATAACCAATAGACTTTAGGGACACCTACTGGCTTAGTATCACACATACTCATTTGATAAGGTATTGGGGCTCAGAACTGTCATTTCCAATTAAGTCATCACTTCAACAACATATCTGAATAATACAATAAATGACAACTTCAGAGGCGCCTCGGTGGCACAGCTGGTTAAGCACCCGCATCTTGGTTTAAGCTCAGGTCGTGATCTCAGGGTTGTGAGACTGAGCAGCCCGGCATCGGGGTCCATGCTCAGATAAATATATAAATCTTAAAAAAAGAAAAAAAAAGACAACTTCATACTTTCATGGATAGCAACATCTTTCCTCTAAGGACTTAAATTAAGCATTTGACTCTTGGTTTTGGCTCACTCAGGTCATGATCTCAGAGTCGTGAGACTGAGCCCCACGTCGGGCTCCTCAGTGTGGAGTCAGCTTGGAATTCTCACTCCCTCTCCCTCTGCCCCTCCTGCTTGTGCTCTTTCTCTCTCTCTTCTCTAAAAATAAATAAATAAATCTTGAAGAAAAAAAAAAAAGAATTATAACTTTTCAGCCATGAGTTACTATTACAAAGTGGTCTAAATGAAGTAAAATTCCTGCCAGTGCTTAAAAATTCAAAGCTCTCAGTATAATACCCAATAAAACAGAATTCATCATATCTATCTATATATATATATTAATGTATGAGATAATAAGTACTCACAAATCTCAGATATTGTCCATTTGACTAAGTTACAGTACATACACTACAGCTAACCAACAACAAAGGATACAGTCTTTTTTGAAGATTCTTTAGCCTTTGAAGATTTTTTCAGGGAAAAATTTCTGTGAAACTATAATAGTAATCAACATAATATGAAAATGCAATTTTATAAATATTTACTTTATGCTACATAAAAGTTCAAGGGTAAAGCTAATCAAACTGTGTAACTATTGGGGCACCTAGGTGGCTCAGTCAGTTAAGCATCTGCCTGGGGCTCTGGTCAGGATCCTGGCGTCCTGGGATTGAGCCTCGAGTTGGGCTCCCTGCTCAACGGGAAGTCTGCTTCTCCCTCTCCCTTCGCACCCACTTCACTCATGCTCTAATAAATAAAATCTTAAAAAACCAACTGTATAATAACTATATAAATACCAAAGGATAAGTGCATAAAATAAAATGTAATCATGGAGAATTATGAATGCTTAAGAAAAATTAATAGTAGCTGTAAGACACTGGAGGAAAATGAGAGAAGATCAAAAAATGATAGGATGAAAATAACTGGATTCTAGTTTTAGTTCTGCCACTGCCTGCACAACCATGCATAAGTAACTGAACCACTGTACCTTAAGTTTCCTCATTCATAAAACAGATAACACTGGCCCTACCTATTTTTCTCAGTGTTGTTATGAAGGTCAGATAAGAATATATATATGAAACAGATGGGATTTCAAAGTTAAAATGCTACATAAGGGATTACTAGGTTACTACTTCATTTCTATTAAGCCAGTAAAATCACGTTTATGTCATTAAGTTTAAAAAAAAACAAACCCAGGGGTGCCTGGGTGGCGCAGTCATTGGCCATCTGCCTTCGGCTCAGGGCGTGATCCCAGCGTTATGGGATCGAGCCCCACATCAGGCTCCTCCACTATGAGCCTGCTTCTTCCTCTCCCACTCCCCCTGCTTGTGTTCCCTCTCTCGCTGGCTGTCTCTATCTCTGTCAAATAAATATATAAAATCTTTAAAAAAAAAAAAAACAAAAACAAAAACCAAAAACTAAGCGCACAATTTGAAATCACATTATCTTGTCATTATTAAAGAATCTTGCCTATGATCAGTTAGCTAACAAGAAATAAAAACACTTGAAAGTAAAACTTGTTTATTATACAAAATGAGAAACTTTAGAAAATCGAGGCAAAAATAGAAATTGCTCACATTCTTACCATCCAGAAATACCACAAATATTTAGTGTATTTATCTGCATATGTGCTATACATATACACACATTTTTAAAAACAAAAATCAATCACGTATATATATACACTTGTGTTTTATTACCCTGCTTTCTTATATCAGGAATATTTTCCTATGTCAATGAATATTTTTAGAAACTCTTTTTAGAAATATACTAATGAATATACTTCTAAGGCATGAGATCATAATTTCCATAAAGATAAGGTACATACCACTCACTGCTGGTGGGAATGCAAATTTGTCAATTTGGCAGTATTCATACACCATGAAACTAATTTCCTTGAGAGAAAATCCCAATTTATGCAAGGAGGCACATACAAAGATAATCACCTCTGGAAAGGGGAACACGATGACACCATGAGGGATAAAGGAGGAACACTGCCACCTTTCACTGTACATCCTTTTGTACTATTCCCACTAATGCCTCCCTACGTCACATTAGCAGTACTTACCAGAATTTTGTCAGCTTTGGCTTCACTAATTCCCTTAATATTTATTAGTTCCTTCTTTGGTGCATAGGCAACAGCCTCCACGGTATGGAATCCAGCTTCTTCCAATTTCTTCACATCATTGGCATTTATGCCACATTGCTGCAAGTGAAGAAAACCATGGATAAATGTAAGCTTCAGTTCTCTCATCTAATGTAGATATTTGCCCTACCCACTTCAGAGCTGTTTTAAAGAACTGTGATATTATATGCAAAAGCTTTGAAAAGTATTCTCTACACATGATGTATTTAATAACAAATTATCAACCATTTCACTTTGAAAACCAATACTTTTAAATTAGTAATCCCATATTACTATCCCATGTATTCTCATCATGAGTTGGGACTAAACCATTAATTCACAGGCACTGGGAACAAACCTGTAACTCTCAATATTTTATAACTAGGACTCTAAATGAACTTTGAGGGGCGCCTGGGTGGCTCAATCAGTTAAGCATCTGCCTTCGGCTCAGGTCATGATCCCAGGGTCCTGGGATCGAGCCTGCATCAGGCTCCCTGCTCAGTGGGGAGTCTGCTTCTCCATATCCCTCTGTCGCTCCCCCCTACTTGTGCTCTCTGTCAAAAAAAACCCCAAAAAAACAAAAACAAACTTTGAGACACTGGGCCCTAAAAAGCTACCTTAAGCCAGTGTTTCTAATGTTTTCTACATCAAGCACACATGAAAAATGATTTTTTTTTTTTTTAACACTAAGCTGGGATAAACAGATAAGGCGGCCCCAGAGCCGAGAGCAGCGAAATAACTGGAAAGCTCTAACAGCTGACATTAAAAACGGGGGAAAACTGGGGTGCCTGGGTGGCTCAGCTGGTTAAGCATCTGCATTCAGCTCAGGCCATGATCCCAGGCTCCTGGGATTAAATCCCGTGTCAGGCTCCCTGCTCAATGGGGAGTCCGCTTCTCCCTCTCCCTTTGCCCCTCCCCTGATCATGCTCTCTCTCTCTCTCAAATAAATAAATAAAAACCTAAAAAAGAAAATGGGGGAAAACTACTTTTGGTCAAGGACTCATATACCAGTTTTCAAAATAAACCACCCAAAGGCACCTCTTCCTACTTATATTACAAATTCAGCTTTGATTTTATTAGCTACCAAAACTACGACTGCTGGGACAATATTAGTTAGTGGTGGAATGTGTATGTATTTGCAGGTTGGGAAGGGTTTTCAAGAGGGGAAAGAATAGTACCTGCCCATAGAAACAAGCTCTACTATTAATATTTAAGCAATAAGCAAAATGCATGTGTGGGTATAAGGATGCTTATGATACCAGAAGTTATGATGCTGAACTCTGTAATATTATCACAAACCCATTTAAATTAACTTCTGGAGTCTTGAAGCTTAGCTGGGGGTGGTAGGAATATGTGTAAAGAGAAGAATAAAGGCTTTCTCTGCTTTCTCTCCTACTTCTTTCAGCCTATGTCAGCTACACTCACACTGTGGGGCCTCTGTACAATGGGAAGAAATCGCGCAAGGCTCCAGCTCTGGTGCTTGATGTTCCTCTGTGCAGAGTCCTGAATTGGAACTTGGCTCTTATATATATACCTTAGTAAACGCAAGCCCTTCTCCCTGACCAGGACAGCTGTCTTGCTAGTAACTTCAGCACAGATATGGGTCAATGGAGAGACAATGCTCCTCTCTCTTCCTGCATAGCTGTCCTAGGCCACTCTAATTCTCTGGATTGTAATTTCATACATAGTCCACCATGGGATCCTAGGGCTTCTTAGTTTTTGACAATCCAACGCTGAGAGAGAAAAATGATAAAGTAGAAGGAGAATTCTTAACAAAAGAGATCTGGCCAGACATGTTTAGCATTTTATCTTAAGCCTTTCCACAGGATCCTTGTAACACTTCTGAAGACTCTAATTTGGGTCATGACCTTAGGTAATAAATCAATGGTTTATGAAAAGGTTGTGATTTCTCCCAATAGGTAGGAGACTCTAATGTAGCATTATAATTCCAAAATAACAACTAAGCACATACCTCTAATCGTGAAATAGGTTGTGGGCCAAAGCTCTCTTCTTCCACTGAAGTATCTGCATTTGCTTCAAGCTGCATTTGCATAGCCATTACTCAGCATACACTACTGAAAAATATAGATGGCCAGAAAAAGTACAGAGCTGCAAGGTTCGTTTTGCAATAAATTTCTTAAGAATTACTCGTTAGTCTTTTGGTCTAATCAGTGACCCACCAACGGCAAGAAAAAGAATATAACTCACCAGCTCTCCCTTCCACCTAGCTAGTTCTATCAAAAGTAGTTTAGGAAGACCCAGGACTAGTCTGCTTCTTAAAGATGCACAGCTTAACTAGACCAACTATGTCCCCAGTTCCCCTGCTTCATATTTCTTGAGGATAGGGGCCAAGTCTTATTTGTGTACACCCCACGATACATTAAATGTTAGGTGTTTAGTAAGTATTTGGTAAATGAATGCAGACTTTTCAAGATTCGACTTAGAATTTAAAAAAAAAATTGATGAAAGTTTGTTAAACTGTTTCATTTCATTGTTCCCTTCCAGTAAGTAGGGTTTGGGGGTGGTGGAAGAGGAGTGAAATGAAGGTGCAGAATGACTGTCCATAAGCCTCCACTCCTGATAAGGCAGTAGACTGAGATGAGAGAAGTACTTCCCATCTTAGCCAAGGATCATAGCTTGTAATCACACATTCTGCTTCCAATAGGAATGTGTGAAATTTAGGGTGCCTGGGTGGCTCAGTCAGTTAAGCGTCTGCCTTTGGCTCAGGTCATGATTCCAGAGTTCTGGGATCGAGTCCCACATCAGGCTCCCTGCTCAACAGGGAGTCTGCTTCTCTGTCCTTCCCCTGGCTCACGCGCACACACTCTCTCAAGTAAATAAATAAAATCTCAAAAAAAGGAGGGGGATGTATGGAATTTAAACATCACCATTTTAATCAACTTCAGACCTAATTGAATGCACAAATGAATAAATAACATCCAAGTACCCTGCTCAGTCTGAAATCTTCCATAGAGCATTAGGCCCATACCTAGTCAGGTTATTATGATCGTTAAGATTGCTCAGGTTGGGGGCGCCTGGGTGGCGCAGTCGTTAAAGCGTCTGCCTTCGGCTCAGGGCGTGATCCCGGCGTACCGGGATCAAGTCCCATATCGGGCTCCTCCGCTATGAGCCTGCTTCTTCCTCTCCCACTCCCCCTGCTGTGTTCCCTCTCTCGCTGGCTGTCTGTCACATAAATAAATACAATCTTTAAAAAAAAAAAAAGATTGCTCAGATTGAAAAGAATGGAGAACAAAAAATTTTAATTATCTTCAAAGGTGTTAGTAAAAGTGAACAAGTCTTTTTTGGGGGGCGGGGGGAGAGAATGCAGGGCCGGGGTGGGGGGGGGTAGTGGCAGATGAAGAGGGAGAATCTTAAGCAGGCTCCATGCCTACTGTGGAGCCCAAGGGAGCTGGATCTCATGACCATGACCTCAGTCAAAACCAAGAGTCAGAGGCTTAACCAACTGGACTACCCAGGCACCCCAAAGTGAACAAGTCATAATGTTCACAAGAATAAATGAATTTAAATCACAGCAATACAAACTGGACAATTTAACAATCCGGATAAATTTAACTCAAAAGATAACAAATATGAAATCTCCATTCTTTAAGACTTGACAAAAGAGGACCATTTGTTTTTTTTTCCTTTTTTTTTTTTTTTTTTTTAAGTATAGTTGATTCACAATGTCACATTAGCTTTAGGTGTACCACATAGTGGTCTGACACCTTGGTACGTTATGCTATGGTCACCACAAGTGTAGCTACCATCTGTCACCATACATTATTACAAGACCACTGACTATATTCCCTATGCTGTACCTTTTATTCCTCTGACTTATATTCATTCCATAATTGGAAGCCTGTACCTCTCACTCACCTTCACCCATTCTGTCCATTCCTCCTCTTACCCTCTGGGAGCTATCAGTTTGTTCTCTGTATTTATGGGTTTGCTTTATGTTTCTGCTTTTTGTTAGTTCATTTATTTTTGTTTTTTACACTCCACATATAAATGAAATCATATCATATTTGTCTTTCTCTGTATGACTTCACTCAGCATAGTACCCTCTAGGTCCCCCGATATTGTTGCAAACGGGAAGATCTCATTCTTTTTAATGGCTAATATTCCATCGTATGTATATGTATGTATGTATGTATGTATGTATGTATATATCACATCTCCTTTATCCATTCATGTGTGGATGGACACTTGGGTTGCTTCCATATCTTGGCTATTGTAAATAATGCTGCAATAAACATTGGGGAGCATATATTTTTTCAAGTTAGTGTTTTCATTTTCTTTGGGTAAATACCCTGTAGTGGAATTACTGGATCACATGGTATTTCTATTTTTAATTTTTCGAGGAACCTCCATACTGTTTTCCATAGCAGCTGCACTAAATGTAAATTAGTGCACCAACAGTTCGTGAGGGTTCCTTTATCTCCACATCCTCACCAGCCAGGATCCCTTATTTCTTATCTTTTTAATTTTAGCCATTCTGACAGGTGGGAGGTGATATCTCATTGCGGTTTTGGTTTGCATTTCCCTGATGATTAGTTATGTTGAGCACCTTTTCAGGTGCCTATTTGCCATCTGTGTCTTCTTTGGAGATGACCATTTGTTCTTGATTAGCTCAGATGCAGATCTCTTAGATGGCAGATTTAGCATAACGTGTGTCTGTGATGGTGCTAAATATCAGAAACACCTGAATGCATTTAAATTTAAACATCTCCCTTCATAGTTTATGAAAAAGATGGAACTGCAGAGTAATGGAGAAAGGATGGTCTTTTCGATAAACAGTGCTGGGTTGATGGGAGAGCCTTACCAAGTAAGAAACCACCCTCCTCGCCCCACACATACAGAAGAAACATCCATTTCCAATTCAATTATAGATTTAAATGTAAGAGTTTTGTAAAACAAGCTCTTGGAATATAAGCAAATATCTTCATGACTTTAGGGTAAAGATTTCTTAAACTGGATAAAGGAACAACCAAAAAAGAAAAGACTGAAAAATTGGACATTTAAACTTAGAACTTCTACCTATCAAAAGACACTATTTAGAAAATAAAGTCAAACTATAGTTGGGGGACAAAATATTTACCACATATACAACAAAGGGCTGATAATTAAAATATATAAAAAACTTTAGGGGCACCTGGGTGGCTCAGTCAGTTAAGCATCTGCCTTTGGCTCAGGTCATGATCCCAGGGTCCTGGGATCAAGCCCTGCATCGGGCCTGCTGCTCCCTCTCCCTACTTGTGTTCTCTCCCTCTCTGTCAAATAACTAAATAAAATCTTTAAAAAAATAAAATATATAAAAAACTTCAAACCAGCAAGAAAGACAACCCAATAAAAAAACAGAGATCTGAACAAGCACTTCAGGATAAAAGATATTCAATGGCCAATAAACATATGAACCAACAACGCTCAACCTAATTATCAGGAAAATTACAACCGTGAGGTGTTACTATATGCCACCAAAATAGATAAGAAGACTGACAATATCAAGTGTTGGCAAGCATGTGAAACAAACACTCATACACTGCTGGTCTGAATGTAAATTGGTACTTCAGAAAACTGGCATCATATGTGGAAGTTGAATATAGACAAATGCTATGACCCAGGAATTTCAACACTGTATTACTAACAAACTGAAAAGCATACACATGTGCACCAAAATATGCATAGGAATGTTCTCAGCAGCCTTTCTTCTTTAAAAAGTCAGAAACCAGAAACAACCCAAATGTCCACCATGGGCAGATAAAATAAGGAATTCCATACGGCAACAAAAAAGAACTATCACTACATACAAAGATATGTATCAATCTACAGACACAATGTCGAGCGAAACCAGACTCAAAAATATAGTGTCACTTATACAAAATTCAAACACAGGCAAATTTAGTCAAAGGTGTTAGAAGTCAATAGAGCGGTTACCTTCGGGGAGAAAAAGGGACATACTCCTGGGGGAACAAGGGAAGTTTTGGGGGTGCTGACAACATTCTATTTATTGACCTGAGTAGTGATTACACAGGTATATCCTCTTTGAAATAATTCAGAGCTGTATACACTTTTGATTTGTACATTCTTCTATATGCTTATTACACTCCACTTTGGAAGTTAAAAAACAAAAACACCACCTCTCTACAGACGATTCCCTGGGTATCACGTTCACGGCTTCCGCGTTAGGTAATGAAAACACCTTTTAGGAAACTGGAGGCTGGTATTTCGTAGCAAAGCAAGGTGTAATGGAAAGAGGACTGAGCAGAAATCCGGAAACCCTGGCCCTGACACAAACAGCTGTGACATTAAATCGGTACACCTCTCCGGATCTCGGCGTTCTCGCCCCACCCATAAAATGGGTGTTGGAAATGAAGGTTTCTAAGGTTGCTCCCAGCTCTGGAGCCTGGGGACCGCTTCAGTTTTCACAACCACCTCCGACCGTGGGCTGGGCCCAGGCATGCCCCTGCTCCGCCCGGCCAACCCCGGTTTCTCACTTGGCGCCGACGGGCCCATAAGCCTGCTGCCGGGGCCCGGGGTCGGGCCGGGTCCAGTTAATGCGGGGACGTATCCGGACGCAGAAAGGGGCCGAGTCTACGCCTCACACACTCACTCACCTCGGTCCACAGCGCTTCCCACTCGGGCGGGCTGCGCGCTCCGCCTTCCGTCCGCTGGTCTGGTCCGCGGACGTCCCCGACCCCGGACGGACTCCAGACGCCCTCCCTTGCTGCTAATTTCTCTACTCCCTCGTTCCGGCCTTCTGCACACAACCCAGGCGAGTTTTAGCCCCCAACTACGCCCCTCAGGGCGCGGCAGCGTTCCTCACACCAGAGTCTCAGGCCGCAGAGCTCTCCCCGCCTGGCAGCTTTCGGAGATCCCGCCAAATTCTCTGGGAGGGTCACGCCAGCGTCAACGTAACGTCTCCCCGCCTCCTCGGCTGCGCCGTCTAGCCGGCTCGGCGGGGTCTCGCGAGCTGGAGAGTGGCCCAAGGATCTTAATCTTGCAATGATGTTAAAGAGTTCCCTTTTCCGTTTACCCCTAAGAACTAATTAACAATTTGGGAGTCGCCGCCTTCTTCTCTTTTACCAGACCAAGGACTACAACTCCCGAGAGGTAGTGGGGTCGGCCGGAGACTCCATCTCCCAGTATGCACCGCCGGCGCCTGCCTGTTGTAGCGCCTTAGCCCCTCTGGGGGAAAAGCCTGGCTCTAGAGAGTCATTCTTGATTTGCTTCTGAACTATCTAAACCTGCTTTGCTCTGAGCTTCCGACTCAAATTGCCGCAGCCTGGCGTTTTCCAGGCCCCTGAAGGTGATAGACCTGAGGACGCTCGAGTAGACAGATGGAACTGGAAAACAGAGGTAGTGAAGGGGAGAAATATGCCTGAAATATTAGTCAAGACTTGGTGATTTACTGGAGATTTGCAAGACTCCAGGGGAGGGAGACATTGATTTTGTGAAGGTAAACCTTATCGTGGTTTACTGGAAAGATTGACCTGTGATTCTGGTTTTAAAGGGTGAATGGGGTTTCCTGGGCAAAGAAGAGATGGAAGATATAAGCATATAGAGCAGTATGGGCATGGAAATTAATGACGTGGTGAAGTCATAGTATTGTCTGATGAGGGAGGAAAAGTGTCCCGGAGGCGCTGATACTGGAAAGTTAACATTTAGTTCAAGTTTTGAAGAAACTTAAGACCACGTGTGGAGCTTTAGTCTTTATTCTTTAAGGTAATAGGGAAATCGTTGAAAATTTTTAAGCAAAGGAGTCCTATGGTTTGATCTATTTTCCTCCCACTACTACTTTATTTAGATCTGTTTTTTCCCCACCACTACTTTATATTTGTGGAATGCTTAAGTTCATCAAGTTTTTATTTAATCCTCCCACCATTGTCTTGTGGCAATGAAAGCGATTTCAAGAGAGTAAGGACAGCAAAAACTGTTTGGAAGCTCTTGCAATGTTTCAGACAAGGGATGAAGACTTGCTTGAGTTAGAGCAATGACAGAACAGATTCAGGAAGCATTCTGGAGGTAGACTCAACCTAACTTAGTAATTATAGATAGTACCTGGGGATAATAGTAACTGCCTTCCATACCAAATACACCCACCTTTACCTCCCTTTCTTCACACCCCTTCCTTAGAGCATCTGCAAACCCACAGCCCCTCTTGGCTGAATGAAATCACATGTGACTTTGATCTTTCATTAAAATGAAATTCCGGTGGCTGTGTGGTTGTCAAACCAGAGAAACCCCATCTGTAGAAAGATTAAGAAATTGAGAGACCAAGAAAGTGGGAGAGAATGAGACAGAAAGGAAAGAAATCTGTTTTCCAAATCTTTCCAATTTCTCAGGAGCCCAGCAGCACTTACTGTTTTTGAGATCTATGAGATACTCCTACATTCAAATAAATCTTCCTTCCATTTCTTCTGCTTAAACCAGTTCGAGTAGTTTTCTGTTCCTTTCTTCCAAGACAACCCACTAAACCCTTGGATATAGGACAAACTAGAGTTCTTGCTAGCAATCCGTATGAATATTTTTTAGTGTGTAATTGAAAAGTTTTGGATATATCCTAGATTACAGTCCAGTGACCTATCTGAAATCTTATAGAGGTAACATCTAGTAAAACCAAAACTTAATCATGAGAAACCTAATCTTTTGTCTCAAGGATATAATCTCCTGGCATAGTCAGCCTGGAGCATAGTAAGGGAAATCCAGAAAGGGAAACCCACTGTCATGTCCAAGTGATCCAATTGAGTAGTACAAGGATGATCCAGTATTGGGAAATCTATTATAATTGACCATATTAATAGGTCAAGGAGAAAACCCATATGGTTAATTTCATCATTTTGAAAAAGCATTCAATAAAATTCAGCATAAATTCCTCATTAAAAGGAATTAGATGTTTCCTTAGCATGATCAAGAAAAAAACATAGATATTCCAAACAAGCTGCCATTGTCTGCTTACTGGTGAAATGTTAGAAATACTTTCATTGAAACCAAGAACTGAGGCTGCTGGCTGGCTCAGTAGGAGCATGTGACTCTTATTCTCGGGGTGGTGAGTTTGAGCCCCATGTTGGGTGTAGAGATTACTGAAATAAAAAAGAAACAAATTTGTTTACTGCCACTATTATTTACTGTTGTTCAGGAAGTGTCACTGGGTGTAATAATTAAAGATAATAATAAAACGTGTAAATGTTAGGAAAGATTTACAGATATGATTATATACCTGGATAGTTTAAGGGACAATAAGAAAGTACATTAGTGTAACCAATTATGAAATATAAAAAGATCAGCACATTATTAAGTGTTAATAACTAATTAGACAACGTAATAGAAAAAGAACCTGTTCACAGTAGTAACAAAAACCGTAAGTGTCTAGGAATAAACTTTTAGAAATGTTCAGGACCACTATGGAAAAATTTCTAAAACCATCTTCCCAGAGGAGAAGGCTCAAAATTATGATGTTGAAAATTCAACATCAACAAATTCCCAGTAGAAATCCCAGTGTGATTCATGGCAATCACCATTGGTTGCCTATCCAATAGCCATTGCCTTTCTTTGTGGCTAAGGGTACCTACTATGTAGGAGGGATGTTCACTAGTAAGATTTTGGATGACTTTGCCTCCATCTGTATTCTTTTGTATATTATTTGAATTTTTGGTTTGAATTTATCTCGTCTTTATTATGATAATTCAAAAATAGTAACAATATAAAATGCCTCGGAATAAGTCTAACAAGAAAAGTGCACATCCTTTATAAAGGAAATTTTAAGATATTAATGACAGACACAAAACAGGAAAGCATACTATTGGAAGACACAATATCTTAAAGATACCAGTTGTCCATGAATTGTTCTTTAAATTTAATATAACATGATCTCAGTAAAAATTACCTTAGAGTTTTTGGGGAACAAAACAAGCTAGTTTTTACCTCTATATGATATAAAAGCTGGAAGAGCTAGGAAAACCCTGAAATAAAAGGGCCTGAACTGACCAGATATTAAAACATATTATAAAACTATAATAATTACAGGGCTGCCTGGGTGGCTCAGTTGGTTAAGCATCCGACTCTTGACCTCGGCTCAGGTCATGATCTCAGGGTTGTGAGATGGAGCTCTGTGTCGGACTCTGCGCTGAGTGTGGAGCCTGCTTAAGATTCTCTCTTCCTCTCCTTTTGCCCCTCCCCTGCTCTCTCTCTCAAAACAAAACAAAAAACCCAAAACAAACCCAAAAAACCCTATAATAATTACAGAGGACTTGTATGATAAGATAGGTCAATAGAATAGTTATATCAGTGTCTTAGTTTCCTATTGCTGCTGTAACAAATTACCACAAATGTAGTGGTTTAAGATAACAAAAATGTGTAACTTACAGTTCTGGAGCTCAGAATTCCTAAGGGGTTTCACTGGGCTAAAAGCGAGGTGTTGGCAGAATTGTGTCTCTTCTGGAGGTCTTACAAGAAAAATCTGTTTCCTTGTCTTTTCCAGTCTCTAGAGGCATCTACATTCTTTGGCTCAAGGTCCCTTACCCCCTCTTCAAAGTCAACAATCACTCTGACCTGTTTCCATTATCACATCTCCTTCTCTGACTCTGATATCCTGCCTTCCTCTTATAAAAACCCTTGTGATTACATTGGGCCTACCCAGCTAATCCAAGATAGTCTCCCCATGTCGAGATCCTTCAATAGCTCTGTAGAACCCCTATTGCCATGTAAGGTGACATTCACAGGTTTCAGGATATGGACATCTTGGTGTTGGGGGGGGGGTGGCTACTACTCTGCCTACTGCACTGAGATACAAATACATGGAGAAATCTAACATATGATAAAAAAGTCATTACAAATCAGTGGGGGGAAATTGCCTGTTAAATGGTGCTGGGATAGCCACATAGCCATCTGGAAAAAAAAGTAATTTGGATCCTTGAACTAAATGTTAGGATAAATATCCACTTGGTTCAAAGATATAAATGTAAAGTATTAAACCATAAAAGTTTGAAGAGAAACCACAGATCTTACAGTGGGGAGAATCTAAATATAACACAAATTCAAAAGCCATAAAAGAAAATATTGATATGGGGTGTCTGGGTGGCTCAGTTGTTGTGAGCCCCGCGTAGGGCTCCCTGCTCAGCAGGAAGCCTGCTTCTCCCTCTCTCACTCCCCCTGCTTGTGTTCCTTCTCTCTGTATCTGGCTCTCTCTCTTTCTGTCAAATAAATGGATAAAGTCAAAGGAAAGGAGAGGAAAGGAGAGGAGAGGGGAGGGGAGGGGAAGGGAGGGGAAGGGAGGGGAGGACATTTACCTAAATATCTTTAAAATTTTAAATGCCAAAATCTATAATAAAGTCAAGTAAAATCACACATTAGGGGAAATTTGGCACACAACTATCAGTTTTTAAAAAATTTTTAACATTCAAATTCAATTAATTAACATATATTGGCTTCAGAGGTAGAGGTCAGTGATTCATCAGTCTTATATAATACCCAGGGCTCATTACATCATGTGACCTCCTTAATGTCCATCACCCACTAACCCCATTCCCCCGTCCCCCTCCCCCCAGCAACCTTCAGTTTGTTTCCTATGATTAAGAGTCTCTTATGGTTTATCTCCCTCTCTGATTTCGTCATTTTATTTTTTCCTCTCTTCCCCTATGATCCTGTTTTGTTTCTCAAATTCCACATGAGATCATATAATTATCTTTCTCTGATTGACTTATTTCACTTAGCATAATACTCTCTAGTTCCATCCATGTCATTGCAAATGGCAAGATTCCTTTTTTTTTTAGTGGCTCAGTGGTGTTCCTTTGTATGTATCACATCTTTTCTTAATTTTATTTTTTTAAAGATTTTATTTATTTGACAGAGAGAGAGAGCACAAGCAGAGGGAGCAGCAGGCAGAGAGAGGGAGAAGCAGGCTCCCCACTGAGCAAGGAGCCCAACTCGGGACTCGATCCCAGGACCCTGGGATAAGTACCTGAACCAAAGGCAGACACTTAACGAACTGAACCACCCAGGCATCCCAACTGTGCACTTTAAAAGGTGAATTGTATGATGCCAATTATATTTCAGTGAAGTTGTTTTGAAAAAAAGGAAGTTAAAAAAAATAAACACAACGCAGAATACTGGTCCCCAACCCTAGTGTTTCTGATTCAGCAGGTCTGGGGCGAAGCTGACACTACTAGTCCAGGGACTATACTTTGAGAACCACTCCATTAGCTCATAGAAATGATAGTTTCCTGCCAAACTTCATATAGTTTTCTTTTACTGTCTTTCAAAGACATAGATATAGGGATAACTATGGTTTGTATCTGGTTCTTATACTCAGATCCTGACATATTTCAGTCTTATCTCAGTTTTTGAATAAGTGGGTGTTTCTGGAAGGAGCTTCCTTTGGTATATCTTCAAAGGTCTATTGAATACATGATAAAAAAAAAAAAAGCCCCCCAAAACCCTCTTCACTTCATAAAGAGACACTGCTTAAAAAGATTTCACATAATAAACTTTTTTAATAGTGCAAAAACCAATCTGCTTCTAATCAGTGAAGGAACAACTTCCAAAAAATTTTTATAAAAATAGCCAATCCTTTGAACAAACACAAATGCAAATAATTAAGTAAATATTACAATTATGTATCTAAACCCAGGAGGCAAAGATCATAATTATAAGCCAAACCATTCTTAGAGTTGGTCCATTCCAGGTTTCCAAAATGGATAAAACAAAACCTCTACTTTTCAGGTTTACAGAAAAGAAATAAAACAACTCCAGTAAGAAAACTAATTTAAGTTTCATGGAAAACAGACCATATTGGTGACTTTACGTTTTTCAAGGAGTTCACGGAAATAAAGAACATCTACATCTTGATTTTTATGAAAAATAAATTTTATGTTGACTTTTGAAGGTTAAAAGACCATGTGATCTTTTTGACCAATAGCTCAGAAGTAAAAGCCAATTCAAGAGCAAAGATAATATTCATTGGACCCATAGGACTTTAACCTGATCCTAAAGTATAAAGCAAAATTTTAAGATGAATTAGTTTAAAAATGCAAATATACTCTAGTTTAGAATTAAATATAAAAGAAACAAAAATCATGATTAGGATTTGACTAAAGTCTGGGTAAAAGTTTTCTCATATTTCTTTATCTCACAGATAATACTGATCATTCAGTATCAATGGATATGCTTGTTTTTGTGTATGAGAAGGTTGTGGCTTCAGAAACCAAAACTCACATTAAATTCATTACTACTGCTGGAACTTGACAAAACTGGTGGTTTTTAATGTGATAAATTGTTTGTACAATTATTTAATAGAAAGAGACCGAGAATCTTGCTGTAAAGCATCCTTCAGAAAGATGGAAACTGCCCAGACAGAAGAGTATCTCTATACAGCTCTATGTATTTCTATATATATATATATCTCCTTACTACATCACAAACACACAAAAAATTAATGTATTTACATATACGTATGGGGCCAAAATTAATTAACTTTCTCTACAAAATTATACTTAAGAAAACATTAATAGACATTATATAATAAAAGAAGGCAAGGCCCTCAAAAAAGATGGCAACCATTTGAAAAGCTGAGTGCTACTGCTTTTTCTTAACATTTTTGCAATGGAGGGAAAAAAGGATGAATAGTTTGTAGACAGATATATTTCTATTCCAGAAATACCTGCTAGGCAGAAGTCAGGCAACTTAAAAATCATAGTTCTATATATGAGCAAATGGCTAATGTTTTTGTCAGTGGTGACAGCTCCTCTTATACTTAAGTTACTTCTCAGGGCTTGTCCTATGTCAGAGAGCACAACTTTAATTAGAAGAAATTTTCCCTAAGTGTTCTACTATTTAAACCTTTTGTAAAAAGATGAGCAGGTTGATAACATGCTATTTGAGGCCATCCATCATTCCTGACTGCAGAGATTTAAAAACTAACCATACAAATTAACTATAACGTCATCAGAAGGAATTTTACTAGGCTACTTTCGATGACCTAAAGACAAAGATTAAACAGCAATGGATACACTGACATAATGTCATTATGAAGTGCACTGTGCTTGGCTGTTATAGCTATAGTCCATGCGTCTAGTGGTAGAAATGACAGTCCTGAAGCAGATCTTGGTAAATTTGCTTGACTACATTCTTTAGGTAGTTGTCCTCCAGTGGCACTTTAGCTAGAATTGCAGTGATTTCATCTTGGCTGCAAAGAACAAAAGGTTCATTAATTTTTCTGGAAACTTATCTCCATTTCATTGTAATTCATGTTTTTGGGGATGGTCTTTGAGTCTCTTAGGAAGCACAAATAGGCATTTCTAGAAATAGCCTGCCCAATTGGAACTAAGATTCCAAAAACAAGGCCTAAGAACAATTCTTCATGAACTGTGAGGTATCTTGACTTAGCTAAAAATCTAAACTGTTGGTGTTTGCTGATGGATTTGAGAAGGGTGCATTCTAAACTTGCCATCTTACAAACTGTTAGCAGTGTGTCTAAAAAGTCACAAAATAAATAGTAGGAATGAAATAATTGAGAAAAGCATTATGACTGCACAGCTTTTTAAGTGATTATTAAGTGATAAGTGATTATTCTGTTTTTAAGGCCATAAAAATTGTTTATATATGATCTGGGCTAAGCTTATACCCATTTTTTTCCTTCTTGGTTCCTGTTTAGGTAAGAGTATTCAAAAAGTAGAGCAGGTATAAAAGAATAGACCAATGGTCTCCAGCATCCCCTGGAGCTAGAAATGAAGGTCACTGACTTTAAAAGAACACATTTTTCAAAATGATGTCAGAAAGAAGTGATATTTGGCACTCACTATGGATTATCCATTACTGGTATATCCAATAATGGTATATCCATTATTTCTGACCACTTTGAGAGATCTTTCAAATTATATAACATAGGTAAAAATGTAGTTAGGAGCCCTATCCTGCTGGCCCTTTACTTACCCAATGTTTCCAAGGTGATTTTGAATGGAGAAAGGTAATGGGACAGTTGGAAAATGGACTGAGAGAGGCAAGGTCATCTCAAATTTTGCAAATGCTGTAGAGCTGGAGAATAAAAGCCTCAATCTATAAAAGACAAGATCCTCAATTAAAAATACAAAACAAAAACAGAATGAAACAAATACATTTTCCTTTTACACTCACATGTGAAACCTAGGTGATACATTATTTCCTTGTCCTTATCAAATGGACAGTCGGTAAAAAATCTGGAACAAAGTATTATTAGTAGTAGTATCACTTTCATTGTTAGTCATAAAACTCATTAAAATAAATCATCTTAATAAATTTTTTAAATATTTTTTTAAAAGACTTTATTTATTTGACAGAGAGAGACACAGCGAGAGAGGAAACACAAGCAGAGGGAGAGGGAGCAGGCCTCCCGCTGAGCAGGGAGCCTGATGTGGGGCTCGATCCCAGGACCCTGGGATCATGACCTGAGCTGAAGGCAGACGGTTAATGACTGAGCCACCCAGGCGCCCCCATCTTAATAAATTTCTTTTTTTTAAGATTTTATTTATTTATTTGACAGAGATAGAGACAGCCAGCGAGAGAGGGAACACAAGCAGGGGGAGTGGGAGAGGAAGAAGCAGGCTCATAGTGGAGGAGCCCGATGTGGGGCTCGATCCCACAACGCCGGGACCACGCCCTGAGCTGAAGGCAGACGCTTAACTGCTGTGCCACCCAGGCGCCCCCCATCTTAATAAATTTTTGACGAATTATTTACTGTCATGGGTTGAACTATGTCCCCTCCTGCCATCCATATGTTGAAGCCCTCGCCTCCAGTATCTCAGAATGTGACCTTATTTTGGAAATAAGGTAATTGCAGATTTAATTAGTTATGATGAGGTCCTACTGGAGTGAGATGGTCCCCTAACCCAAAATGATTGGTGTCCTTATAAAAAGGGGACATTTAGACACAACCATGCACACAGGAAGCACATCATGTGAAGATAAAAGCAGATACTAGGATTATATATTTATAAGCCAAGGTATGCCAATGACCTCCAGCAAATCACTAGAAGTTAGGAGATAGGCATGGAACAGATTCTCTTTCACAGCCCCTCAGAAAGAACCAACCTTCCTTGCTAACATCTTGATCTCAGACTTCTAGCCTCCAGAACTGTGAAACAATAAGTTGCTATTGTTTTAAGCTACTGAGTTTGTGGTACTTTGTTATGGCAGCCCCGGGGAAATAATATACTTACTCAGTATTAGTCACATCTATGTTCATTAGGTTATAATTTGGTCCCCATCTCTTTAAAAACTCAATTTCCTCTCCAAGGAGTCTACAACGGCTCACTACCAGTGAGATTTCTTGAAGCATCTGGGGAAAATTGGGGGAAAAAATTATGAAAACATTTCAGTTTTTAATGGCTCTTTTATATATATATATATATATTTTTTTTTTAGATTTTTTTTTTATTTATTTATTCATTCGACAGAGATAGAGACAGCCAGCGAGAGAGGGAATACAAGCAGGGGGAGTGGGAGAGGAAGAAGCAGGCTCATAGCGGAGGAGCCTGATGTGGGGCTCGATCCCATAACGCTGGGATCACGCCCTGAGCCGAAGGCAGACCGCCCAACCGCTGTGCCACCCAGGCGCCCCTTTAGTGGCTCTTTTATAAAGAATCCCTTGAAGTTAAACAATTTAATATATTTATAGTTTCAGGATCTAATATTAAATATATGACATTTCAGTTCGCTTTTTGGGACAGATAATGTAATTTTCCTTCAAAATACTTCAATTGGATTTACCTTGGGTACTTGATGCTGTGTTGTACATTTCTTCTTCCAGGATTCCTGTTCCTCAATGTATTGAAAAATAAGCTTATGAACTAAAAGGGAGGAAGGAGGAGCTTTATCCTCTGAGGAAGGAAAAAAAAAAAAAATCAAAACAGGGTATTACTTATTTTCAAATATCTCCTATACATAAGCTAGAAATACCTTCAAACTACGAGGTGTCTAAGTATTCTCTCCATTTTATTTTCAAGCACATAAATCAACATATATATATAGCAAACATACACATTCTTCTTTTTTTTTTTTTTTAAGATTTTATTTATTTGAGAGAGAGAATGAGTTGGGGGCAGAGGGAGAGGGAGAAGCAGACTCCTTACTGAGCAGGAAGCCCGATACAGGGCTCGATCCCAGGACCCTGAGATCATGACCTGAGCCGAAGGCAGACGCTTAACTGACTGAGCCACCCAGGCACCCCAAACATAGACATTCTTATAAAAACTCAAGCCATTATCATACACAGAATAGAACTTGGTTAGAAGCATGAGTTTAAATATAACCTAAACGAGTTTAAATACTGCCTTTCCTTACAACCTGAGGGATCCTAAGCACACTTACTTCTTTTGAGCTATAGTTCCCTAATTTGTAAAACAAGGAACACTTACCTCAAAGTGTTGATGTAAGTAATACAAATGCCTGATATAGTATGAGTACTCAGAATGGTAATTTTTGAATTATGGATCTAGCTATTATTAATCATTGCTTAAAATCTAGTAATTAAAAAAATAACTTCTTTTAAACCCTACCCAATATTTAGAACATTAACCAAGCAATTTTATGTCTAATACACATTTCTAAGGACAAATTTACTATTATTATTGTTTATATTTATCTTCGTATATGAAAGAGTTCTCAAGGAGCAAATTATACTTGTAAATATTCAACAAATTTTTAGTGGATAAGTGTTTGGACTTACCATCTAACAGAGATTGAAAATTCAGGTCAACAATCTTCCTATAAGCCTTGTTCAGGAAAGGGAGACCAACTAGGAAGAACCGGAATAAGAGTAGTTATACATATATATGTATATATATATATTTTTACTATTTATTTATTTGAGAGAGAGTGCACCCATGCAAGTGGTGGGGGGGGGGAGAGTGGAGGGAGAGGGACAAAGGGACAAGTAGACTCCATGCTGAGTGCAGAGCCCCACACAGGGCTCGATTTCATTTCATGAGCTGAAATTGAGTGTGATGCTTAACTGACTGAGCCACTCAGGCACCCCATTACTTCTTTTTATTATCTGATTTTAAACCACATACAACTCAGTACTTTAGAATCCTACTCTTTCTGGTTAGCAGGGTTTTTTTTTAATATAGTCAGTTAAAAGTTAAAGACGTGTCTTTTTTTCTTTTTTTTTTAGATTTTATTTATTTATTTATTTGACAGAGAGAGAGAGACAGGCAGCGAGAAAGGGAACACAGGCAGGGGAAGTGGGAGAGGAAGAAGCAGGCTCCCAGCAGAGGAGCCTGATGTGGGGCTCGATCCCAGAACGCCAGGATCATGCCCTGAGCCGAAGGCAGACGCTTAACGACTGAGCCACCCAGGCGCCCCGATGTGTCCTTTTTTTTTTAAGATTTTATTTATTTGAGAGTGAGAGAGCGTGCATGCATGAGTGGGAGGAGGGGCACAGGGAGAGGGAGAAGCAGGATCCCCGCTGAACAGGGAGCCCCGATGTGGGGCTCAATCCCAGGACTCCGAGACCACAATCTGAGCCAAAGGCAGATGCCTAACTGACTGAGCCACCCAGGTGCCCCTAAAGGTGTATCCTTGAATCATATTATTCTTTGTATATGGTAAAGGCTCTCCCTGAGACCGCTGACCTACATTTAGTGGCAAGTCTTTGAAGGAAATTTAAAGTGTAGTACATTTATTATAAATTTGTCAAGGCCTCTTCCTTGAAAACTTTTGTGCAAAGACACTATTTTCAGGCATGATATTAAAAAATGACTATGATCTCTTCATACCTACTATCTTTTTACAAACACAGTGAAAATGATTTATGCTCTTAGCATTACAGTAATGAGTAGCCAGGAGAGCTGCTTCCTCTTCCAAATTCTCGAGTTATCTCCTGTCTCTCAAATTTGGATTTTTTTCACTTTGTTGAATATTTTATATGTATTAGGCACTGGAGATACGATAGTGAGACAAAACAGACACAATCAATTTATATTCTCAAAAAGCTTATAGCTCAGGGGGATATACAGATAATTACATAAATAAACACCAAAAACTACAATCAGTGACAAACTATTAAGGAAAACTGCAGGAAGCAATAAGAACATATACACTAGGAGGGCAAATAGCAGAGGGAGTGGGTAAAAGGAGAATCAGGGAAAACTTTCCTGCAAAAGTGGTAACTGAGCTGAGCTCTTGAGGATTACTAACGGAAATTTATTTAGTGAAAAGGGGGTACTATGGTCTGAATGTTTGTGTCCCCCAGCAAATTTATATATTGAAATCCTAATGCCCCTGTGATGGTATTAGGAGACGGACCTTTGCAAACCATTTACTAGGTCATGAGGATGGCACCCTCATGAAGGAGATTAATGCTCTTATAATAGAGACCTTAAACAGTTAGCTTGGCCTTCCAGCACGTAAGGATACAATGAGAAGTCTGCAACCTGGAGAAGGGCTTTCACCTGACCATGCCGGCACCCTGATCTTGGACTTCCAGCTTCCAGAAAAATAAGAAATAAATTTCAGTTGTTCAGTAACTACCCAGTTGATGGCATGTTTGTTATAACAGTCCAAATGGACAAAAATAAGGGAAAGAGCTTCCAGGCATACAAAACATCATTATGAAGGTCCTGAGGTAGGACGGAACATGATTGTGCACGAAAAGACCAGGATCTTTTAAGGAAATGAAAGAGGAGCACCTAGGTGGCTCAGCTGGAAAAGCATGCAACTCTTAATCTCAGGGTCATGAGTTCAGGCCCCACGTTGGGTATAGAGCCTACTTTAAAAAAAGGGGGGGGGGAATGAAAGAAATCCATGTGCCAAAGTGCAGAGAATAGTTTAAGATGAGGCAGGAAAAGGAGGAAAAATTCAATGCATGCAAGATGTTATAGGCCATAACAAATACTTTGATCATTCGTCTAAGAATATTAGGTGCATGATCAGATTTCCAACAATCACCATAGCTATGGGGAGGAAGATGAATTGGAGAGGAAAAGGAGAGGATTCAGAAAGGCCAAGTGTAATGTTATCGTAGCCATTTGGTTAGAGATTATTGACAGGAAACAAAGAAATGTGGGTCAGTATTAAGAAATTAAAATCTCTAAGTCTTATTGATGATTAGATGTGCCTGATAAAGGATAAAGAGGTACAGAGTGATTCCTAAGTTCTATTTTTTGTTTATTTATTTATTTTAAAGTAGGCTCCATGTCCAATGTGGGGCTTAAACTCATGACACTGAGATCAAGAGTTGCATGCTCTACTGACTGAGTTAGCCAGACACCCCTAATCCCTAAGTTTTAATTTTGGACCTGGACTGAAATTGATGGTATTATTATTATTTTTAAAAGATTTTATACATTTATTTATTTGGGAGAGAGAGAGAGAGCATGAGCAGGAGAAGGAGGAGAGGGACAAACAGACTGTGTGTTGAGTGCAGAGCCCCATCCCAGGACCCTGAGATTATGATGTGAGCCGAAACCAAGAGTCAGACGCTCAACCGACTGAGCCACCCAAGTGCCTCGATAGTATTCTTTGAGAAAAGGAACTTTTAAGGAGAATCGTGTGTGGAGGCTGGGAAACTGTGAAGTTTGGTTGGCCGTATTGAAACTATTTCAGAGAAAAGACCTAAAGACACTGACAGGAGACTCTCAACAAAACAGCTAGAACTCAGTCCAGTCACCATATAGTGATTCTACCTACTTTGATAAGCCTACCAATACACACAGAACTTGCAACTAACTTTTCAGGGTAACTTAAGCACACAAAAAAGTTAAGAGTCATCAGTCATTAGAGTAAATCCTCTATCACAAAACAGAGATGGAGAAAAAGAACTCAGAGAAAATAGATGCAAATAGCATGTTGATCCATTATTTGGAAATGTAAAATTTCTATCATTTAATGTAACTCAACAAAGGTCAACTTTCACTAGTTGAATTTTTATTTTATTCTTTATCTAATAAAATAAAATTCAATTATCACAAATTTAAGTGATCACCTCTTCTAAGATTTTCAGCAGTGCTTTCATTATGTCAATAGTTATTATTGTATTAAAATAAAGAATGGACTCTTTAGTGAGTTCAGCCATGCATTTTCCTGTTGAAGAATTATCTTACTTTTGCTACTCACCTACTGTCTCTCCAAAGGTGATGGTAAGTTCTATTGTGTCATAAAGAAAGGTGAATATAGCTTGATCATCACTCCACTCTATGACTTCCCACTCAGATAAGCTGGAGAGAAAGAAAGAGAGACAAAGAATTTTTTTCTGAGGTAAAAGAAGAGAGTTAACTTCTGATACCACGCAAACAGTACCAGCAACAGCTGAAGTTTTTCTACTGGCTTAGGGGACAATCAATATTTTGATTTAAATACTGTGAATGTACAAACATGCTTTTGAAAGAAGAAGTAACTCAATTTTGAATTGTATATCAGAGAAAACCCAAGTTTAGGCAACAGATATTTTAAAATTATAATTTCATAGCTTTCCCACCTGTATACCTTCAGCTTGATGTTGGGTACATTAACTCTTTTTGAGAATATATTGTACTATAGGTTAAAACAGTGATCCACATTACAAACACATGTCAACTGCTGTGACAGGTTTAGACAACTACAAAGGCATGGGATAAAACACAAACTAATGACACCTACTTTTCCTTACCTCAACTGATCCAGTAGCTCTTCAATTGTATCTGTTTGTTTTTGTACGAAGTCTATTTGAGCAAGGGTCTGTTCTTTCTGTACTTCCAGTTCTAAAAGATTTCTGCAAATCAAAGTAGGTATTACAGCAAGATAAGGCTGGGTTGTCAGACAATTTGGACTCCATTAAAATAAAGGTTTATGACAAGAAGTCACAGGCTAGATAGCTCCCCACTGAAGTGAATGGCATCCATTTTTGTTTTCTTAGGTATCTTTCTTTCTTTCTTTTTTTGATAAGCATTAATCTAGAAATGTGAGTCTAATTAGGAAAGGCTTAAATCAATGGTTCTCAAAATTAGGATCCACGAAGGTATCCTTGAAGGTTTGCATATTCTCTAAGATTATTATTAAAATTTATTTTGTTTTGAAGATAAAATATAAACATAATGTAGATCATACGAATGCCCACCTTAAAACGGAGACATGCCATAATCTTGATGCCTGTGTTTGGTTTTGTTTAGTTTATTAGTGCTAAACAGAACTTATGCCTTGTTAGTCATTTTGCTAGCATCAATTTAATTTTAGCCAAACATTATCACCTGTCAAATTAATGTTGTCAGTTGGAATTTTACTTGATTTGTCATTTGTATTTGATTCATTTTAGTCTTACAGTTAAATAAGATCCATGACAATAAGAAAAATATACCTCATTTTATACTTACTTAAATGTAATATAAAAGTACAATATAAAAACAGCTTAATGCTAGGTTTATTTTCTTCAAAAGGATCCTGATATTATTCAAGCTTGAGAAATACTACCTTGGATTAATGCCCTGTAAACAGTAAGTGCTTAGTAAATGTTGTCAACTTAGATAGGTCAAGTTCAAGGTGGAGCAGAAGCCCTGAGTCGGTCTTAAGTCAATACTCATGTGTCCACTCTCCTCCAGTTTTTGGAGGTAGGAAGTCATTTAGTCTTGTAAAGTTTAGCCTATTTTCTAACACTCCAAATGAAGGCTGACCTTTGGAGCTCTTCTTCTTCAGTTTTCAGCTGTTCCAGTTCTTTGGAAAGAAAAACAAAACAAATTTATCAGAACAGACACATTAAAATGTTGCTACAAAAATCATCTATTCTACTGAAAATTCTGTACCACTTAATCTCACCTAAACAAAGAATACATTGTTTTTCCCCCATTTATCTCCTTAATTCAGTTACCTTTCTTTTCTTTTTTAAAGATTTTATTTATTTATTTATTTATTTATTTATTTATTTATTTATTTGAGAGAGAGAAAGAGAGACAAAGAGAGGAGCAGAGGGAGAGGGACAAGCACACTCCACACTTAGCGCAGAGCCTAATGCAGGGCTTGATCTTATGACACTGAAATCAACACCTGAGCAGAAATCGAGAGTCAGATGTTCAAACAACTGAGTCACGCAGGAGCCCCTTCAGTTACCTTTCTCTGCAGCTCTCATTTCAGAATCCCATTCTTCCAAAGGACTGTCTTTCTCTTCATCCTCCAAATTCTTAGTTTCTAAGTAGGCGATGTGCATTAGAATAACTCAGTCAAAAATAACCAGAGATGAGAAAAAAAAGATGGTCCCAAAATGAAGTGTTAACAATATTTCACAAACACTCATCATTCCCCATTTTCCTCACCAATAAAGCAATGAGCTATAATTATAATTTCATACAAAGACTTGCTTCTAGTGGCAGACAAGTGAACTTTGAGCCATATGGCAATGATCTCCAACAGCAACTTCTCAGGGGCCACTTTGAGGTGTAAATTGTTTATATATAATTTGCATACATCAAAGTTATTGTTAGGCAATCCCATGGACAAGAAGCAAGACCAGATACACATATACAAATGCATGCATGCACATTTTAAAATTTTAATTTGTTTTTGAAACCTTGAAACCTTATCCTTAAAATCCCTTTCCCTTCTCACATCCAAACCAAGTTTAGATTTTTACCTCAAAAACATAATTTTTTTTAAAGATTTTATTTATTGAGAGAGAGAGAGAGAGAGAGCACACACAAGCAGGGGGACCAGCAGAGGAAGAGGGAGAAGCAGGCTGCCTGCTAAGCAGGACCCTGGGATCATGACTGGAGCTGAAGGCAACTGCTTAACTGACTGAGCCACCCTGGCATTCCTGTTCTTTTTAATAATTCTTCTTCTTCTTCTTTATTTTTTTTTTTTAAGATTTTATTTATTTGTCGGAGAGAGAGAGAAAGAACACAAGCAGGGGGAGCAGCAGGTAGAGGGAGAACCAGGCTGCCTGCTAAGCAGGACCCTGCGATCATGACCTGAGCTGAAGGCAGAAGCTTAACTGATTGAGCCATCCAGGCGTCCCTATTCTTTTTAATTCTTAAAAATATTTTCTATTTTCTCCTTAGTTCTTTATATAAAATTATTTTATAAGTCAAAACTCCTAAGAGGCCTTCCTTGGCCAGCCCCTAAAGCTGACATCTCCAGCTTTATCTCAAATCATGTTCTCTCTTAAGCTGTCTCTATTCTAGCCACATTGGCCTTATTTCAGACCCTTGTACTTGGTATATTCTTTCCCATAAGAGCTTCTGCATGTGTATTCATATTCAATAGTCCACTCTCCCCTCCTCACTTTAACTCTTCCTCATTCTTCGATTTTAGCTTAAATGCCACCTCCTTCGAGGGAAGCCTCTCCTGACCGGACTAGGTTAGATTTCTATTTCAGGACCTATTTCAGTACCATGTAACCTCTCTTTTGTAAGCACTTACCATGTAACCACTTACCATAAAACTATTTAATTCTTTTTTTAAAAGATTTTATTTATTTATTTGACAGAAAGAGAGAGACAGCCAGTGAGAGAGGGAACACAAGCGGGGGAGTAGGAGAGGAAGAAGAAGGCTCCCAGCGGAGGAGCCTGATGCATGGCTCGATCCCAGAACGCTGGGATCACGCCCTGAGCCGAAGGCAGACGCTTAACGACTGAGCCACCCAGGCGCCCCACTGAGCCACCCAGGCGCCCCTAAAGATTTATTTACTTGAGAGAGAGAGAGAAAGAGAAAGCATGAGTCGGGGGAAGGGACAGAGGGAAAAGGAGAAGCAGACTTCCTGCAGAGCAGGGAGCCTGAGAAGGGGCTCCATCCCAGGACCCTGGGATCATGACTTGAGCTGAAGGCAGCCATTTAACCGACTGAGCCACCCAGGCGCTCTCTATGTGTTTAATTCTCATATCCTTTTCTAGATGAGAAGCTCCACAAAACCATAAAAGTTTTTGGGTTTGCTGTTTTTTTTTTTAAAGATTTATTTATTTATTGGGGCACCTGGGTGGCTCAGTCATTAAGCGTCTGCCTTCGGCTCAGGGCGTGATCCCGGCGTTCTGGGATCGAGCCCCACATCAGGCTCCTCCGCTATGAGCCTGCTTCTTCCTCTCCCACTCCCCCTGCTTGTGTTCCCTCTCTCGCTGGCTGTCTCTATCTCTGTCAAATAAATAAATAAAATCTTTAAAAAAAAAAAGATTCATTTATTTATTAGAGAGAGAGAAAGTGCCTGTGCGCAAGTGAGCATGCACATAAGCAGGAGAGTGGGGGAGAGGGAGAGAGAAACCTAAGCAGACTACATGCTGAGCTGGAGCCCAGTGTAGATCTCAGGGTTGTGAGATCAAGACCTGATCCTAAACCAAGAGTCGGACTCTTAACCAACTGCATCACCCAGGCATCCCTAAGTTTTTGTTTTTTATCACCATAGTATTCTTAGCACTGAGCACTGTACATGGCACATATTAGGTATTCAGTGTATTTGCACAAGGAATAATGAAGAAATGAGAAAGAAATAGAGAGCTATTTGTTAGTGGGTCCTAGAGAGGGAAGTGTGGTTTTGGTATTTTTAAAGATAAGAGAGAGGTGAATATATCCTTCAGAGGGGAGGCAGGGAGGTTGAATATATAAGAGATAAGGAAAAATCAGTGATATGAAATTCCTGAGAAGATCAGACGAGATGGAACTCAAAGTTTAGGTGAAAAGATTGGTCTTAGGGAAAAGAAGAATGGATGAAAGAATGGATATAGATATATAAAAGTTTGATTTGTTTGGCAATAAAAGTTTAGAAGTTGTGGCCTAATAGCTTCTATTTGTGTGTCTGTGTGAAGTAGAGAGAAAGGTAATGACAAAGGGGCAGGGGGCAATCTAAGATTATGGAATTCATATACTCATTATCAATGCAGTGCAGAAAACATGTCCTAGGCACTTACTCAATACAAAGCATAGTACTAAGAACTCTGAGGGATATGGAGAAAAATAAAAGCTGATCCTTGCTTCCATGGAGCTTACAATTTAGTTAGGGAGATAAACTACACAAAAGTAACTATAACTACAAGTAGATGTATAGCTACTATAAGGACTAACAAAATCGTTATAGGAGCTCAAGGATGATGACTACTTTACTAGAAAACAGGAGAATGCACTGGCAAAGACAAAGTGGCACTACTGCATAGAGATAACAAGATTTGGTTGGAATTTGGGATGCATAATAAAAAAATAAAAGTAAATTGCTTAAGAAAGGAAGATCTAAAAAGGACTGGAGAAAAAAAATGATTGTAGAGAATGTTAAATGTCAAGCTCCGGTGTTTGGACTTTATTTTGTTATAAATGGAAAGACAAGTTTTTCAAGGAAGTAACATAATGAAAATGTTTTCATAATTATTTAATCTGGCAGCAATGTGCAGTTGGACAGGAAAGAGACAGAATGAAGAGTGTAGATAGATTAGTTAGAAAATTTGAAATAGCATGTCAGAATTAATGACAGCCTTAACGGGAATGGGAAACGATACAAGAGATGCTGAAGAAGTAGATATGACAGGACTTGATAAGACAAACTCAAAGACAAAGAAAGTTTTTAGCTTTTTAGAGTTTATAACAATAGTGATGCCTTTAATAGAGATAAGAAACATCATAGGGAGGGGCGCCTCGGTGACTTAGTCGTTAAGCGTCTGCCTTCGGCTCAGGGCATGATCCCAGGGTCCTGGAATCTAAGCCCCACATTGGGCTCCCTGCTCTGCTGGGAGCCTGCTTCTTCCTCTCCCCTCCAACCCCCCCCCCCCCCCCGGCTTGTGTTCCCTCTCTTGTTGGCTGTCACTCTCTCTCTCTCTCTGTCGAAAAATAAATAAAATCTTTAAAAAAAAAAATCATAGGGAGAGCAAGTTTTCAGGCTTTATTTTGGAAATGGGAGAAGACAATAAATTCCATTTTATTCACACAGAGTTTAAGGTGCTTAAAGACATTTTTGCATAGAGGTTCAGCAGGAAGCTAGAAATGTTAAGTTTGGAACCCAAGAGAGAGGCTAAAGATGCCTTCAGTCAGAATAATTATAAGCTACTCAGGGTCAAAATCTGTGTTTATATCTTTTTTTCTGATGCTAAGCACAGTATCAGTTATGCAATAGGTGTTCAACAAATGATGAATTTAACTGAATTTGGGAATCATTCATACAAACACAAATATTAAAGCAGATGAAAGCATTAAGGGAGAGAATACAGAAATGAGTAGATGATAAAATTTAAATGTCTACACAAGAGGTTAGAGAGAGACCAACAGAAGGACCAAAGGGAATACTCAGGAAAAAAACATATAGTCAGGGTAGTGTCATATCACAAAGGTTCAGGGAGATGAAAGTTTCAGAAAGAAAATAATCAGCAGTGTCAAATGCTGAGAGGTCAAAATGGTTAAGGACCAAGAGCTTCCAAATTTGATGATTATGTGGAATTTTGTGATCTTTGAGAAAGCAGTTTCAGGACAGTAATACTAACAATGCGGGATTATGAGAGGTCAAACTGAAGGAGAGATAATTTTCAAAGAAGACAGTAAATTCATCTATTTAAAAAAATAAGATTATGGTCTAGATTATGAAGAGCTTTCCAAAGAGATTTATTTATTATCTTGGGCATCTCTTGTTGATTGTGTTACAGAGTTTTATTTTGCTCTTATTTAATGTCTCAAGTTGCTAATACAAGGCTTTGGCATAAGTGATACCAGCAATCTGTACTGTAGGGAGGCATTTAGATAAAATTAAATTTTCTTTTGGAAAAGTATTCAATATACGTTACCTATTTCAACCTCAGTGAGACTGTTCTCAATCTTCTTAAGTATGTTGTCCATCTCATCTATCCTTATCTGAAGTTTCTCCCTCTCATTCTAAACACACAATATTATATTGTCAAGTTAAACCTCTAAACAAAATATTTTAACATTATAAATGGTTAAACTTGCTGACATACTGCTGTATCATGAACAGGCAAATCTTAAAATGAAGGTCAAATCTTCAAGTCTGGACTTAAAATGTTTTTAAAAAGCATACATAACAGATTAATATAAACTTATTTTTTGTACTTTCCTTTATTCCAGTCTTTCCATGTAATATAAGATGCTAATAAATTCTACTTAAAAAAAATCTTTTTAAGATTTTATTTCTAAGTAATCTCTACATCCAATATGGGGCTCAAATCTACAATTCCGAGATCAAGAGTCTCACACTGACTGAGCAAGCCAGGTGCTCCCCCCAAAAAGGAATTATTTTTATTTTTAAAAAAATTTTTAGAGGAGGGAGGGGAGTGACAGAGGGAGAGGGAGAGAGAATCTTAATCCACACCCAGTGTGGAACGTGACTCGGGGCTTAATTTCATGACCCTGAGATCGCAAACTTAGCTGAAATCAAGAGTCAGACAACCAACTGAGCCACCCAGGTGCCCCCTGAAAAATAATTCTTTTAAAAAAATTATTTATTTATTTGAGAGCGAGAGGGGCAGAAGGAGAGGGAGAGGCAGGCTCCCTGCTCAGCAGGGAGCCTGACGGGAGCTCAATCCCAGACCCTCAGGATCATGACCTGAGCTGAAGGCAGATGCTTACCCAACTGAGCCACCAAGGCACCCCCAAAAACGAATTCCTAAAAAAATGTTCTATGGTTAAATAAATACAGGAAACACTGAACAGAATTATAGTATGTTCTGTTCCTTTTAGACTTAAAAAAAGATTTCTGACTTTAGACTTTAATATGCTAGCTATTATATTTCTCCAAAGGGGGGATACAGCATGTAACATTTCTCAGAATTATTTGCCAAAGGAAAGAAGGTTTTTTATGCACAGTACAATCATTTTGGGAAATGCTACTTTAAACATGCACACACAGGGGCGCCTGGCTGGCTCAGTTGGTAGAATACACGACTCTTAATCTCGGGGTTGTGGGTTTGAGCCCCACGTTGTCTGTAGAGATTACTTAAAAACATAAATAAGCAAATAAAAGTAAACATGCACACACATACACAGCCGGGTCTGGACTATGAGGAAGACAATACTACAGTACAGTCCTTAGCAATGGAAGATCAGAATCCTATATTGTTTTATTTCAACATGTATAATAGATAACAAATTTGAGATAAGACATAGGCTCATATTAGTAAATATATTCTAGAATTACTCAAAATGCCAGATTTCCCACTTTTGATAAATTAAACCCCACCTCTTTATGACCCATGTTCCTTAGGAAACATTCTCCATATTCTACAACCTCTATAAAGTAATTTTAATAGATCTTTCTTTCTATGCTGCTGTTTCAAATTACCTGAGCTGACTGTACCAGCTTGCTGTAGAGAGTCACTTTTCCTTGGTGAGTGAAGACTTTAGTCATCTTGGTAAAACGTGATTTTATTTTGTTCAGGTAAATTCCAAAGACCTTCAGCTGCAACGGAAAATCAAAGGTTACGGCATACTAAAACAAATGAGTTAGGAAAGGCAAATGGTCGGGGAAGGCTGGTTCAGCTGCTATGGGCTGTTTTGCCCATCCTAGACTGATTCCGAAGGCAGGGCACGTCTCATTTGCAAATGTAATCACATTTAGTAGTTTAAGGACAGAACCAAAGATTTTAATTTTAATTCTTGCTTTTAATTCATTTATTCATATTACAAATTAGAAAATGACAGGCCTCAAGTTAATAAAACTTTTAATATATTAGAGAACATACAAAATGAGTCGCTATTTAACCAATTAAAGTAAATCTTCTCCTCATCTCAATCTAAGTGAAACAAGTAGGAGGAAATTCTAAATGAACTTCAAATATATTTCATATATTTAATTGGTCATTTCAGGTTTGAAAAGATTATATATTTTAACGATTACTCACGTATAATTAAATAAAAACCTTGCTAACATATTATACCTGAGAAGTTAAAGAATTCATCACTAATTATCAAGTAACAGTTACTTATTTCACAAAAAACAGGTTCAAAATGTCTATACTGATTCCCATTCAGAAAATGAGATAAAAATACCTCCTCGTCAGAGCTGTGTCTCATTTTTTCCCACAGGTTCCTATTTACATCAGTCAACAGTTTATCCTGGTTCAATGCAGAAAGCTTTAATCTAAAATACAGAAAAGTTAATTAATTAGCACAGGGTTCAGAAGTCAGCTTGAATGAATCAACTCAGATTTACAGGAATACTTAATTTAATTTTTCCTAGTTCTTTTCTACATTAAAAAAAGGGGAATTCACTCAAGAACAGTGGTCAGCCTGATTATTTCAACGCTTGTAGAACAGTTCAAGAATGTTATGAATCAGAAAAACTTCCCTCACAATCTCAATCAACTTGTTCCAATATGAAAACATATGGCTTTTAAAGAATCCTAAGGCCTATCAATGCATAATTGTTGCAAAGTTGTAGCTATTATTTTAAGTAAAAGTTCCCGATTCAGTTTCCAGTCTTATCTCACCTTTATATAATAGCATTTATAAAAGTAGCAAAATTGTATATTAGTCTCTGGTTAATAAGAAATAAATTTCTATCAGAGTTAGAATATATTATATACAGGAACGTAAGTGTAAAGTCAAACACTAGAGCACATCTAAACAGACTGGGCATTGTATGTGAGATCCTATTTTATTCAAAATAAAACATTCTAAGACAAATCTTGAGACACTCAACTCTTTTAAAAACATGGAGAAAAAAACCTTTTCTGTCTTGTTCAGTGATGAGCCCCAGTACTTAGTACAGTGCCTGGCACATAGTAGGTGTTCAATATATAGTTGGTGAATTAAAAACCAGAATCAGGCAAATCTGTAGTATTATAATTTAACAGCATCTTAAGTTTTTAGTTTAAAAACTACATAGTTATTTTAAAATTATTTCTTTTCTGTTAGAATGGTTCAAATTTAGTTGACTCGTTCTAGACAAGCATGATATAAATATATTTTGAGTTGCAAGTCTAATTTACCTGAGGGAATTTAGATATACCTAATCTGTAAATTAGTATGCAGCATCTACATCTATCAAAGCACTGAGCAATAATCTGCATAATACTTTCTTATATGCAAATCAAGGGCAAATGGTAAAATTATAAACTCAAAGGAAATCTTAAACGGGCACTATATATAAATTTCTAAAGTGTATTATCTTCTTTTGAAAGTGTTCTTTTGCAATCAATTTATGATATCATAACCTAATAACTGTTTATTGAGGACATAACTTTTTGCTGTGGATGGCATGAAAATATTTTATATACATTATTTCTACTGCTCATTTCTACCTGCTGAGTAGATATTATTATCCCTAATTTATGGATGTTGAAATGAAGGTTAAATGTCTTACATATAGTTACGCAGCTCATGCTGTAGCCAGGATTAAGCTTCAATCTGTCTGCCTACAAAGCTGATTCTTTTCCACATACCATACCACACTGCCAATTAATGCCATGACCTTTTTCCTATGCCAATGTTATTCTAATTAAAACTTTACCACACAGATTATCCACCCACCCAACAAAACATACACAAAAATAAAAACTTCCATACTCTTCAATCTTTTGGTGAAGAGCCTCACAATCTTCTCTATAAATCTGTATCTTGGGTCGGTAAACATACTGACTTAACATCAGGTCTTCTGGAGTAGGTGGTGTGTTTATAGTAAACTGGAAAAAAAAGAAAATCAGTCCCTCAAAACTGGTAGTTTGAAGGCAAAACCATGTTTAAGAACTGTTTCAAATTTCAGAGTGCTTATTTTAAAGTTCTACAAAGAAAAATTTGACTACTCTATGAAATTGATACACCCAGTAAGCTACTAGTTGGAATTTGAATACAAGTCTCTGACATCAAAGTCCATTTCCTACAGATGTTTAGGGGATGTTCCACTCACATGTGATTGAACAGTGGTTTGAAAATGGCTATGTGTTAAGAAAACCAATACCTAAAAATTCAAACTTATCAGGAACCCTTTCATTAAAAGAAAGAAAAAAGATATCAGTTTCCTAAATTATTCTTTTCTACTCCCATTCTCTAACCCTGATCCTCACTTCTATCCCAGTTTGAATTCAGATTTTTGTGGCATATGTAAAATAAGGTAGCAAAAATTTGGTTATTTTAAAAAACGTTTTATACCTCTAATCCAAAGGCTTTTTTTTTTTAAAGAATTTAAGTAATCTCTATACCCAACATTGGGCTCAAAATTACAACCCCGAGATTGAGTCACATGCTCTTCTGACTGAGCCAACCAGGTGCCCCAAATCCAATGACTTTCTGATGTCCTTTATGCAGTACTGGAAAAACCAAGTCAGCTTCTTACATCATATTACATATAAAAACCAAACCAAATCCCACAACAACAAATGCCCACTATTCATAGGCAGTATGGTACAGAATAAATAATTTTACCACTCCAAGATTTGGTCTCCTCATCTATAAATTGGGCACAATATTCATCAGTCACTTAAGGTTATAGTAAAAGTTTTTTTTTTTTTTAAGGTTACACAAGCCCAGGGCCTGATAATCTAACAAATGCTAGCTTCTTCTCACTCTCTACTTTTATTTGATAAATTAAAAGGAAGTAACTGAATGAGGTTTTAATCCCCTTCCTCTATCCCTAACTCATCTTCTAGCAGATGTGCTAAGAAAGTAAAAACTAAGAGGCAGCCCACGGAATAGGAGAATATATTTGCAAATGATACTACAGATAAAAGACTGGTATCCAAGATCTACAAAGAACTTCTCAAACTCAATACGTGAGAAACAAAAAAACAAATCATAAAATGGGCAGAAGATATGAACAGACACTTTTCCGATGAAGACATACAAATGGCTAACAGACACATGAAAAAATGTTCAAAATCATTAGCCATCAGGGAAATTCAAATCAAAACCACATTGAGATACCACCTTATGCCAGTTAGAATGGCAAAAATTGACAAGGCAAGAAACAACAATTGCTGGAGAGGATGTGGAGAAAGGGGGTCCCTCCTACATTGTTGGTGGGAATGCAAGTTGGTTCAGCCACTCTGGAAAACAGTGTGGAGGTCCCTTAAAAAGTTAAAAATTGAGCTATCCTATGATCCAGCCATTGCACTACTGGGTATTTACCCCAAACATACAGATGTAGTGAAGAGAAGGGCCATGTGCACCCCAATGTTCATAGCAGCTCTGTCCACGATAGCTAAATCGTGGAAGGAGCCGAGATGCCCTTCAACAGATGATTGGATTAAGAAATTGTGGTCCATATATACAATGGAATATTATTCAGCTATCAAAAAGAACGATTTCTCAACATTTGCTGCAACATGGACGGCACTGGAGGAGATAATGCAAGTGAAAAAAGTCAAGCAGAGAAAGACAATTATCATATAGTTTCTCTCATCTATGGAACATAAGAACTAGGAAGATCGGTAGGAGAAGAAAGGGATAAAGAAAGGGGGGGTAATCAGAGGGGGGAGTGAAGCTTGAGAGACTATGGACTCTGAGAAACAAACTGAGGGCTTCGGAGGGGACGGGGGGTGGGGAATGGGATAGGCTGGTGATGGGTAGTAAGGAGGGCACGTATTGCATGGTGCACTGGGTGTTATACACAACTAATGAATCATCTAACTTTACATCAAAAACCAGGGATGTACTGTATGGTGACTAACATAATAAATATTTTTAAAAAGTGCTAAAAGCAATTGTAACTGAAGTTGACTCTCTTTCTTAAAGGTATTTTAAAGGCTAGATTTACAAATAAAAATCAAAGCTCTGTGCACTGGCTCAAAAAGAAACGGCAACACTAGAACCCAGGCTGTGCTTTTATTTTTTATTTATTTTTTTATTATTATTTTTTTCCAGACTCTGCTTTTTAAACACGGTTTTCTCACTCAAAGAAATCAGGCCTCCTTGGGAAAATGGCTAAATGCTTTCATGTAGGAACCAAATGCTTTGCAAAGAAGTATTTCTTTTTATAGAAATACTTGGGCAATAAATGATAGAATTAGGTTACAACTACTACTTTACAACTCCTAGTGAATTACTTGATCTAGATAATGATCATTAATGGCTGCCTATGCATCACTACCAGACATTATTTCCTGATGGAAGTATGACTATAAAGTGAACTTGAAAAAAAACCCATGAATCTGATAAAGCCTCTGTCAATTTACAAAGAATACAAGAGACAGAGAATAGGTTAAATAAATGTTTGGGTGTGCACAATTAGCAAAATGCACACTGTGGTAAACTCTATAGAAAAAACCTGGTTTCTTCATTAAAAAGAAAAAAAAGGAGAGAGAGATGGAAGGAGACATTACAATTTAGAAGATGACTAAGAGATACCAACCAATTATAATATTTTTACCTCATTTAGTAAACTCGATGTAGTAAACCAGAAAATAATGCTTAAAGACAACCAGGGAGGGGGCACCTGGATGGCTCAGTCAGTTAGCGTCCAACTGTTGATTTCAGCTTAGGTCATGATCTCAGGGTTGCGAGATCAAGCCCGAAGTCAAGCTCTGAGCTGGCCGTGGAGACTGCTTAAGATTCTCTCTCTCCCTTGGGGCTCCTGGGTGGTGCAGTCAGGTAAGTGTTCAACCCTTGGTTTCGGCTCAGGTTGTGAACTCAGGGTCATGAGATGGGGGCCTTCATTGGGCTCTGCCTGGAGCCTGCTTAAGACTCTCTCCTTCTACCCTCCATTCCTGCTCACACACTCACTCTTAAAAAAAAAAAAAGAAAAGAAAAAAAGAAAAGAAAAGACAACCAGGGAAATATAAATACTGACTGAATTGTCATTTTTTAAAAAAAGATTTTATTTGTTTGTCAGAGAGACACAGATGGAGAGCGAGCGCACTAGCAGAAGGAAAAGCAGGCTCCCCGCTGAACAAGGAGGCCGATGCGGGACTTGATCCCAGGACCCTGGGATTATGACCTAAGCCAAAGGCAGACACTTAACCTACTGAGCCACCCTGGCATCCCTTGACTGAATAGTCATTTTAAGGTATGATTATTGTATGTGGATATATTTTTTAAATGACTCCTCATCTTTTTAGGAATATGCACTGAAATACAGTTAAATTGATGATGCCTGGAATTTGCTGCAAAATAACAGGGACGGGGGGTAGGGAAATATAGGGATAAAACAAGAGTTGATAATTTTTGAGTTGAAAAAGGGTAGGTTTCCTCCTGGACCTTCATAACCACCAATGAAACACAGGACCACGCTCCCAGAGATTCATCAGGAATGCAAGTGTCAATGGATATCAGGCTCATGTACTGTGGCTACATATTGGCTGCATCCGCTTATGCTGTATGCGATAGCTAGGTTAATTTGCTGCACCTGAGCCCAGGACCATGTACACAAGCCACCCTCCTCCCTTCACCTATCTATTTTGATTACGTACCCAATTTATAGATAATCAGCTCTTGGGTATTTCAGGCCTGGCAGGGGTACCTGCAATAGTTCTTTGACCTCACTGAGAAGGGAAAGGGTGTCAATTATAGTACTTCTGCTTGGGGCATTCCATGGGCATGCTGAGGGTCATGGGGCAATACAATAGCACCTTTTGCTGGTGATACCTGCTGAGCTTCTATAACTGCAAACACATACGGGTGCTGTACATGTGTCTATAAGGGGTAGCACATACTTCCCCACTTGCCTCAAGAATACTGTCCTCAGGGGTACCTGGCTGGCTCAGTTGGTAAAGCATAAGACTTTTTTTTTTTTTTTAATGTAATCTCTATGCCCAATATTAGCCTCGAACTCACAACCCCAAGTTCCAGAGTTGGATGTTCTACCAACCTGCCAGCCAGGCACCCCAAGCATGTGACTCTTGATCTCAGGGTTATGAGTTCAAGCCCCACATTGGGTGTAGAGCTTACTTAAAAAAATAAAAAAGAAAAAAAAGAAAAGAACATTCTCCCCAGTTCCACCCTAAAAGAGACTCACAGTTACCCAAGTCCTGTATCAGATGCCCGTAGCTGTGAACTTCATTTTCTATGGTCCATATCTCTTTGTCCTTTCCCTACTTTAGGATTTTTAAATTTCTTTCCTGAGATAGCATAAATTCTCTATCTTAATGGGTTTGTTCCCAGTTCTATTTCCCTAACACTGACCCTCCTGGCCTCTGCAAGGCCTGAGAGGAAAGGGGAAGATTCAGACCCTTACGTGTTAGCTCCTGAGGTATTCTCTCCCTTTTCCACCCCGTCAGCCTCCTCTCTGCTCCTCTTTCCCCTCTGTTTTCTCCAGGTCCCCTGGTACTTTTTCTAAGGATGTAGACTCTGGATCCACACCTAAGCAGCTTTTTACTCTCCATCTACAGCTGAAGCAAGAGGATTCTAATGAGAAGGGCAGGGGTTGGGGACCCAAAAGAAGTGTGCCCATTTCCCATTTTCATCTTTGATTTACACTTCGCATTTATTTATGTATTTATTTATGTATTTATGTATTTATTTGTAAAAATGTTTTCTTTATTTGAGTGAGAGAAAAAGTGAGCACAAGCAGGAGAAAAAGCAGAGGTAGAGGGACAAGCAGACTCCCCACTGAGTGGGGAACACGACGCAGAGCTCGATCCCAGGACCCTGAGATCACTGAAATCGTAGCTCGATCTGAGTCACCCAGGCACACATACTTCACATTTAGATATACAATACTCCTGGAATTGATTTTTTCCTAAATAACTTTTTTTTTTTTTAAAAGATTTTTTGGGGCGCCTGGGTGGCACAGCGGTTAAGCGTCTGCCTTCGGCTCAGGGCGTGATCCCGGCGATCTGGGATCGAGCCCCACATCAGGCTCTTCTGCTATGAGCCTGTTTCTTCCTCTCCCACTCCCCCTGCTTGTGTTCCCTCTCTCGCTGGCTGTCTCTATCTCTGTTGAATAAATAAATAAAATCTTTAAAAAAAAAAAAAAGATTTATTTATTTATTTATTGGAGAAAGAGAGAGAGAGAGAGAGCGTGCACGAGCAGGGGGAGGGACAGAGGGAGAAGCAGAGTCTCTGTTGAGCAGGGAGCCCGATGCACGGCTAGATCCCAGGACCCCGGGATCATGACCTGAGCTGAAGTCACACACTTAACTGACTGAACCACCCGAGCGCCTCTAAACAGCTTTATTGAGATTTAATTCACACACCATATAATTCATCCACTGAAGTATACAATTAGATAATTTTTTTAAGTATATTCACAGGGTTATGCAACCATCAACCACAATCTAATTTAGAGCATTTTCATCCCCCTATTAAAAAACCCTGTACCCATTAGGTGTCACTCCCCATTCTCTTCCACCCCCATCCTGGCCTCAAGTAACCACTAATTAGTTCACTTTTGGGCTATTATGAATAGTACTCATGTACAACTTTTGTGAGAATGTATATATTCAGTTCTCTTGGGAATATACTTAGAAGTAGAATGCGCTGAATCTTCTAATAGTTCAATGTTTAACTTTTTGAGGAAATGCCAAAGTGTTTTCCAAAGTGGCTGTGCCATTCCCACCAACAAAGTATGAAAATTCTAATTTCTCTATATCCTTGCCAACACTTTTTATTTTGTCCTTTTGATTACAGCCATTATAATGGGTGTGCAGTAGTAACTCACTGTGGTTTTATTTATGTATTTATTTTTAAAGATTTATGTATTTATTTGAAAAAGAGAGAGAGAGAGAGTGTGTGTGTGTGTGTGTGTGCGCGTGTGTGAGAGAGAGAGCAGGGGGAGGGGCAGAGGAAAACTGACCAGGAGAGAATCTCATGCAGACTCCCTGCTGAGCATGGAACATGACTTGCTGCTCCACCCAGGGCTCGATCTCAGGATACTGAGAGCATGACCTGAGCCAAAAGCAAGTCAGACGCTCAACCGACTGAGCTGCTCAGGCGCCCATCATTGTGGCTTTAACTTGCAATTCCTTAATGACTAATGACGCTGAAAAAGTTCTCCTATACTTATCGGTATTTTTATGTGTTCTTCAGAGAAATGTTCATTCAGATCCTTTTGACTATCTTTTAAATTGGGTTGCCTTTTTATTACTGAATTGAAAAAGTTCTTGACATATTCTGGATATAAGTCCTTTATAAAATGTATGATTTGCAAATGCTTTTTCCCATTCTGTAGGTTGTCTTTCCACTTTCTTGGTGGTATCATTTGTAGCACAGAAGTGTTTTGTTTGATTTTTTAGAGAGAGAGAGAGCACAAGCAAGCAGGGGGAGGGGCAGAGAGAGAATCTTAATGCCCAGTGTAAGCCTGACATGGGGCTTGATCTCATAACCCTGAAAGATCATGAAATCAAGAGTCAGACGCCCAGGTGTCCCCATGTACCACAGAAGTTTTTAATTTTGATGAAGACCAGTTTTTGTCACTTGTGTTTTTGGTGTTATATAGACTTGATTTTTGTGTATAGTGTGAAGTATGGGTCAAAGTTCATTTTTTCCTATGGATATCCAACTGATGCAACATCATTTATAGAAAAGACCACTGTTCTGCAGTGGCATCTTTGTCATAAACCAAATGTCCATATTTGTGTGGGTCCATTCTTTCTTTCTTTTTTTTTTTTTCCCCCCCCTCTCCCCACCCCTTTCTTAGTTCCTTTAATTTTTTTTAAAGTAAGCTCTATGCCCAATATGGGGCTTTAACTGACGACCCTGAGACCAAGAGTCACATGCTCTACCGACTGAACCAGCCAGGTGCCGCTGTGTTGGTCCATTCTTTAAAAGTTAGCTAGAACTCATTTGGATCTAGTGACAATTTTAATGGTAAAATAAAATAAAGTTTTCAAGGATAAAGTTTTCCAGTTCTTAGGTTAATTTTGGTAATTTATATGTTGCTAAAAAATCATCTGGTCTTAAAAAATTTGTTATCAGAGTTGATGGATTAAAAAAATTCTTTTAATTCTTTTAATCTCTCGACATGTCTTCTTTCTTCATTTCTTTCATCTATATTTTAGGCTTCTCTGTTTTCTTAATTAGGCTTTTTAAGGGTTTTCTTATTTTATTGTCTTTTCAAAGTACCAGTTTTTGGATTTGCTATTCTTTCTAATAATTTTTGTTTCCTGTCTCATTAGCTTTACCATTTACTAGCATTAATTCTGCCTTCCTGCCTTTTTAATGGATTTTATTTTATTATCCATTTTCCAATTTCTTAAAGCGAGCATTAAAAATTCCTTATTTTTAGGGGCACCTGGGTGGCACAGCGGTTAAGCGTCTGCCTTTGGCTCAGGGCGTGACCCCGGCGTTATGGGATCGAGCCCCATATCAGGCTCCTCTTCTGGGAGCCTGCTTCTTCCTCTCCCACTCCCCCTGCTTGTGTTCCCTCTCTCGCTGGCTGTCTCTGTCTCTGTCAAATAAATAAATAAAATCTTAAAAAAAAAAAATTCCTTATTTTTAGATTCTCTTCTATAATAACAATGTTATCTAAGGCTTTTAATTTCTTGCTAAGTATAATTTTTGCTGTATGTCCCATATGTTTGGTATTAAATATTCCCCTTTACTTTGCTTTCTTAATAGTCTTGATTTCCTCTCTGATCTCAGTTATTTATAAGTGTATTTCTCAATTTCCAAGAAGCTAAGAATGTTATAGTCCTTTTATTAGTTCTAATTTTATTGGATTAAGATCAGATGATGTCCATAAAAATCTCCATTTTTTTCAATTTGCTAATATTTTCTTTGTGGCCAAGGGCATAACTAATTTTTGTAAACGTTCGACAGACTTAAAAGAAAAACATATTCCTATTAAGTGACACAAATTTTTCTATTAATCTTTTAAAATAAGTTTGTTGATTGTACAATTCAAATACTGTATAATCTTATATAATTTTGATTTTGAGAAATGTTTATTAAAAACTGCTGTATTTGGATTTTTATATAGTGGGAAAAAGCATATGTTCAGGAAAAAGTATCAAAGACAAAATACATGGCAAGGAATGAGAAAAAAATAAAATTTCACCTTATCAAAGTTTATGATATTACAAAAAAAAATCCATTTTCTTTGTTTTTAAGAAACTGCTGGAGCCCCAGTGCAGAGCTTGAACACATAACCCTGAGATCAAGACCTAAGCTGAGGGGTGCCTGGGTGGCTCAGTCGTTAAGTGTCTGCCTTCAGCTCAGGGCATGATCCCGGAGTCCTGGGATCTAGCCCCACATCAGGCTCCTCTTCTGGGAGCCTGCTTCTTCCTCTCGCACTCCTCCTGCCTGTGTTCCCTCTCTCGCTGGCTGTATCTCTCTCTGTCAAATAAATAAATAAAATCTTAAAAAAAAAAAAAAAGACCTGAGCTGAGATCAAGAGTCAGATGTTAGCTGAATGAACCACCCAGGTGCCCCCACAAAAACCAATTCTTATGATAACCACAATGTACCTACTACAGAAAAACTTTCTGCAAAAAAATATGCTTCCTTAGATTCTATTTTTGAATAAACACTTGTTTTGATGCACTTTAATAAACGAGTGTAATACATTTTAACTGAGATAACTATTTTGCCAAGAAATTGCACTTACTTTGGCTGGGAGATTGCTCTGTCGGGGTTTCTGTATCAAAATGTGGACCTGAAGAAGTATAAAGAACTCCTTTATTGTAATTTTCCCATCTTTGAGTTTCTGAGGAAAGAAAAAAAGTTTGCACGATATTCAAGGTCAGCTCATTTTGACTATAACCACCCCATTTTTTTCTAAATATCTTATAGTATTTTCCATATATTTGTGGAAATATCCAAATATTTGTAAGCTATACATGAACAGATTTTATCTAATATTATTTCTTAAGGTTATTCAGTGACAACAGAATTGAGAACAAACAACAAAACACAGGTCTTCTAATTGTGATTTCTACTCCGTATGATCAATCACCATGCTGGGTCCTTAATAAAACACCCTAATTTTCTGTATAGTTGAATATTTCATAATTTTTTTAAAAAATTTAAAAAGTGAAAACAAAACAGGGAATATAGTTGCATTAGAAATGAGAAATAGTCTAACATACCTCCTTCAAACTCTCTTCACAAATAGTGTCTCTGAGAAACTGTGATTCCATCTGACTATTGTGCTGTGCTAGAAGAAAAGCAAATTCAGGTGCTAAACAAGTCAAAATTAAATCGTAAGCTTAATTTTAATTATCATTCAGGTTTATGTGTGGTTCATACTCTTTAAGCTATCCACTAGGATCTTTTTGGGAAAACAGTCATTTACAGGGCAAAGTATACTACTGTTTTAAGACTCCATCCAATATTTCTCTACTAATTATAAGGGTTTTTTAAAAAGATTTTATTTATTTATTTGACAGAGGGTTAGAGAGAGAGAGAACACAAGCAGGGGAAGTGGCAGGCAGAGGGAGAAGCAGGCTCCTGGATGAGCAGGGAGCCTGAGGCAGGACTTGATCCCAGGACACCGGGATCATGACCTGAGCCAAAGGCAGATGCTTAACTAACTGAGCCATCCAGGCGCCCCTAATTGTAAGCTTCTTAAGGAAATTATCCTTTATGGTCTATCACTTCTCAGCTTATTAAAATAACTAAGCATTAAAAATAAAATTATTTTACTTATCAACTATGTATAACTCCCAAAAAGCTTAAATAAATTTCAAATATCTCCTGAATTGAAACACATTTATTATTAGTCAAGTAAACAGATGACTTCTATTATTTAGTCTTCATGAAGATCTTACTGCTGAAGTCCAGAGAGGTCCCATCGGCCTTGATCGAATCAAGAGAACTGCTGCAACTAGATGGTGTTCGGCTCAGGCTTTTTATCAAAACAGTGTTAGCATTTTTATCTATATCCCCTTCAGCATGGTGATCAAAAATCTGAAATTATCAATTAAGAAACATTATCAGCCTAAAGTCATGACTCTGTATACTTTCAATAATTGTTTGTTAAACACTAACAAATGCTACTTCATAACATAAAATTTATCTATAATTATATGAGATATCTTAGTAACAAATAACTTATTAGGCCTTTTGAGTTCAAAGTAATTTTAATTTTTTTAACCTTTATTTATTTTTCATAGTAATCTCTACACCCAACATGGGGCTCAAACTCACAACTCTCAGATCAAGAATCACATACATGCTCCTCTGACTGAGCCAAACAGGTGCCCCTAGAGTTCAAAGTAATTTTATTTAAGAACATATAGAAATCATGGGCGTGCCTGGGTGGCTCAGTCGTTAGGCGTCTGCATTTGGTTCGAGTTGTGATCCCAGGGTCCTGGGATCGAGCCGCGTATGGAGCTCCCTGCTCAGGGGGAAGCCTGCTTCTCCTTCTCCCACTCCACCTGCTTGTGTTCCTCCCTCTCTCGCTGTCTCTCTGTCAAATAAATAAATAAAATCTTTTTAAAAAACAAAAAAAGTGTACAGAAATCAGCTTGTACATTATCCTGTATAAGCAAATTGTTTCTCAGATGTGTCTAAGTTAAAGCCAGATCCTATGAGCTGCCAAACGTTGACTTATTAATTATTCAACTACTAGCCACCAGAGTAAGGGCAACCACGTTGAAATAAACCAGCATAGAATACTGGCTATTCACAGTGACTCTGGCTAGAGCAACAAAGAAACTTAGGTCCAGGTTTTAGTACTTCTTTCCCCAAGTGACTAAAACTCCTTTGGCTAATGCCAAATAAGTGATGTGATCTTGCTTTTACCATTTTAATCATTTGACTTTACAGCCTTAAATGCCATTTTAATCTACTTAACTTACATATGTTTTTGAGGACAATGTATCCTTGTCTAAACGTTAGAATGTAATCTCTACAATGTAATGAGAACAGATTTTTTTTCTGTAAATTCCTGACGTATTCCCAGCACCTAAACAGTACTCAGGACACAGGAGATACTCAATATCTACTGAACAAAATAATACTAATTTTCATATAATGTGTTCAGTTATAAATTTTCTATCACTGATACTATATTCTCAAAGCTGCACAGATGAACCATTTCCTCAGGGCCTCATATAATAGAACTACTGAAATATTTTTCTAAGCCTACTCACATGTTAGAGTTTAAATTTTGTTTTCTATGAACCTCTGATATTTTCTTTTCTTTCTTTTATTTTTGGAAGATTTTATTTATTTTTGAGAGAGAGGGCACAAGCAGTGCGGAGAGGCAGAGGGAGAGGGAGAAGCAGACTCCCTGCTCAGCAGGCAGCCCAACAGGGGGCTTGATCCTGGGATCATGACCTGAGCTGAAGGCAGCCACTTAACTGAGGGAGCCACCCAGGCACCCCACTCTGATACTTTCTAATCTTCATTTCTCCACCTATAAAATTCAGTTTGAGTGACAGCTTTTATTCGCTCCAAGATATCCAAATGAGTGTTCCCTCAACTTTTAAAAAAATCAATAATCTCTTGCATAAATTCAAATTCTCAGTTCTTCACCTTCAGATACTGGGTTTGACCTAGCATTCTCTTATCCACTAACTAAATGCACTCTCAGCTTCTACATATCTTCATTAGCCAAGAAAATTTAGGCAAGCTTTTCTTTACGCAGTTTGCATAACAAAAAGGCTTTTTTACCCTCTAGATATTTAGACTGAATTTAACTTTTCAAACTACATATATCCTGCCTAGAGATTCTCCTAATGCAAAATCACAACAAATTACACAATTACATTAACTTTTGTATTACTTCTCATTTCATTTTTTGTGATGAAAAAAAAGATTGAATTTTTTTAAGTCTAGCTGTTAGTCAAATAATTCCTTAACATTCTAAATAGGAATATTTCTCCAGCCTTATAATTGGAAATAATCAATTCCTGCTCATCCAAGACTAAAATTAAAATTCAATACTCATAACTTAAAAAACACATTCCTTAGTTCAAGACAGAGCTTACCTCCTGATCTTGTGCGGTATCACTAAACCTAATCTCACTTTTCCTGATTTTTTTCTCATTCTGAATATCATCTTCTTCTTGTACCCAAGTTCTTTTTTGGCTACTGCAGGTTTCTCTTATTTTATTTTCAGATGGTGAAATCTCTTTCTGATATGTCTCAATCAAAGCCTTTTCCTCAGTTTCTATGGTAATAGAATCTGAGGAATTAATCTCACCAGGATATATAGGAAGGTTTTCCTCATTTATATATTGAGATGGACTTAAGGTCAGTTTAGCTGCAACAAATTCAATGCTTGACTCCTTACTGAAGGCTGGTTGAGCTTCTAAGTGATTCAAATCAGTTGTGTCTGCTTGAATCTGCTCCAGGTCATTTATACCAGTGACACTACAATTTCTCTTGTTTGGCAACCTGGGCAAAAATATTCCCAAAGAACATCTCCTCACTTTATCTTTCACAACTGTCATGAGTGGTACAGAGTTAGTTTCAGCTCCATTATGAGAAATTTTATTTTCTTCATCTCTATCATCTTCAACATTGCTGGGCACAGTGGTAATATTATGTATTTCTGTAGCTTGCACTATACTTGTATGATTGTGTGCCTTATTTGTCAATTCAAGTAATTGTTCTGGAGAAGGTGGTATGTGAGGAGTTTGGAAATCTAAAAATTCTTCAGGTTTTCCATTCAAATTATTCAGATTTGATCCGACACAACTAAAACTTGCAGTATTAGACGCAATTGCAGGATCTGATGCTTCTCTAGAATTAGCATGAGTTTGAGTAACTTGCTTAGTCAAGTCTGAATTACTGTGGAAATCTGTATTACATTTAGCTGTCTGAATATTTTTCCTCAGCTCTTTTTTACAGGCTGTAGTAAACTGTTTGTCATTATTGAGCATTTTGGACTCATTTTCACATGTGGGTATAGAGGAATTTCCTATAGCAATATTTAAATTCTTATTTCCAGCAGTAGATGGTATCGTTTCATCTTTATTCACAATTATCTGTCCTTGCTGAGGTAATGGAGGTAGCTGGCTTGAGAGATGAAGCTGAGAAGTAACACAAACATCATCAACAAAGGTCATCTTTAAATTATGCTCTGCCATATCAACAAAGCCCTCCATTTGATCCTCTGGGAGCTTAAAAGATACTCGCTTTGAATTAGGTTTAGTTATCTCCCCCAGATCTTGGCTATATAGTAAAGTTTGATTAGCTATTAAGTTTTGGGGCTCCTTAATCACATCTTGATCTTTGAGCACTGTTGTAACACAGTTTGACTGTCTTTCGGTATTGGTTTGAGTCACTTTTTCCTTTTCCAACAAAGAACAAGAAGCAGAGAGAGGGAGTCCCTCAGACTTCAAGTAATATTCACTGGCTAAATTGTTTACATAAGAAAGATCATTTTGCACTGGACAGTTACTGGCTTTCTCATCTTTCTCACCTAAGGACATGATATTCCCCTCCAAATTATCAAAACAGGAAATAGCATTTGGTAAACAGGAATAATTATCACCAGATCCACACATAGCAGTTGCATGACTATTTGTAAAATCCATGTTTCTTCTCTCTGTACTATTTAACTGACAGCTTCCAATTTTGGCTTTTTCCAGTGTACAGTCCTGGTCTACAACTTTCCCCATCACCTCTTCATCCACAGCGCTATTGAATTTGATAATTTCTAACTCACTTTGACCCCTAGACAATGTATTAGTAGGAACAGAGGGTATCACATGGTGCTTTTGCTTAGCGTAAAGAACAATTTTGTTTTCTACCGCCAGTGCTTGTTTTTCAGTTTCTTGAACAGAGCTACCATCATTACGAAAAGAAATACCCAAGATTTTTCCATTAGGTATTCCAAATTTAGGGCACTCTTGAAGAATTTTCTCCGTGTCTTGACAATCAATGAAAACAGTATGGGACTTGGTGACTTCCAGATCATCGTGATTATCTACAAACATTACAGTTTTGTCTATTGGCCTAGTAGTTATTTTATCTGGTGAGACAGTTTTACATTCTAAGGCAGTTGTGTGACTTCTAGTCATCTCCATGTCATCCTGCCCACATGTATACAAAACAGTTTTAGAAGTTCCTGCCAAAGGCACCAAATGGGAATCCTCTCTATCTTCCAGGGCGGTTTTGTTGTTTATTTCCACTGTACAGCTCTGGGTGATATCCATATCATTTTTATCATTTTTGGAAAATGCAGCAGTCTTGTCATTTTTGAGTCTAAGGCTTTTCCTTCTCTGACTTTTGCCTGATATAGTTTCATTCAGAAATTCAGGCTTTTGTATATCTTCATTTTTCCAAAAGGTTGATTTAGACACTTCCATGTTATCGCCAGCTGTAAGTCCTACAGCAGCTTTCTCTATAGGACCATTGTTAGACCATCCCCTCAGGAGTGTTACCTTGTTGACTGTTGCTGCTGAATGGTCACTTGCACCATTCTCTGGAAAGGAAACATTCTCTTCAGCAGAAGAGGGTGTCACTTTTGGCTTTTCTAGGCTTTTCTTTATGGATAGTTCGAAGTCAAGTCTGTCTGTAAGCACAGACCTTTCCTTTGCTTGGTAGTCAATGAAAACTGTGTGTGACTTTGTCATTTCCAGTTCATTGCAATTATCTACGAACATTACAGTTTTGTCCATAGGCCTAGTGGTTATTTTATCCAGTGAGACAGTTTTACATTCTAAGGCAGTTGTGTGACTTTTAGTGACCTCCATGTCATCTTGCCCACATGTATACAGAACAGTTTTAGAAGTTCCTGCCAAATGGGAATCTTGTTCATATAATAAAGCTTTATGATTTATTTCTACTGTATAACTCTTGGTGATATCCATATCATTCTCATCGCCTTCCGAAAATACAATAGTCTTATCGACTTTTTGTCTGCCAACACTTTTCCTTCCACGAATTTTGACATCTTGCTTTTCATTCAGAAATCCAAGTTTTCGTATGCTTTTGTCTTCTAACACATCTATGTTATCATTAGAAACAAACACTCCAGTTTTTTCTATAGGAGTTTTATTACATTTTTCAACTTTTACAGCTATCTGTCTGTCTACTGTTGTTAGCTGTCTGTTAGCATTTTCTAAATTAGTCTTACCCAATTCTTGTACTTCAGAAGGACCAAATCCAATGACAACAGTGTGACTCTTGGTTAGATCCATATTTTGTTCCTCCTCTGAACAAATAATTGTTTTGTTATAGGAACAGTCAGGTGTGGGATTGCCTACACTTTTCCTCAGTGGCTCAGGCAGTTTAGAATTCTGGCCTGATACAGATTTCACTGTGTAACTGTTAACAGCAATATTATGATTTTTCATGGTAGACTGTCCCTCTAATGAAAATAGTGACTCTGTGATAGGAAACGAAGATGGGTCACATGGAACTGTATTTCTATTATTTCCCAGTGCTACTTGTTTCTCAAGAATTCCACCAGAGTACACTATACCATGGCTTGTTGCTATGTCTTGATTAATATCAGCTGACTGAGGGGAAACTTTATCAAGATACTGTCCAATCTTTAAAACTTGATCTTTTTCTTTGCCCCAGGTGTCAGCGGGAATGTTTTTAGATATTATATCTGGCTGCTGGGATGGTTCAGTATGACTTTTGGTCATTTCTTCCCATTCATCTGAAGGGCTTTTGCTTTGAGAGTGAAATTTACTGGTATTCTCAGATATTAGTTTGTAAGATGAAAGAGGAGCTTGACTTCCTAAGTTAGTTGTGTGACTTTTAGTCAAATCCATATCTTCACCTGTGAAGAGTTCAGTCTTTTTGTCAGTCAATGAAATAGATAAAGAATTTGCCAGGCTCTGCTGTAACCTTCCCTTAGATACATGAGGAACTGAGTTACAATTTATATTTATTTTCCCATCCTCTGACATGGTTATGAGATTTTGGAGCCTCATTTCTTTTTCAGATGTTGGTGTATCGGCTCTCCACATATTTGTCTGATCTTGTTTAAAAATCTGATTATCTATTGTAACTGTATGACTCCTGGTAATGTCCATATTATCCTCTCCTGAATAAATAGTTTTCTCTGTGAGAAGAGAGATGGCATCTGGATTGGGATACACTTTAGAATAATTACTGTCATTCTTCAGCAAATTCTTCTCTTCTCTCATACCTGAGAGACACTTGGTCAGTTCCATGGCATCGTTACTACTAGAATAGAAAAATGTCTTATGATCTTGAGTAGCTGGGCTGGAACATATAGATTCTGGGATTATGGCCAATGTGCTGGCATGCTGGTTAAAAGTCTGTGTGCCTGCGTGAGTTTCTGTCCCTGTAGTATGACTTTTGGTAATATGTATTTCACCATTAGGGTTTAAAGAAGGGTCTTGAAAGGCAGCATTTGGTTTATTCTTAAAGATTGTCTTCCCTCCTGGAGCTTCAGTTCCATAATCTGCCATAACCCCCATCATGACATTCTGACTTTGATTTTCTTTATTAGATAAATTATCTGCTGAGGGTAAATTCTCTATAGTGTGATTAGTTGTCAAGTCCATAAAATCATTGCCATAAACTGTAATATCATCACCTTTAAATTCCCTTAAGCTGGCCTCACTGGATGTGGGAACCAAAGTCTTAATATTGGCTGTATGACATTGGGTTAAATTCATCCCATCATCTTGTTCTCTGAAGATTCTTGTCATATTATTACTATTTTCATCTACCGTAAGAGGTACATGCATTTGATGTATAGAAGAGGCCCTATTTGATTCTTTGGCATGAATAGATATCTCAAAATTTTCTTTATCAGGTCCTGTAGGAAAAGCATTAGACTTTCCTGTTTTCAATCTTTTTATGAAGTCATTAAAATTTATTTTCTTTTCTGAAGAAGTGCTTTGATCCATGGAAAAATTTAATTCATTTTTCATTCTTGAATCCTTAGTATGGAGCTTTAAGTTAGACAGAAATGATGTGGTATCTATCTTAGCGGACTTTTCACTTTTAGTACAATCCAAAAGGCCTTTGGTAATCATTACAGTGTGACTTCTTGTTAGGTCCATCTGGTTTTCATCTGAAAAGATGACTGTTTGGTCATTTGCATGTTTTCTCTCATGGTTGTGTTCTATAATTGAAATCTATAATGAAAGCAAAATATAGATCAGATCAAATGCAAACTTTTAGAAAGGTATTTTACAATATGTACTATATACAGAGTACTATATAAATATTCCTCAGTGATGGCTTCATGATACATTGATTTGTTTGAGTCAGTGGTGTGGTATGTAGTCTATAATATGTTATCACCTTTTTTTTTCAAAGTCTGTAAATGCTTTAAGTGCTTTTCGACAAATAAAAGTTCAAGGTTAATTATACACCAACTAAAGTGACTAAAAAATGAAAAAGACTGACTATCAAATGTAACTATAATGAAAATTCTAATTACTATATTAGGTCATTTCCATTCTAAGTAAAAAAGACGTAGAAAGGGCTAAGAGCATGATGGCTAATTTACAGTACACTCTACCCTTGGCAGTTGGGTTCTCTTTGAATCTAAATACAGTGGTTTTATTTGTAAGGAAACAGTCTAATTCCTTGCCACTCAAAGTATGGTCTGTAAACTAGTGCACTAGTATCATCACGAGATTGTTAAAAGTATAGAATCTCAGGGCCTGCCCCAGATATACTGAAAAAGAATTATTTTAACAAAATAAAAAAAATCCTGCATATGCCCAATATAGTTTGAGAAGTCCAAATATAATTAATATATTTCCCTATTATTTAAACTGGCCATCATCGAATGGTCCTTAGGTTACCTGAAAAGGTAGAAAGTTTTCCAGTCTATGCTGGTCTACTTTAGTAAGTAATCCCTAAAACATGCCGTTATCATTAATTTTTCTATGTGTGTTAACTATAAGGGAGAATAAAATAAAAGGCATGTGCATAAACTCATACCTCTCTCTGTTGCATCTGGGTCTGAATGGGAGCACAAAGCAATGTGTTCATCCCTATTGAAAAAGAGGAAAAAACTACAGTCAATAATAAAAATATATATCACCAAGAGTCTGATTTTTCTTTCCTTAGGTTCTTCATCATTTATGAGTATTTATTTAAGTTTTATCAGTTACTAAGCCCTTCGTAAGGACTTAGGTATTAAATTTCATTAAGACTTCTGATGGTCCCTTGGGAAACCAATGGACAACCAACTTAAATTGGTTAAGTCTTCAACTCTTGATTTCGGCTCAGGTCCTGATCTCAGGGTCTTGAGATCAGGCCCCACATCAGGCTCTGCACACTGTGGGGAGTCTGCTTCCCTCCCTCTCCCTCTGCCCTTCACCCCGTGTGCTCTCTCTCTCAAATAAATAATGTTTTATTTTTTAAAAAAGATTTTATTTATTTGAGAGAGAGAGAGCATGAGTGAGGGGAGGGGCAGAGGGAGAGGGAGAGAAGCAGTCCCTGCTGAGCATGGAACCTGATGTGGGGCTCAATCACAGGACCCTGAGATCATAATCTGAGCCAAAGTCAGACACTTAACCAACTAAGCCACCCAGGAGCCCCTAAATAAATCTTTAAAAAAAAAAACCAAAAAACCCCCAAAACTTATAATTGTCCCATTTTAGGGACAGAAAGATCTGTGATTATTGTATTCTCTATGTGACTGAAATATTTTTAGATGGTGGGGATTTTAAAGGGGGAATTTTAAAGGTGGAGTTTGGACTAGTTTTTCCCCCTTTACTTCTGGATAGTAGAGGTTACATGGTAAAGAGTACCAATTCATGGGACTGAAATGTTAGAGTAAGATTTTGAAGCATCTTTTATTCTATGTTAAGGAATCTAGATGTTACCATGATGAGATGTGCATTTTATAAAAATAACTCCAGAGAAGGAGAAAAAAGTAGATGAACCAATGAGGAGCTGCTGTTATAGTGCAGATACAAACAGGATGAGAATTTCTGTTTGGGTAAGAGAAAATGAGAATGGAAATAAAGGATCAGACTCAGGACACTTCAGAATTGAAATATAAAGATTAGGTTAACAGATGGACTTTGGAAATAAGGAAAGGATTGAAGATGCGGTAATAAAAAAGGAAATACATTTTATAATACTTAAGTTTAAAGACAAATTTCTAGAACATTTTAAAAAAGTTTTTATTCAAATTCCAGTTAGTTAACATTCAGTGTAATATTAGTTTCGCATGTACAATACAGTGATTCAACACTTCCATTTAACACGCAGTGCTCATCACAGAAATCTTTGGAACATTTTAAAGAGTTTAGGACAACCTCAATTGAATAGAATAAAGTAATTACAGGCTTTTTGTTAAAAATATTACTTATATATCAAGCTTTCATTCACCTATTCAACAAATATTTACTCAGAACCTATTACGTGTCCCAAAACTCAACTACCTATTAAGGTACAAAGAACAGACAAAATTTCTGGACTCAGGGTTCCTGGTTTAATTAAAGAGCCAGAAGTAAATACCTAAAATACAATGTGATAAATTCTCCAGAAGACTGAGAAATAGAAGGGGTATTATAACATTACAGGACAGAGTGACTCCTTGGTTTTGTCAGAAAAGGCTCCATTTAAGCCAGTATAACATGATGTGTGGTGCCAGTCCGTGAACTGCTTGTTACCAATTCATGATGAAACAAGGAGCTTGCAGCCAATGTAAATCATGTGACATTTCCTTCATCAAGAAAACTTTGCTAAGAGAAAAATGTCAGCTAACTGAACAGTAGCTTACTGCCATAGTTGATTTACATTCTAGTGCAAGCTCCTTTGCTGTCATGGATTATGAACAGTTTGTGGACTAGATACTTTGTTTTTGTTTTTGATTTTGTTAAGATTTTATTCTTAAGTAATCTCTACACCCAATGTGGGGTTCAAACTCACAACCCTGAGATCAAGAGTTGCATGTTCCACCAACTGAGCCAGCCAGGCACCGTCGACTGGCTACACTGAATAGCACTGAAGTTAAGTTAAGTGAAAAACTAAGGTGAAAAACGAGAAGACTGATAGGCAACTTGGAGTAGAAAGGGGACTTCAGAGAGAAGAAACAGCATTTACAAATGGATACACAGAAAAAAAGTCAACATGGGGATCTATAAATACTTCTTCATGGGCTAGAGCATAAGATATCCATAAAGGGCAAGAGATAAGGTAGTAGAAGTCAAGCCAAATTTTAAAGAGCTTTCAAAGTCTATGACAAAGAATGTGGGTTTTATTCTGTAAATAAAAAAGTCCCATTTAACAATTTTAAGTTGGGAGGTAATATCAAATTCAGAAATATGTAGAATGGCTTATAGGGATAAGAAACTAAATACAACAGCCGGGGCGCCTGGGTGGCGCAGTTGTTAAGCGGCTGCCTTTGGCTCAGGGCGTGATCCCAGCGTTCTGGGATCGAGCCCCACATCAGGCTCCTCTGCTGGGAGCCTGGTTCTTCCTCTCCCACTTCCCCTGCTTGTGTTCCCTCTCTGTCTGGCTGTCAGATAAATAAATAAAATCTTTAAAAAAAAAAAATACATACATACATACATACATACAACAGCCCATGAAAGAATAATGAAGTTTTGAACTCAAACAGTAGCAGAAGGAATGGAGAAGAGGTAAAAGATTTGCAAGATACTTAAGAGAAAGAATGGATATGGGGAATGAGGAAAAAGTTAAAAAATGACTCAATTTCGGACTTGAGTAAATGAGTGAGTGGGAATCCAAAATAGAGAAAACAAGTGGAACAGCAGGTTTTGCAGAAAAAATAGCAAGTTTGTGAAATTTCATATTGAAGATTTTGTATAAAGAACAAAGCTCTTTACATTTTTTCCCATAGTTCTCTTACACATAACTGTACAAAATTTGGTTGAAGAGAAGGTTATGTGGTAAGAAAAGTATTCTGGTCATACTCACCAGTAATCTCACAGTAGTTATCTTCTGGATTCTTATTCCTAAAAATTAAAAAGTATTTTTAAAATATATACCCCAAACAATTACCAAGAATCACAACATTTGAAAGAGTAGGGAAGGTGAAAGGTTTTCATAGGGTGACTGGCAGAAAAATACAACGACATCTTTAAAAAGACTCATCTAACTCTGGCAGAAAAAAATTACAAGGCAGTTAAAGGACTCTTTTCGGATTGGTCTTAAGGCTTTGTTAATTTCAAGGATACTATAAAAATATGCTTAATACATGCTGTTGTTTTTTTTTTAAAGAACGACCTACAAAGTAACTCATTTTCTAGAGATTTAGCCTTCAAAGCAAATAAAAGAAAACAACCCAACGTCCATCAGCAGCGAGCTAAGTGCTGATGCAAACATACAACAAATTAGGTATATCAATATGTAACAACATGGAAAGTGCTATAAGACATATTATTAAGTGTTCTCATTTTTGTCTTGTTAAAAACAAATACTAAAGATAAACATACACTTGGATATACATTTAAGTTTCTGCAAAGACATGTAAAATTATCAGGGAACCTGAGTGGCTCAGTTGGTTAAGCACCCAACTCTTGATCTAACTAAGCTCAGGTCTTGATCTCAGAGTTGTTGAGTTCACAAGCCTGTGCTGGGCTCCACACCCAGCAATGGTTAACTGTGAGGAGTCTAAGCTTAAAGAATTTTCTGAATCAGTATATAAAAAGAATCTTTTTTCCAGCTCAACAGTAGTCAATTACACAGAAAATTTATAATTTATTTAACCAGTCCTTTACTGATAGATCCTTGGGATCATTTACATCCTTTGCTATTACAATAAATGCTGCAGTGAATAATGTTATATGTTCATCATTTTAAACATTTACAAATATCTTGAAATAAATTCCCAGACATGAAATTACTGAGTCAAAGGGCATATGTATTTAAAATTTTGAATGATACTGCCAACTGCCTTCTTCAATTTATATCCACTAGCAATGAGTGACTTTTTACCTATATTCTTTTTTTTAAGTTCTATTTATTTATTTGAGAGAGAGAGAGGGCACGCGCGCGATCGTGAGAGCATGGGTGGGGGGAGGGGCAGAGGGAGAGGGACAAGCAGGCTCCCTACTGAGAGCCAGATATGGGGCTTGATCCCGGGACCCTGAGATCATGACCTGAGCTGAAGTCAGAGGTTCAATACATTGAGCCACCCAGGTGCCCCTTACCTATATTCTTAACTGATTAGATGAAAAACTGTATCTCAATAATAATCTAACTTTTTATTTCTCTTACGATGAATGAAAATAAGCATCTTTCCATTTCTTCAAGAGCGACTGGTATTTTCTTCTATATATTAACATAATAAGAAAAACTAATTTAATGAAAAATCTGAAAACTTGGTTTCATTGTTTTATACTGTCATATTTAAGGATTTATATGTGAAAGTAGAGTGTTTCATCACTCTGTTAAAAGGATAAGCTGTACAATGCACACACTTAATCCGAGATAGCAATATATTAAATTCTGCAAAGAATATGTTTTCTGAATTATTCCTAAGTATTTCACAATCTGAAGTATTTCACAAATAAAAAGACTATTACTTTATTTTTTTTTTTAATATTTTATTTATTTATTTGACAGAGAGAAACAGCCAGCGAGAGAGGGAACACAAGCAGGGGGAGTGGGAGAGGAAGAAGCAGGCTCTTAGCGGAGGAGCCTGATGTGGGGCTCGATCCCAGAACGCTGGGATCACGCCCTGAGCCGAAGGCAGACGCTGAACAACTGAGCCACCCAGGCGCCCCAAAAAACACTATTACTTTAAAAAACACTGCATTTGGGGTGCCTGGGTGGCTCAGTCTGTTAAGCATCTGCTGTCAGCTCAGGTCATGATCTCAGGGTCCTGGGATTGAGCATGTGTTGGTCTCCATGCTCAGGGAGGAGCCTGCTTCCCCCTCACCCTCTGCCACTCCCCTTGCTTGTGCTGTCTCTCAAATGAATAAATAAAATACTTAAAAAATAAGTTCAAAAACCCACTGCATTTGATAGGAATAAACAACTTTTAAAATGTAATTTGAATCACATTTTCTTTACTTACTGTATAAACAGAACATTTTCTCCCGCTTCTGTTTCTAAAAATAAAATAAAAATTAGATTTGTACAAGGATACACTGATAAAGCATTAGAAAAATCGCATAAGAACATTAACAACAATTGAAAAAAAGAAATTACTAACTACCCACCTTACTTTCTGCCCCCATGCCTCAAGCTACACTTTTTAAGCAATAAGATAAGACAGTTTTATCAATTACTGGTTAGATAGCCACAGTAGAATTTAACAGAAAACAGATTTAGCAGGGATTGCAATAACATATTTACCTGCAATTTCTGACTTTCTTAATATTTTCATATGAGACTCTGTCTGGAATACTCTAGGAAAGAAAATAAAGATTACTGACAATCTGTAATTTTATTTATTTATTTTTAAAAAGATTTTATTTATTTATTTGACAGAGATAGAAAGCACAAGCAGGAGGGGCAGCAGGCAGAGGGACAGGGAGAAGCAGGCTTCCTGCTGAGCAGGGAGCCGGACACAGGGCTTGATCCCATGACCCTGGCCCATGACCCTGGGATCATAACCCCAGCCAAAGGCAGACACTTAACTGACTGAGCCACCTAGGTGCTGTTGAATCTTTTCATTCAGGAACTTGTTATAACTTCATTCACACAATTTTTAGTATCCTTCAGTAATGGTTTATCCTTTATATGCTTTTATTATTAAATACATAGCAAAAAAATATAACAGAATGGGGAAAAAGACATTTATCTTCTATCTGGGTATTATTTATATATAGGAAATATACTAATTTTCATATATTAATTTTGTACCCTGCTACTTATTATCTATTTATTTATTGTATATTTCAATTGATATTCTTATATTTTCTATTCTTATATTTTCCTAATATGCAAGCATTTAATCTGCAAAAGGTAATAGATTTACCCCCATCTTTCCAATTTTTAGAACTCCACTTTCTCTATTTTTATTAGCACCTTCAATACAATGTTAAATTAACAGTGGAAAGACATAGCTGTTTTGTTTCTGACTTTAGAGGTGATGCTTTCTCAAGCATAATGCTGAATAATAACCTTTTAAATAATAATTCTCTAATGTTTATGTAATTAAAACCCAGATTATCCAAGTCAGTTATTACCAACATACCTGGTTTGATGCACAAAAAATCATTACCTGTAACATTTTAATCATTCCTTCTTCCAACTTACTTTATAGTATCTGCAAAGCTGACTCGACGAGAGCTTTTCTTATTTCTCAAAGCATTAGATTCCTAAGGGCAGAGAATATATGATATGATTCTTTTTTCTTTTTTAATTCAAGTTAGTTAACATAGAGTGTATTATTAGTTTCAGGGTAGAGTTTAGTGATTATCAGTTGCATATAACACCCAGTGCTCATTACATCAAGAGCTCCTTAATGCCCTTCACCCAATTACCCCATTCCCTTTCACCTCCCCTATTTGTTCCCTATAGTTAAGAGACTCTTATGGTTTGCCTCTCTTACTGTTTTTATCTTATTTTTCTTTCCCTTCCCCTATGTTCATGTTTGTTTCTTAAATTGTGAAATCATATGGTATTTGTCTTTCTCTGATTGACTTATTTCGCTTAGCATAATATATCCTCTAGTTCCATCCACGTTGTTGCAAATGGCAAGATTTCCTTCTTTTTGATGGCTGAGTAATATTCTAGTGTGTATGTGTACACACACACACCACATCTTCTTTATCCATTCAACTGTCGGTGGACATCTGTGTTCTTTCCATATTTTCGCAATTGTGAACATTGTTGCTATAAACATTGGGGTGCACGTGCTCCTTCGAATCAATTTTTGTATCCTTTAGATTAATACCCAGTAGTGCAACTGCTGGGTCATAGACTAGTTCTATTTTTAACTTTTTGAGGAATCTCCACACTGTCTTCCAGAATGGCTGCACCAGCTTGCACTCCCACCAACAGTGTGAAGGGCTCCCCTTTCTCCACATCCTCCCCAATATCTGTTGTTTCCTGAGTTGTTATTTTTAGCCATTTTGACTGGTGTGAGGTGGTATCTCATTGTGGTTTTGATTTGTATTTCCCTGATGCCGAGTCATGTTGAGCATCTCTTCATGTGTCTGTTAGCCATTTGTATGTTTTCTTTAGAGAAATGTCTGTTCATGTCTTTTGCCCATTTCTTGAGGGGATTTTTTCTTTTTTGGGTGTTGAATTTGATAAGTTCTTTATAGATTTTGGATAGTAGCCCTTTATCTGATACGCCATTTGCAAATATCGTCTCCCATTCTGTTGGTTGTCTTTTGGTTTTGTTGATTGTTTCCTTATATGGTGTGATTCTTACGGAAACTACTATTAATTTGGTCTCCAAAGTAATATGGACAGAGACCAAGTCTTATTCTGAGTTAATGTGTTAATTTTGGTAATTATTTATTTCTCTGAAATATCTCAATGCACTTAACAAAGATGAATATGATTTTCCACGTGAATGGTAATAAGCATACTGACACAAAAAACATATATTTAAGGAAATTGATTACTGTCCCTTACCTTTTCTCTCTCCTTTTAAATGAATGATTGTTTTGCTATTAAAAAGTAGAAAGGGGCACCTGGGTGGCTCAGCAGGTCAAACGTCTGCCTTCAGCTCAGGTGATGATCCCAAGGTCCTGGGATCGAGCCCTGTTTCAGGTTCCCTGCTCAGCCCGGAGTCTGCTTCTCCCTCTTTATCTGTCCTCTCCCTGCTCGTTCTCTCTCTCTCTCTCTCTCAAATAAATAAATAAAATTAAAAAAAAAAAAAGAAAGACTGGGGACAAAGCAAGTGATATGTGGCCTGTCCTTACTATACTGTTTCTAGGATTTAAGAAAAAAATTTAACTGTGGTAAAATACAACAAAATTTAGCATCTTAACCACGTTTTAAAATTTAATTTATGTGGTGCCTGGGCGGCTAAGTCACTTAAGTGTCCAACGCTTGGTTTCAGCTCATGTCATGCTCTCAGGGTCATGAGACTGAGCCCTGCACTGGGTTCTGCAGAGCTCAGCATAGAGTCTACTTGAGATTCTCTCTCTCTCCTTCTCCCCCTACCTCTTCGCTCCTCTCTCAAATAAATAAATCTTTAAAAAATTTTTAATTTTTATTTTAAAAGTGATCAGAACTCTTAACTTTAGATCTACTCTCTCAAATTTTTAAGTGTATAATACAATACTGTTAATTATAGGCACAATGTTGTGGAGCATATTTCTAGGACTTACCTTGTATAACTGAAACTTCATACCTGTTGTTAGCAACCCCCATTTTGCCCTTCTCTATGACCCTGGCCACCAATGTTCTGCTCTCTGCTTCTATGAGTTCGACCACTTTAGATACCTTATGTAAGTGGAATCATGCAGTATTTGTCCTTCTGTGACTAGCTTGTTTCATTTACCATAATACATCTTAACCATTTTTAAGTGTACAGTACAGTAGTCTTAAGTAGGTATACAATGCCGTGAAACAAATTTCCAGTCTTTTCATCCTGCAAAACTGCAACTCCATATCCATTAAACAAGTCTTCTTTCCCTAACCAATCTCCTAGCACCACCATTTTACTTTTGGTCTCTATGAATCTGGTTAGGTAATTCATAAGTGGAATCATAAAGTATTTGTCTTTTTTTTTTCTTCAGATTTTTATTTATTTATTTATTTTAGAGAGAGAGAGAGTGTGTGAGAGCAAGCAGGGGGAAGGGCAGAGAGTGAGGGAGAGAAAGAATCTCAAGCAGACGCCATAATGAGTGTGGAGCCTGATGCAGGGCTCAATCTCACGACCTTGAGAGCATGACCTGAGCTGAAACCAAGAGTCATATGCTTAACCGACTGAGCCACCCAGTATTTGTCTTTTTGTGATTAATTTATTTCATTTAGCATAATGCCCTTAAGGTTCATCTTTGTTGTAGTATGTGTCAGAACTTCCTTTTTTTTTTTTTTTTTTGGTAAAGATTTTATTTATTTGTCAGAGAGAGAGAGAGCACAAGCAGGGGAAGTGGAAGGCAGAGGGAAAAGCAGGCTCCCTGATAGCAAGGAGCCCGGCACAGGACTCAATCCAGGACCCTGGGATCATGACCCGAGCCAAAGGCAGATACCTAACAACTAAGCCACTGAGGCATCCCAGAACTTCCTTCTTTTTAAGGCCAAATAATATTCCATTGATATCACATTTTGTTTATCCATTCATCTGCCAATGGACACTGGTTTGCTTCTACCTTTTGCCTATTGTGAAAAATCCTGCTATGACAGGTGTATAAGTCTCTTCTAGACTTTGGGTATATATCCAGAAGTGGAATTGCTGGATCATATGGTAATTCTATTTCAATTTTTTGACGCACCACCATACTGTTTTCCATAGTGGCTACAACATTTTACATTTCTATCAACAGCGTACCAGGGTTCCAATTATTCCACATCTTAGCCAGCACTTGTTATTTTCTGTTGTTTGTTGCTTTTTTTTCTTTTTACAGTAGCCATTTTAATGGACATGAGGTGATATCTCACTGTGGGGGTTTTGATTTACATTTTTCTAATGATTAGTGATGCTGAGAATCTTTTCATTATAAAATGCTATTTTTATTTTCCCTCATCTTTTTTAATAAGAACAAACCTCCTTACTCACATAGACACCAAACACAAAAAGCAAATGACAGAGAAACAAACAGAATCCACAGAGACTTTTACTATGTTTAAAAAAAAACAAAACACAAAACTAATCTAGCCTAAGAATCAGGAAGATTTCTTTGAGGAAGTATATTTGAGACCTGAAGGATTAGTTAAAAATTAGTCAGATGAAGAGGGGCGCCTGGGTGGCACAGCGGTTAAGCGTCTGCCTTCGGCTCAGGGTGTGATCCCGGCGTTATGGGATCGAGCCCCATATCAGGCTCCTCCGCTATAAGCCTGCTTCTTCCTCTCCCACTCCCCCTGCTTGTGTTCCCTCTCTCACTGGCTGTCTCTATCTCTGTCAAATAAATAAATAAAATCTTAAAAAAAAAAAAAATTAGTCAGATGAAGAGTTGGGTAGAGAGAAAGCATTCTAGGCAGAATGTGTGCAGAGGTGTTGAAACAGGAAAAAGCTTGATGCATTTGAGAAATAGAAAGATTATAGAAGTCAAGTAGAGTGAGAATTCAGAATTGAATGGTCTCCAAAACTATATGCATTTCATCAATCGACAAAATGTGATGAAAGTCAACTATACCAGGCACAATAAGTTGAAAAAACGCATGATAAAAGTTCCCACCCTCAGGAAGTTCTAATTTAGAATGGACATTAGCAAACCATTATAATGGAAGGTTTTGAGGGATGATTTTCTGAGAGAAGCAATATCAAAGTTGAGTCTTAAAGGACAAATAGGAATTACAAAATAATGAGGACTACAAACTTACAATAAAGCAAGTATGATAAAATATTAATTGAAGAATCTAAGTGATGATTATATGAGCATTCACTATAAAATTCCTGCTACTTTTCAGAACGTTCCAAAAAAAATTTTTAATAGAATGTTGGGAGGACAAAGAAGAATGAAGGACTAATCATCTAAATAGAGGAGATATTATATGTACATTCTTGCAGGCTTGACAGTTTGTGTCATGTTTGCAGAATAGTAAGCAATGGTGAGAAAGATATGTGAGAGTGGCAAGAATGGGCTTAAAAATCAAGAGTGTCAGCTTACTCAAGTGTTTGGATTTTAATCTGACAGCCACTGGATGCTTACTCGTGCACATTCAACTAGAAATCATTTATGACGTTCTCTCTTCATACAGCTAATAAAGTTCCTATTAACATTTATCACTGAAAATAGTCATCTACAAAGCGTTTGCACTACAGACTTACCTGAACTGTTTCATTCCCACCTCTGAGGTCCTGAAGAGGACTCCTTGGGGGCTTCAAGATCTAGAAGAATTAGAATTATTCAAGAAAATCTGGGATTAATATTAATAATCAGTTCAAATTATACCATAAGAGAAAGGTAGAGATGTTAAAATTTCTGTGAAAACCTCCAAAATTCCTCAAATTCATATTGTTCACTGCTATACTTTGTGGATGGTTTAAATATCCGGCATCTATTCCCTTCTCCCTGCCCACCTTCCTCAATTATTTTGCCCACTCTCATCCCATGTGGTCTAGGTAAAGCTCCACCCCAACCCAAGGGCACAACATGTAACCCTCACCTAGAACAATATGCACACGATATTCGCTCATCAATAGTGAGTGGTTCAGGAAGGAGGACTTGACCCATAACAAGATAGTCGAGCCAATATGATTCAATCCTAAATCCTTTGTTTTTGTTTTATGTTGACGAAATAGACACTTTTTCATTTAGGAGTTGAAACTGGAAGTTGGGAGAGCTAGAGGTACTGTAGTAATCATGGGGAGAGGGCCTGTCTGAAAATGGAGATTACCTAGAGGAAGCAGTCAGAGTAGAAAAGTGAGAGAAAATCCTAATATTGGTGATATTATTGGAACCCCTGGTCAGTTACATTGTCCCAAAAGTCATCCCTATCTTTGGATTTTTCAGTATCAAAACCCAATAAATTTTGTGCTTAAATCAGTTTGAGTTGGATTTTTTGTATCTTACTATACTATTTAAATATATTCTTAAACTTTATTGAAGTATAATTTACATGGCATACAATTCATAAAATTACCATGAAATTCATAAAATACAAATTTTTGTATATTTACAGAATTGTGTAACCAGGGGAATATTTGAGTATCCAGAGAGCAATAGGAGCCAGTGGGAGTAGGATGGTGATGTTACAGTCAAAATTACTGTGACATATAGTCAACATTCAATAAAAGGTAACAATTCTTAACTTAAGTGTTTCTTACTGAGGAATGTCGTCTTCTAACAGGTCTGTCCATATTGTCACTGAAAAAAGGAAAACAAAATTTATAGTTACATTGGTAAAAGACTGAATTTTCAAAAGCCATCATCACAGCATCTTTTATGAGCTTTTAAATTGGACATCACTTTCAGTTAACACATGGCATCACTCTCACTTAGCAAAATTTATATTATAAGACATTAAAGTCAGTATTTAGGTCAGTGTTTTAAAATACATATTGTACACTCTAAGAATATCCCTTGCAAAACAATCAGCACAATATAGTGTACCATATTTACAGAGGTACAATTTTAAGATAAATGGGTCATAAATCAAGAGACTAGCTCTGGTTTAACTACCGTGTGATTTTTAAATCAGGTTTTGAAAATTCAAATGCCTATGGAGGTCAAACAGATCATTTAGGAGATGCAGGAAAAATAGGCAGTATTGAGATGATAATGGAGAGTTCCTGCTTGGTCTAATGGTCACAGCCATTACTCTGGTCAGGTTAGCTGTTGCTACAAGAATATGAGCCCAATGTTGCTACACTCAATTTCTCTTTTTTTTTTTTTCTTTTTTTAAAGATTTTATTTATTTTAGAGAGAAAGAGCAAGCTTGCGCAAGCAGGGGGAGAAGCAGAGGGAGAGAGAGAGAATCTCAAGCAGACTGCACTGAGCACGGAGCCCCATGTGGGGCTCGATCTCATGACGCAGAGATCATGCCCTGAGCTGAAATCAAGAGTTGGACACTCAACCGACTGAGCTATCCAGGTGCTCCTACAGTCGATTTTTCAAGAGAAAATTTTAGCAACTAATTCAAAAATTTAAAAACATTGTGTGGGGGGAAAAAAGTCTATAGACTATAAACAGGCCACCAGGGGCGCCTGGGTGGCACAGTGGTTAAGCATCTGCCTTCGGCTCAGGGCGTGATCCCGGCATCATGGATCGAGCTCCACATCAGGCTCCTCTGCTATGAGCCTGCTTCTTCCTCTCCCACTCCCCCTGTTTGTGTTCCCTCTCTCGCTGGCTGTCTCTATCTCTCTGTCAAATAAATAAATAAAATCTTTTTTAAAAAAATAAATAAACAGGCCACCAGTTTGTGATGCCAATTTTAGACCAATCATTTCATTTCCTTGGGCCTCAATTTTCCCATCCTGAAATGAAGGGATTGAGGTGGTCTCTAAAGTCCCTCTTAGTTTTGACTCTAGATATATAAACACAAAGATATGGCAAAGAGAGCTATGACTTTGTAACATTTACTTCTTTTCCCTTGAACAGAATGGAAAAAGATTTCAGAAGTTATCAACAGGTCTTACTAATAGGAAAAGTATCTTTCTCTGATAAACAGTTTAACATTTTTAGCTGTACTACGTGAACTTACTTTTCTTCATTAGCTTCTGAAGACATCCCATCCATTTTTGAAGAAAACCTTTTTCTGTAACAAAAACACAACATTAGAAAAGGTGAGAGAGAAAGAAAAGAAAAACTATGAAGAGATTAATAGCAAAGTTGTAACTTCAGGATTACTTTCTGGGGGAAGACCAAAAAAAGGGAAGAAAAAGCTACACTATGGGATTGTAAAAAATGAGAAATTTTGAGTTTAAGGTACTCCATTATAATTAATACTCCTGGAAAATTCTCATAGTCAAATAAAATCAGCGACTAACTATGATTGCAATGATAAGGGCATTAATGGTTCAAATAAAAATTTGGCCTAGTTTATAAGAATTTATGGATTATACAATAATTTAATCTCAAAGTAAAATCAATTAGGTATCAAAATACACTGGATGTGCATAATATACATATTTATTTTATGAAAACTGTAACTACTCAGCAAAAAAACTTGAAGACATAAAAATAACATTTAAAAAAGTGTAGCTGAATGTGAGAGTCCAAGATGGTGGAGGAGTAGGAGACCTTAATTTCCTCTGGTCCCAGGAATTCACCTAGGTAATTGTCAGATCATTCTGAATACCTGCAAACTCAATCAGAGATCGAAGAAAAGAATAGCTGCAACTCTATGAAAAGAAAAGCTACCATTTTCTGCAGGGTTGGAGGTACAGAGGAGTGAATTGAAGACGATATAAGGGAGGACAGACCGCACCAGTGGGGAGGGGGGGAAGCCTCCGATCGCCGGCTACGCGCAAGTGATACAGCAGCAGAGCACAAAACTGGAACCTGGAGAAGTCGACTCCCGTGAGAGACATTGCTTAGGCTGCTAGGCGGGGATGGAACCCCAGCTGGGGCAGTGTGGTCTCAGGATTCTCAGGGTTACAGGAAGACCAGGGGTGTCTGAGTGTGGCAGAGCTCCCAGGCATCAGAGCGGGGAAGCTGGCTGCAATCAATGAGCCAAGGAGTAGGCTCTCAGCTCAGGGTTGCCATAAACCAGGATCTGTGGCACAGTTGGGAGCAGAGGCCCAACAAGGTGAACTGGGGAGACCCCCTTCCTCCCTCAGGAGGAGAGGCACGGGAGTCCACCAGAGGAGTCTGATGGGTTTGGAGATTCCAAATGGGGTCGCATGCCTGAGACAGAAATGCTCGGTCACAGGCCCGGTGAGCATGGAGTGTGGCCGGAGACCAGGGAGTCAGGAGTGATTGACTGCTTTTCTCTGAGAGCACATGGAGGAGTGGGGCCCCAAGTCTTCAGGTCCCCCACCAGCGATTGGGAGGCAGCCATTTTTCTTTTCATCCTCTAAAGCCTCGTGGAAAGCCTTCAGGGAACAAAAGCCACAGAGAGCAAACCAGAACAGATTGCTTAGCCTGGCCCCTGGCAAGGGCAGTACAATTCCACCTGGGACAAAGACACTTGAGAATCAGCACAGCAAGCCCCTCTCCCAAAAAAGATCAGCGAGAACACCCAGCCAAGACCAAGGTAACCAATCAATGAGAACTGCAAAACTCCAGTGCTAGGGGAATACATCACATAGAACTCATGGTTTTTTCTACATGATTCTTCAGTCTTTCAACTTTAATCTTTTAAATTTTCTTTCTTTTTTAGAAAATTATTCTTCTTTCTTTTTTCAACCAATTTTTTTATCAACTCCTTTTAAAAATCTTTTTTAATTTTCATTTTTGCAGTCACATTCTATCCCTTCATTGTATTTCATCATATATATATATATATATATATATATATATATATATATATATATTCTTCTTTCTTTAAAATTTTGGGTGCAATTTCTTCTAACAGACCAAAATACACCCAAAATTTAGTGTATGGCTCTGTTCTATTCACCCATCTGATCATATTCTCTCTTTTTCCTCTTCTTGGTTTTTTTTTTTTTTTGCCTTTTTTTTGTTTTGTTAAAAGTCTTTTTTAATTTCCATCTTTACAGTTACAGTCTATCCTTTCAATATATTTGATCTTTTGTATATATAAGTTTGTCTTCCTTTACAATTTTGAGATGCAGTTTCCTCTAACAAACCTACCAAAATACACTCAGGAGATAGTGTATTGCTCTGTTCTGTTCACCTGTCTGTTGTTGTTGTTGTTTTTTTAAAGATTTTATTTATTATTTGATAGAGAGAGAGACAGCCAGAGAGAGACAGAACACAAGCAGGGGGAGTGGGAGAGGAAGAAGCAGGCTCCCAGCGGAGGAGCCTGATGTGGGGCTCGATCCCAGGGCTCTGGGATCATGCCGAGCTGAAGGCAGACGCTTAATGACTGAGCCACCCAGGCGCCCCTCACCTGTCTATTTATATCCCTTCCTTTTTGTTGTGGTTTTTCTTCTTCCACTGTTTTTTCTTGTCTTTTAATATCCATTCTTACAGTTATATTCTATCCTTTGTATTTTTGTACATATGTAAGCTTTTCTTTCTTTACAATTTTGGGATCTAATTTCTAAAAAATAGACCAAAGTACACATCCAGTGTATTGCTCTAATCTGCTCACCTGATTATATTCTCTTCCCCCCCTTTTATTTTTTTTCTGGTTTTGCACCTCTTCTGATTTGTTTAGTGTATATTTCTCTGGGGTCGTTGTTGCATGTTAGTAATTTGTTCTCTCATTCATCTATTCTTCTCTGGGCAGAATGATAAGATGGAAAAACTCATCTCAAAATAGAACAAGAGGCAGTACTGACTGCCAGGGACCTAATCAATATGGACATTAGTAAGATGTCAGAACTAGAGTTCAGAATAACGATTATAAAGATACTAGCTGGGCTTGAAAAAAGCATAGAAGACACTACAGCATCCCTTTCCGGGGAAATAAAAGAACTAAAATCTAACCAAGTTGAAATCAAAAAGGCTATTACTGAGAAATGATCAAAAATGGAGGCTCTAACAGGTAAGATAAATGAGTCAGAAGAGAGAATTAGTGACCTAAAAGACCAAACAATGGAGAATAAAGAAGCCGAGAAAAAGAGAGATAAACAACTACTGGAACACGAGGAGAGAATTTGAGAAATAAGTGATACCATAAAGCAAAACAATATTAGACTAACCGGGATCCCAGAAGAAGAGGAAAGAGAGAGGGGCAGAAGGTATGTTGGAGCAAATCATACATGAGAACTTCCCTAATCTGGGGAAGGAAATAGGCATTCAAGTCCAGGAGGCACAGAGAACCCCCCTCAAAATCAACAAAAATAGGTCAACACCTGGACTTCTATTATTATAGTGAAGCTTGCAAACTTCAGAGACAAAGAGAAAATCCTGAAAGCAGCTTGGGACAAGAGGTCTGTAACTTACAAGGGTAGAAACATTAGATTGGCAGGAGACCTATCCATGGAGACCTGGCAGGCCAGAAAGGACTGGCATGATATATTCAGGGTGTTAAACAAGAAAAATACGCAGCCAAAAATACTTTATCCAGCTATGATGTCATTCAAAATAGAAGGAGTGATAACCTTCCAGGACAAACAGAAACTAAAAGAATTTGCAATCACCAAACCAGCCCTACAAGAAATAGTGAAAGGGGTCCTCTTAGCAAAGACAGAGCCCAAAAATAACAAGACCAGAAAGGAACAGAGACAATATACAGTAACAGTCACCTTACAGACAATACAATGGCACTAAATTCATATCTTTCAATAGTTACCCTGAATTTAAATGGGCTAAATGCCCCCACTCAAAAGACACAGGGTATCAGATTAGATAAAAAAGCAAGACCCATTGATGTGTTGTCTGTAAGAGACTCATTTTAGACCCAAAGACTCTTCCAGATTGAAAGTGAGAGGGTGGAAAACCACTTATGCTAATGGACATCAAAAGAAAACTGGGGTGGCAATCCTTATATCAGACAAATTAGATTTTCAACCAAAGACTGTAATAAGAGATGAGGAAGGACACTATACCATAATTAAAGGGTATATCCAAGAAGAAGATCTAACAATTGTAAATATTTATGCCCCTAACATGGGAGCAGCCAATTACTTAAGCCAATTAATAACAAAATCAAAGAAACACATCATAATAATACAATAGTAGGGGACTTTAACAGCCCCTCACTGCAATGGACAGATCATCTAAGCATAAGATCAACAAGGAAATAAGGGCTTTGAATGACACACTGGACCAGATGGACTTGACAGATATATTCTGAATATTCCATGCCAAAGCAACAGAATACACATTCTTCTCGAGTGCACATGGAACATTCTCCAGAAGAGACCACATCCTGGGTCACAAATCGGGTCTCAACCAGTACCAAAAGATTGGGATCATCACATACATGGAGGCTAAAGAGCACCCTACTAAAGAATGAATGGCCAACTAGGAAATTAAAGAAGAATTTTAAAAACTCATGGAAACAACTGAAAATGAAAACACAACTGTTCAAAATCTTTGGGATGGAGCAGAAGTGGTCAAGAGGGAAGTATACAGCACTTCGAGCCTTTCTCAAGAAATGAGAAAGGTCTCAAATACACAACCTAACCTACACCTAAAGCAACTGGAGAAAGAACAGCAAATAAAGCTTAAATCCAGTAGGACAAGAGAAATAATAAAGATTAGACCAGAAATCAATGAAACAGAAACCAAAAGAACAGTAGAACAGATCAACGAAATTAGGAGCTGTTTCTTTAAAAAACTTAACAAGATTGATAAACCCTTGGCCAGACTTATCAAAAAGAAAAAGGACCCAAATAACTAAAATCATGAATGAAAGAGGAAAGATCACAACCAACACCAAAGAAATACAAACAATTATAAGAACATATTATGAGTAACTATATGCCAACAATGAAATGGATGCATTCCTAGACACGTATAAACTACCAAAACTGAAACAGAAAGAAATAGAAAACCTGAACAGACCCATAACCTGCAAGGAAACTGAAGCAGTAATCAAAAATCTCCCAAAAAACAAGAGCCCAGGGCCAGATGGCTTCCCAGGGGAATTCTATCAAACATTTAAAGAAGAATTAAGACCTGTTGTTCTGATGCTGCTTCAAAAAAATAGAAATGAAAGGAAAACTTCCAAATTCTACGAGGCCAGCATTACCTTCATCCCAAAACCAGACAAAGACCTCACCAAAAGGGAGAATTACAGACCAATATCCCTGATGAACATGGATGCCAAAGTTCTCACCAAGATACTAGCCAATAGGATCCAACAGTACATTAAAAGGATTATTCACCACAACCAAGTGGGATTTATTCCTGGGCTGCAAGGGTGGTTCAACATCCGAAAATCAATCAATGTGACAAACACATTAATAAAAGAAAGGACAAGAACCACATGATCCTCTCAATAGATGCAGAACAAGCATTTGACAAAGTACAGCATCCTTTTTTTTTTTTTAATTTTATTTATTTATTCGACAGAGAGAGAGACAGCCAGCGAGAGAGGGAACACAAGCAGGGGGAGTGGGAGAGGAAGAAGCAGGCTCATAGAGGAAGAGCCTGACGTGGGGCTCGATCCCAGAACTCTGGGATCACGCCCTGAGCCAAAGGCAGACGCTTAACCGCTGTGCCACCCAGGCGCCCCTCAGCATCCTTTCTTGATTAAAACTCTCCACAGTGTAGGAACAGAAGGAACATACCTCAATATCATAAAAGCCATATACAAAAAGCCCATAGCAAATATCATCCTCAATGGGGAAAAACTGAGAGTTTTCTCCTAAGGTCAGGAACATGACAAGGATGTCCACTCTCACCACTGTTGTTCAACATGGTACTAGAAGTCCTAGCCTCAGCAGTCAGACAACACAAAGAAATAAAAGGCATGTGAATCAGCAAAGAAATCAAACTCTCACTTTTTGCAGATGACATGATACTCTATGTGGAAAACCCAAAAGACTCCACCCCAAAATTGCTAGAACTCATACAGGAATTCAGCAACGTAGCAGGATATAAAATCAATGCACAGAAATCAGACGCATTTCTATACATTAAGAATAAGACCAAAGAAAGAGAAATTAAGGAATTGATCCCATTTACAATTGCACCAAAAATCATAAGATACCTAGGAATAAACATAAGCAGAGAGACAAAAGATCTGTGCTCTGAAAACTACAGAACACTCATTAAAGAAATTGAGGAACACACAAAGAAATTGAAAAATATTCCATGCTCACGGATTGGAAGAACAAATATTGTTAAAATGTCTATGCTACCCAGAGGAATCTATACATTCAATGCAATCGCTGTCAAAATACCATCAACATTTTTCACAGAGCTGGAACAAATAATCCTAAAATTGTTGGGAGTCAGAAAAGACCCCAAATAGCCAAAGGAATGTTGAAAAAGAAAACCAAAGCTGGAGGCATCACAATTCCAGCCTTCAAGCTCTATTACAAAGTTGTAATGATCAAGACAGTATGGTACTGGCACAAAAACAGACACATAGATCAATGGAACAGAATAGAGAACCCAGAAATGGACCTTCGACACTACGGTCAACCAATCTTCGACAAAGCAGAAAAGACTATCCAATGGAAAAAAAGACAGTCTCTTCAACAAATGGAGCTGTGAAAATTGGACAGCCACATGAAGAATGAAACTGGACCATTTCCTTACACCATACACAAAAATAGACTCAAAATGGATGACAGACCTAACTGTGAGACAGGAATCCATCAAAATCCTGGAGAACACAGACAGCAACCTCTTTGACCTTGGTCACAGCAACTTCTTGCTAGACACATCTCCAAAGGTAAGGGAAACAAAGGCAAAAATGAACTATTGGGACTTCATCAAGATAAAAAGCTTTTGCACAGCAAAGGAAACAATCAACAAAACCAACAGACAATCCACAAAACACGAGAAGATATTTGCAAATGACAAATCAGATAAAGGGCTAGTATCCAAAATCTATAAAGAACTTATTAAACTCAACACCCAAAAAAGAAAAAATAACATCAATAAATGGGCAGAAGATATGAACAGACAATTTCTCCAAAGATGACATACAAATGGCCAACAGACACGTGAAAAAATGCTCAACATGACTCGGCATCAGGGAAATACAAATCAAAACCACAATGAGATACCACCTCACACCAGTAAGAATGGCTAAAATTAACAAGTCAGGAAACAACGAATGTTGGTGAGGATGTAGAGCAAGGGGAACCCTCCTACACTAGTGGTGGGAATGCAAGCTGGTACAGCCACTGTGGAAAACAGTATGGAGGTTCCTCAAAAAGTTAAAAATAGAGCTACCCTACAACCCAGCAATTGCACTACTAGGTATCTACCCCAAAGATACAAATGTAGTGATCCAAAGGGGCACCTGCACCCCAATGTTTATAGCAGCAATGTCCATAATAGCCAAACTATGAAAAGAACCCAGATGTCCACCAACAGATGAATGGATAAAGAAGATGTGGTGTGTATATACACACACACACACACACACACACACACACACTGGAATATTACTCAGCCATCAAAAAGAATCTTGCCATTTGGAATGACATGGATGAAACTAGAGGGTATTATGCTAAGTGAAATAAGTCAATCAGACAGACAGACAATTATCATATGATTTCACCCATGTGGAATTTAAGAAACAAAACAAAGGAGCATAGGGGAATGGAGGGAAAAATAAAACAAGATGAAATCAGAGAGGGAGACAAACCATAAAAGACTCTTAACCATGGGATACAAACTGAGGGTTGCTGGAGGAGAAGGGGATGGGGGTATAGGGTAACTGGATGACGGGCATTAAGGAGGGCACATGATATAATGATCATTGAGTGTTATATACAACTGATGAATCACTGAACTCTACCTCTGAAACTAATAATACACTACATGTTAATTAATTGAATTTAAATAAAAATTTAAAAATTAAAGTAAGATTTAAAAATTAAAATTAAAAAATATTTTAAAAAACCAACAGCAAACATCAACTTAATGGTGAAACTTTTAAGATTTCCCTCTGAGATTAAACAAGTATGACGCCTATTTCCAATTCTGTTCATCACCAAATCTTAGCAGTTCTATTTCCAATATATATCCCAAATGGATTCACTGCTGTCTTTAGTGCCTCCATCATAGTTTCAAGCTATCATTATCTCTCATGTAAACTATTGCAATATTTACCTCAGTGGTCTCCCTACTTTTACTCTAATCCTCCATAGTCGCTTCTCTATATAGACAGTTATCTTCTTAAACATAAGTCACGTTTAAGAGATTCCATACTTAAAACCCTTTAACGGCTTCCAATGGCTTCCCGCGATATTGAGAAAAAACTCTTCACCAGGACTTATAAACCTCTCCAAGATCTGGTCTCCACTTGCCTTTCAGACCTCACACTTCATCTCATGCCACTGTCTTTCTCACTTTTCTAGCTACACCGGCACTTCTAGTCCTGTACACACAAAGCCCTTTCCCGAGCCACTGAATTTATATTTGTTATTCTCTCTTGGCAAAAATAGCCAGGAAAAGCACTCTTTGTAGCACTGTGTATGTCTCTTTTGCAGCATTATCACAACTGCAATTTAAAAGTCTGTTATATAAATCAATTAATCCTGGTATTTCCCCAAACTACCTGTGCCCCAACAGTAAATTCCATGAGAGTAAGGCTGGTGTCTCTTATGCTCACTGTTACATTCTCAGAAACTAGCGCATGCTTTGGAAATAATAGGAGCTCAATAAATATTTGCTGAATGAGTAATTAAGAAATAATTCTTTTAAGTTACCTTTATAATCACTGACTTGCATAGTTTTTCTCCTTTTGGGAATATTTTCAAATTGAGGGACATATTCAAAATTCACAGATAAAAATATTAGATACAAATTAGGATCACCTTCACTGTTTGAAATAGAGATTGAACACCATTCCTGTCTAACCTGCAGACCAGTTGGCATTTAATTAAGCGATGAGATTCAAAGCTTATTGAAATCCTCCTTTAAAAAAAAAATCCTATTTACTATATAACTGTAAGTTCCACTGTCAACAGAAATAGGGTACCCCAGAACATCATGTTAAACTTCATTTGTAAAATGCTGTTATGGTTGAACTCTTGGTCACTGCCACCTTAACTAATTATTGATTGATTCTAAAACCGTATACCTGGCAGTGAGGTGCTACAGCATACTCACAGAAGGGTCCTGGGATATTTTAAATTGAGGGAAACAGCAATTTTTGTCATCTGTCAAGCACTGTGTGAACTACTAGCTCAAAATAGTACCCATTTGTATTATATTCATTTTGATAATATATTATTGGAAAGCTGGATTTTTCGCAGTTGCTGTGATATGAAGCAAGTATTTCTTATCAGTGTGGTACTGGAAATAAGAGTGGCAGTGTCCTATATGATTCCAAGATTTGAGAAGTTGTGTAGTGTTCAACAGGCACACATAGCCAATTAGTAAATACCTGTGATTATTTAAGCATAAAATAAAAATATTATCTTTTCTTCCAATTTATGCATATTATTTTTTTTCAAATGGCTACTAAGGGGTTAGGACATAAATTTATTTCAACTTAACAACTTTTTAAGTTGTTTGGACATAGTAACTTAATAAATGGAACTGGTAGTTATTTCTTTTGATCTAAGGGCACCAATGAGCCAAGAAAGTTTGGGAATTACTAGTCTAAATAATCCAGAAGTCTTCAAACTACAGCTACTGGGCCAAATGGGCCCTTAACAGTATTTTTTGTTTTGTTTTGTTTTACATTTTGAATGGGTTGTAGAAAACAAAACAAAAAGAATAAAGAAAACAAAACAACAAACAAAGAACATGCAACAGAAACCATGCTGGTGACCACGTGGATTGCAAAACCTTAAATATTTACTATCTGGCTCTTTGGCTACTCCTGCATTTACACTACCAATTTCTAGGATTAATGTATTCCATTGGGTCCACTGATAACAGGCTCTAGACCTGTGCTATTCGATACAGTAGCTATCTACATTTAACTTAAATGAAATAAAACTTCAAATTCAGTTCTTTAGTCAGCCACATTTCATGTGTTCAGTTGTCATTTGTGACTAGTGGTGAACCATGTTGGACAGTGCAAATATAAAACATTACCATTATCACTGAAAGTTTTATTGGACAGCACTATCAATATCTAGATTATCTTCTACTATGCTCTCTTATTCAGCATCAAGCATGTCACTGATACTACCACTCCAAACATTTTGTATCTGTCATCTTGGAAACATTTCCAGCCCTTCAAGGAGAATTATACTACCTTGAAACCAACCTTTAATTAGCAAAATTTTACATTGACTCATCTCCATGAGAGTTCCACCTCAAGTGCCCCTTTCTCCACAAAGCCTCCTTTGGTCTCCAGGGACAAAAGCATCAAATAAACTCTCCCTTTTCTGTGCTCCCATACCACCTTACAATGTCCTATAATCCTTTACATTGTCTTGTATTATAGTTATTTGTGAATGTTAATTATTTTCTCTTCTGGACTGAAAACTCCTCCAGATTAGGGACTCTGAATCATTCGCTCCCGGCCCCAGCACAAGACAAGGAACCCAATAAATATCTGAGGATTTCGACTGATCCAATTCAATTGAAGTGAAAACTTCAATCTTAATATCTAGAGTAAGCTCTGCTCTGGTTCTCTCCGTCATATCTACAAACTTATCTCTAAACTTCCAATCGGCAATATTTGGGAATTTTTTTTCTTAAACTCTATATGGAGGTAAGCAGCAAGAAAAGGGGGGGGCTTTAATAAGCTCCGAGCTACTAATGGACACGGGGAGATATTTTCAAAACTCGTTTGCGGCTTACTAATACTGGCTTTATTTGTTGTTATTGTAACTGCAGGAAACCGAATGTCTGTTCGATGCTGCTGCCAGTAAATAAACTACGACCAGCCGAGCGCTTAAAACCACTCAACGCTGTCACTTCATCTATAGCTACGAAAAGACCGAGTCGGAAATACAAACCGGCGGGAGTCCCCTAGGGAAGGGGTGCGAGGCACAGTCCGGGAGCCCTGACAGAAGATGGCGGGGCGCCGCGGACCGGCACTCCGAGCAGGCCCGAGGGGCTCAGGTGTGGAGGGAGAAGTGCTAGGGAAGAGGAAGGCGCACAAAGTGCAGGCCCAGGTGGGCAAAGAACCCCGCAACCCGGCAGAAACTTCTACTATGGGCCCTGCGCTTTCGGAGGCCGCGGGGCGGAGAAAGCGTCCTCACGTCCCACCACCGAGTCTTCAGAGCGCCCAGAAAAACCTGATGCCCACCGCCCCGGGAGCCTGGAACGAAAGGGTCATTCTCTTTACCCACCGCAGTCCAGCTGCTTGACAAATGCTCCTCAGACTTGTTTGGGGTCCGCGCGCCCCTCAGAGAGCGAGCCCGCCGCCGCCCACCGACTAACCTCGCAACGCCCAGACTACCTCAGTGAAGTATTCAAATATAACCGCCTAGCTGTTGCACATGCGCGAAGCCGCTTTACGCGTCGGCTCCGCCCCTGAGACTCCGGAGCAATCCCTTTCCTGACTCCTTTAATCAAACTTCCTTCCCAGTCTGCAAATCAATTTTATTTCCTTGAAGGCTATCTCATTTTCCACCGAATTTTCCTTTGTCCCACCCCATTGTAGATCCCTCATAGCATGGGAGCAGCCATCTTCTTTTGATTACTTGCTGTAAAAATGATCGGATCTTTGTTTCCGTACAAAATGGCGGCCTCCATAACATTGCGTCACATCCCCCTAGTATTACTCCCTATAGTCATCAGGAAGCAATAGGTTTCTGGGACGAGGTGGCCGAGTGGTTAAGGCGATGGACTGCTAATCCATTGTGCTCTGCACGCGTGGGTTCGAATCCCATCCTCGTCGAGTGTCGCTTTTTGCCTCAGATGGACGTAAGTTTATTTGCGAGTGAAAACAGTTGATTATTCCATTTACGGTTTACTAGTCTATGTACTCTGGCAGCATCGATGTCTGGTTTGAGGTATTTGGAAGATAGCTTTTGGATCGTTCTAATCTCACAGATGAACAAGAGGGAAACATCCCAGAAGACGTGTATGCTTGATTTAATATCTTTTTATAGAATTCTATGATAACTAACCTAGCTTCTGAGTGAGGGACTTGGTTATCATAAACCCTTACCGCAGAGTTTTTAATACCTGTCCTTGCTATGACATACCAGGTTTTCGCTGCAAAAGCTACAGTAAGTCACAGTGTTCAAAACCTCTTCCAGCCCCCAGCAGGCTGCATGTGCTCAAGAAAAGTATACACTGGGAAACATTAGAAAGGTGTTCATAACATGCAGGAACTTCGTAGTATCTAGAAGCCAGAGACTGAAAACCTGAAACATGGCTACCTTAGCACGGAAGAAAGTGTTAAACCCCTTCTTAGGTTTAAACAGAGAGGGAGGCACAGGGACAGAAATAGAATAGAGGGGTTCCCCTCTTCAGAGGTCATCAGGCAGATTTCATTCAACTCATATTTAACCTTTATTTATCCAGTATTTATTATCTACAGGCACTCCAATGAATTACATCACTTTAACTCATCATAACATTATGATCATGATAGACATTTGTATTACTCCTTTTTACAGATGAGCACACTGGAAGATAAACTTGTCCTAAGTTATACAGCTTCTGTAACTGTGTAAGAAAGGGCAGTATAATCCAAGTCTGTCGTACTCCCCCGGGTCTTAACCACCATCCAATACGTGCTGGAGATTAGTATTTAGTGCTCATTAATCCCTTGCAGAAATGATTTACATGTTCTCTCTCCAGCACGGCTGCGCACACTGCATAGTGCCAGAGAACCCGGCACTTGGCTGGTGCTTCAGCAAGGTTTGCAGCACTGACAGAAGGCAGAAGCCCCTGCTCCACTGGTGCCCCTGGTTCCTCCCCACTTAAATCCAAACCCCTTGCGGATATTGATGCCTCGCTGTGTTGAAGGCTTTGGGTCCCCCAGCACCTGTCTTCAGCCTTGCTCTCCAATCCATTTGCCACCCTGCTCCTAGGAAGGGTTTCTATCCCGGTTCCACACACTCATAAGGAATCCATGGATAGAATTCAATTGGTTATTTGGTTGGAGGAAAAAATGCATCTTTATTTTCACTAAACTATCATTGAAAGCATTGCCTTTAATAAAGGTAAGCAATGAACTATAGTGATATTAACTTACCTGTAATTTTGTTATCAAGTGAAATCACAGATATTTTTATATCCCATTACCTGCTCGTCACTACTTCAAAATAATAGTTATTCGACCTGCCATTAGATCTTGTAAAGTTACGCATTCCTAAAGAAATACATATAGTATTATAGTATTATATCACAGATTTTAAAAATATTTCAATAACTATATTCCAACATATTTATTGCCTTTGTATTCCAACAAACTCAATTTTATGCATTTAAAAACAACATTCTGGGAAGGGACCCAGTGACTTCACCAGACTGCCAAAGGGGTCTATGTCACAAAAAAAGTTAAGAACCTCTGAGTCTTTTCTAAAGTGCCCTCAACATACCGATCTTAACCTGTTCTGAACTAGGCTTTGCTCTCTATGCCCAAGAACTATGCTATCTCTACTCCTCTCCCTGAAACATGTTTCTGCTCCCCTGTACCTCCTTCCCACTCACCACTGCCTACTTGGCTCCTGCTCCTCCTTCAGATCTTGGCTTAGCTATCATCCCCATCAACCAGTCTCCCTTTGCCCTGCAACCCTCAGCTCCGTCTTAGATTCCCTGCAGTCCTCCTGGTTATTCCTGGGTTCCCCCCAGCATTTGCCAGATGGTATTTAAATGGCCTATTAGGACTGCAACCTCTCTAAAGACTGGCAAGACTGCATCATTTCTCTGAGTTTTGCCTGCTTCTTGCAGTGACAACCACCTATGGAAAACTGATAAGATCTATCAGTGTGTCCAGTCTGTACAAATAAAAAGTGAGTGGATTACTTTCCCAAAGGAACATCTTCTGAAAATACAAAGCACTGGAAGTGTCTAGAGAAAAAAAGAAAAAGAAAAAGACAACTTGTGAGTGGAAGCTCACTTTTCTGTTCTTCTTTCTTTCTTTCTTTCTTTCTTTCTTTCCTTTTTTTTTTTTTTAAGATTGTATTTATTTATGCGACAGAGACACAGCCAGTGAGAGAGGGAACACAGCAGGGGAGTGGGAGAGGAAGAAGAAGGCTCCCAGAAGAGGAGCCTGATGTGGGGCTGGATCCCAGGACTCCGGGATCATGCCCTGAACCAAAGGCAGACGCTTAACTTTTCTGTTCTTCAGTTCTTTACCTGTTTTCACGCTTAGTTCGTTTGTGGTTTGGTTCATATGAAATTGCAGTAATACTTGCTGTGACAGTTCCAGTGTTTTGCATTTCTATAATTCTTCACCTGTAAGAACTGCGCTTACTTTTAACTTTTTCTAAGAGAATCAGAGAAGCAACAACATGCCAGATTATTTAAAAGCCGGTGGTGGGCTGGGCGGGGGCACACCTTGGATTAGTCATGGAAAAGGACGTTTGTAGTAAGGCAGTAAAAGAGTTAGAGGCGCCATCTACTGGCACAGCTGCAACTGCAAGACGTGGACAAGGCACTTCTACAGGAATGGCTGCCACCTTTGGAAAGATCTCCGTTACTCCCCGAAATTTGTCAGCTAACCCCAGGTCAGGGAAACCATTCTCCATCAACAACACGGTTCTTCTTCACAAGGCCTATCCTGAACTATTTCAGGGCTCCTCGCCCTCTGGAAGACCACGAGAGAAAAAAATTGCACAAAGGCGCTACCAAGGTGTTCCAGCTTATTTACTTCTTCAGGGTCAAGGAGTGCACCTTCGTTCTCCAAGTCCAGCTTCAGGAAGACCCACTGTCTTCGGAGAATGAGGTGCTCTGGGAAGAACCGTTCGGTGTTTAACTGGTAATGGTCGGCAGCCCTTCTAGAACATAGCTTTGAAGGAAGAATTGAAATCCGGAGAAATTGGTTTTGATTTTGGGTTTTTTGTTTTGTTTTGGTGTGCCTCCAGTTTGTTTCTTAATTCTTGCAAGAAAAACCCAGACCTTGGGCTGCAAAGCTTGCAAAGATGGGTTTTGAGAGGCAGGCAATGACAAAAGTGAGTTCAGTCTGTTCCTACCATTAGGAAGTACAGTCTCACTGGAGAACCATTTCCGGGAAGACAGTCATGACAAGGCCTGAAGAAGTTCAAGAGTGAATCCAGGTATTTTTGGTGCCTGCAAAACCTACTGGAGACATTTTTCTTTGCTCAGATCATTCCCTGAGCTGCATGCTATCACACAAAAGCATCCCCTTTGCAGTAACAGCTTCTGGGATTGCCTACTGAGTTGAAAACTAAATGCTTTCATAGTGAAGATCAATAGAGCAAAAACTAAAATCCAGTTTATAGTAACCTTGCTTTGGAAAGACAACATGAATAAATGCCAATAGATGAAGGGAACTGGGGATTAACACTTGCTATATCCCCTTGCTTTGTGTCTTCTGCTAAGGTAGCTCAGGATAGTGAGCAAACAACAATCAGTTACACCCTTCCTTCTCATCACAGAGAGGAGGAGCAATGCCCCAGATTTCTAAATTCCAAAATTGCCATTTGACATTTTCCAGAAAGTAGTAAAACTGGATCAAACCCAATTCCAAAAGGGTGAAGTTAATGGATGAAGGCAAGACCTGAGGATGTGACCAATGATTTCACAGAATTAGAAACAGAAGCAATAACTGTTTTTTTTATTCTAATACTCCAGGGCAGTAAGCATTTTATATTTCTCTTTGGGTCATTGACTCTGAGCACTTTTTCCTCCTTTAGCTTTCTCAAAGATTTTGACTTTTTTGAAATTCTTATCTAAATGTTTTGATTTATGTTTACCGATTCCTTTAGTAAATACTTAGAAGTGTTACTAATGGGGGGCGCCTGGGTGGCGCCTGGGTGGCACAGCGGTTGGGCGTCTGCCTTCGGCTCAGGGCGTGATCCCGGCGTTATGGGATCGAGCCCCACATCAGGCTCTTCTGCTATGAGCCTGCTTCTTCCTCTCCCACTCCCCCTGCTTGTGTTCCCTCTCTCGCTGGCTGTCTGTATCTCTGTCGAATAAATAAATAAAATCTTAAAAAAAAAAAAAAGAAGTGTTACTAATGGACAAACGAAGACTGCATTTGTTCTGAATTATGACAGCATACTGAGTAACTTAAATGGACTATTAAGAGAGACTAAGTCATCTCAATTATCAACTGTTGATAACTAATATAGCTATGGATTTAGAATTCTGATTTTTAAATTCTTGAATGACACAGAACTTGACATGTGAAAAAAAAATTTTTTTTCTAGCTTTTAAAAAGTTGAGGTGTAGGGTGCCTGGGTGCATCTGACTCTTGGTTTTGGCTCAGGTCATGATCTCAGGGTTGTGAGATCCAGCCCCACGTTGGCTCCACACTCAGCAGGGAGTCTGCTTAAGATTCTTGCTCTCCCTCTCCCTCTGCCCCCCAACCCTGCAGTCTCTCTAATAAATAAATAAATCTTAAAAAAAAAAGTTGAGGGGTGCCTGGCTGGCTCAGTCAGTGGAACATGTGACTCTTGATCTTGGGGTTGTGGGTTTGAACCCCAGGCTGTGTGTAGAGATTACTTAAAAATAAAATCTTAAAAAAAGAAAAGTTGAAATAGGTCCTGGACAATGGTTTCTGTGTACTCACTGAAAGGATCACTGCCAATAAACTCTCCTTTCGATGACTACCAGCAGTCATTTTTTTTGTTTTTTAAAGATTTTATTTATTTATGTGACAGAGAGACAGCCAGCAAGAGAGGGAACACAGCAGGGGGAGTGGGAGAGGAAGAAGCAGGCTCATAGCGGAAGAGCCCGATGTGGGACTTGATCCCAGTATGCCGGGATCACGCCCTGAGCCGAAGGCAGACGCTTTAACGACTGCGCCACCCAGGGGCCCCACCAGCAGTCATTTTTGGTATAACCTAGCAAATAACAGAGGTAGCCTTTATTTTAGCATCATGGGCTAAATTACAGAATTGTCTCGCAGTTCTGGAGACTAGAAGTCTGAAATGAAGGTGTCAACAGGGTTTGTCCTTCTGAGGGCTGTGAGGGTGAATCTGTTCCACAACATTTTCCTAGCTTCTGGGGGTTTGCTGACAATTCTTGGCATTCCTTGGCTTGTAAAATTCTTAATCTTTACTATTTTGCTTCAGTTTTGATTCTGGGAAATTTAGCATTTAGGATAGGATATAAAGCTATTCTATAATTCTTTTTTTTTTTTTAAGATTTTATTTATTTATTCGACAGGATAGAGACAGCCAGCGAGAGAGGGAACACAAGCAGGGGGAGTGGGAGAGGAAGAAGCAGGCTCATAGCGGAGGAGCCTGATGTGGGGCTCGATCCCAGAACGCTGGGATCACGCCCTGAGCCGAAGGCAGACGCTTAACCGCTGTGCCACCCAGGCGCCCCTATTCTATAATTCTTAACCTACCTTAACATTTAGCATGTTGCAAAGTTTACAGGAAAAAGAACCAGAGAAAAATGTGTCATTTATTATTTCCTTGAATTACTGAAATATTTTCAAACATCTGTTTAGGGGCACCTGGGTGGCTCAGTCGGTTAAGGGTCCACCTCTCGGTTTTGGCTCAGGTCATGATCTCAGGCTCCTGGGATCGAGCCCCGCACTGAGCCCTGTGTCGGGCTCTGCGCTCAGCATGGAGTCTGCTTGAGAGTCTCTCTCTCCCTCTCCCACTCATGCTGTTTCTCTCTCTCTCATAAATAAATAAAATCTTAAAAAAAAAATCTGTGTCTAAATGCCATGTTGTTAAGTGTTAGGAAATGCAAGATGCAGAGCTCTCCATGTCTGAAAGCATGACAGATCTCGAATGCCAAAACTGCTTTTAGATCCCCGTTCTTTTTTGAGAAAGAGCAGGGTTTGGATCTGCTACGGTATATTAAAGTGGCCACTTTCACAAATTATTATATATTGGTTATCATTATAGTCCCCCCAAATACCAGACATATGGTACTCTCTATCCCTGGTGAAAGTGATCTGTGGCCTAAGCATTTGGGAGTGGTACCACCAGCTACATAGAGGTCAAATAGACCTTAGGAGTGATGTGGTGGGTGACTAAAAGAGGAGAGTCACTATTTCAGAGATAACCAAAGGTTAAACAAAGAGACAGAAGTCTCTTAAGATTTTTTATTTAAATTTTTTATCTTCAAAGAGATTATATTATACAATGATACAATACATATATATATAATATATAGAGTGTATAATTTAAAGAACAATAAAACCAATGCCATGTAAACATGACCCAGCTTAAGAAACAGAACATTAATGGCAAATTTGAAGCTTCCCATGTGCCCCTCCCTCCTGCCATCCTCCCACTAGAGATAACTACTGAATTTGGTATTAATCATCCTCTTGCTTTTCTTTTTTTAAGTTTCTTATTTATTTAAGTAGTCTCTACACCCCATGTGGGGTTGAACTCATGACCCCAAAATCAAGAGTTGCACACTCTTCTGACTAAACCAGCCAGGTGCCCCATCCTCTTGCTTTTCTTAACCTAATATACATGTATATATCCCTAAAAATGTTTAGTCTTTTCTGTTTTTGAAATTTATATAAATGGAATCATATTATATTTACTCAACTGTGACTTCTTTCACTCAACACTGTTTCATCCATATAATTCATTCATTTTCACTGCTGCTTAATATACAATTGTCTGAATACATGGTTGGATATCCCTCCTCTTATGGATGGATATTTTGGCTCTCTTGTTTTTTGCTATTGCAAGAATGCTACTGTGAATGTTCCCAGACATGTCTCCTGGGGTACGTGTACAAGTGTTTCTCTAGTTGTAATTCTAGCTGTCACTAATTGGATAGAGTGGAATCATTAATTACATGCATGTTCAACTTCACTAGGCAGTTCTTAACAGTTTGGTGCGGTTAATGGCTGATAAAAATGTTGCAGTTTTGAAAACTTGGACAAGCTTCAAATGAAAAGGAGAGAATACACAGAGGATTTGGAGGGGAAGAAAACACTACTCATAATCACAGACAATATCGTTTACCATGCACAAAGCAAGTGTTCTAAGCAGAACGAGGGCGTTGGTGATGGCACCTCTGACTGCGGTAAACTTATCCATCTAAAACTTGGTCACGTTCCTCAGGCTGCTCTGCTTCCATCTTTCATTTTCAACCATCCTGTGTCCTCAGTCCTGAGTACCAGTGATCCAAAGACCAAAGTCCTGAGTCCTGAATACCAGTGATCCAAATATCAAGAGTTGCATGCTCCTCCGAGTGAACTGGCCAGGTCCCTTGGTCCTGAGTGCCAGTGATCCAAAGACCAGAGACAGTGAAATGAGCCCATTTTCTCTTTGAGAGAAAAGACTGAGACAAGCAAATCTAGGTCATCCACTGAGAGACGCAGACATTCCAGGAAACCCATGGTTCCAATCCCCAGTTGGAATGAAAGCCAGTCTTGCAAATGCAGCTGCCTGACCAGCTGTTTCAGTTACTACATTCACCTGCTTCTGCCTCTCACACTACTTACTGGAAGGAATGTACATTGGTATAATCTTTTTTTTTTTTTAAGATTTTATTTATTTATTTGACAGAGGCAGAGACAGCCAGCGAGAGAGGGAACACAAGCAGGGGGAGTGGGAGAGGAAGAAGCAGGCTCATAGCGGAGGAGCCTGATGTGGGGCTCGATCCCAGAATGCCGGGATCACGCCCTGAGCCGAAGGCAGACGCTTAACCGCTGTGCCACCCAGGCGCCCCTCATTGGTATAATCTTTTTGGAGGGCAATGTGTTACTGCCTATCAATAAATATTTAAAGCTATCAACCTCATAATTACACTAAATATTTTTTCTACAGAAACACTGGTACGAGTGCAAACAGATCTAAGGGTGTTCACTACAGTTTGTAATAACGAAAAACCGCAAACACCTAAAATTCCACCAATAGGGGATGGATTAAATTACAGTGTAGTCACATAATGTGACACAATGAAGCTGTTTAAAAAAAAGAAAAAGTCCTACAGGAGAGCCCACTGCAGAACTATTTGTATGGCATGATCCCATTTTTATTTAAAAAAGTACATAAACATTTATGCATCCATGAACAGAAAACAGGAAGAAAACCACTTCATTATTAATAGTGGTTACCTCCAGAGTAGGAATAAGGAGAGCAGGGCTATTATAAGAATTAAATTTCTAGGGGCGCCTGGGTGGCACAGCGGTTAAGCGTCTGCCTTCGGCTCAGGGCGTGATCCCAGCGTTATGGGATCGAGCCCCACATCAGGCTCTTCTGCTGGAAGCCTGCTTCTTCCTCTCCCACTCCCCTTGCTTGTGTTTCCTCTCTCGCTGGCTGTCTCTATCTCTGTCGAATAAATAAATAAAATCTTTAAAAAAAAAAAAAAGAATTAAATTTCTAAAAAGGATATCATTTTACAAGGGGAAGAACTATAGAAAAGATCAACTGGATTCAACCTGAGCTTCCTTAGGGCAATACCTTTTTCAAAGGTTCTACATAAATATTCTAGCACCTAGCCCAGCATTTGACAGACACATAGACCAATTACTTGACTAGTATGTGCGAGATGGAAGAACACATGCATGTACATGGACACACACACACACACACACACAACCTCCGTTTAAGTATCTGCAGATTAGCTGAATCAGGGGCACCTGGGTGGCTCAGTCGGTTAAGCATCTGCCTTCAGCTCAGGTCATGATCCCGGGGTCCTGGGATGGAGCCCTCCATCGGGCTCCTGGCTCAGCGGTGAGCCTGCTTCTCCCTCTGCCCCTCCTCCACTTGTGCTTTCTCTCTCTGACAAATAAATAAATAAATAAAACCTTAAAAAAAGAAGATTAGTGGAATCATTGTAGTCAGGAACTCTTGTTTACAATAAAGGCTTGTTGAAGCAATGCTATTCAAGAGAACTTTGTGCAATGATGGTAACGTTCTCTATCTGTGCTGCCCAATATGGTAGCCACTAGACCAAATAGCTTTGAATATTGGATATGTGGCTAGTGCAGGGAAATAACTAATAAATAATATTACATTTTATTTAATTAATTTAAATTTAAATAGCACATGTGGCTAGTATCAGACAATGAAGATTTGAAGGATCTGTTGAAATATATAAAAAACATACACATACACAGAATTTCACATGCCATTTCAAGAGATCCAGGGATCTTCTGTAGCCCATCCATGTGTCCTTACATCAAATACCTTTGAGGCTAATTGAAAGAATGAGAATAGGGGCGCCTGGGTGGCACAGAGGTTAAGCGCCTGCCTTCGGCTCAGGGCGTGATCCTGGCGTTATGGGATCTCTTCCGCTATGAGCCTGCTTCTTCCTCTCCCACTCCCCCTGCTTGTGTTCCCTCTCTCGCTGGCTGTCTCTACCTCTGTCGAATAAATAAATAAAATCTTAAAAAAAAAAAAAAGAATGAGAATAAGATAAACAGGACTAGAGAGAGAAAGAATACAGAACTAAAGAGCTGAGATGGAAAATGTTACCAACCAGAACCCCAGAAGGCAAGAGATAAAGTATGGAGATAGCCTCCCACCACAGAGAACATTTACTCACTGCATATTAACTGTTTAGTCTTCCCCACAGTGGGCTGTACACTGCAGACTATATACTCCCTAAGAGCAGGGACCACATCTATCTTATTCACCATTATATACAAAGAGCCCTGTATAAACCTAGCACACAGTTGGTACTCAAATGTTTGCTGAATGAATTTTACCAGGCATCTGATTCTTGCCTGTCCTGGGAAACAAGAGCTCCTGAGTTAAGGAGGGTCTCTGTGATAAGAGAAATTGGCTGGCTCATGAGAGATAGAGATGGAGTTTTCACAAAGTTGAGCAGATACTCAGATCCATGAAACTCTTGTCTCCCCCAGGTTGTTCCTATCCCTTCTAGTTTGGACTCTTTGGTGGTATATAAGCCATGCAAAGACTTCAGTAGTCAGTGACAGGGAGCCATACACAGAGGGCCAAATGTCTTCAAAGGCTTTCTCCTTGGATGTTTCCTCCTCTATTTCTCTACCTCTGGAATTTGCCTGCCTTCTCTCACATTGCCCCTCTACCTGTAATCCTTCTTTTATGTCTCTACTGGGCCAATTCTAACTCAATCTTAAATGCTTCTTCCTCTGGGAAACCTGTGCTGGTACTTCCAGACAGAATTATGCCTTATCTTCACTGTTTCCCTTCGTATTTTGCACATTTCATCACATGTGCTCTACCATGGCAGGGCCTAGTTATTTATTTTTGTATCCCAGCATTAAATAATGTTTGGCATATAATAGGGGGCCATCAACCAGTGTGGATCACTGAAAGAACATAAACTCAATTGTTTTTCCCCACCCACACCACCACTGCTTACTGTGTGCTGATCAAAGTCTACAGATTAGGTGTTAATGAGTCTGTCTCATTCACCCTGAAGAAGCCTGAAAACAAAAAGTCAGGGTTCTCTTTATGGGTACTCCAAAGAAATAGGAAATACATGACAGATATATAACAAAAGGAACAGAAAGGAGAAAGCTTCCACCTGAACCGAAGTCAAAAGGCTGACCAGGCAGAAACGCAGGACAAGAGACAAGCAGTAAGAACATCCTCAACATGGTAGAGGGAATTTATGAAAACCCCACAGCTAACATCATACAACTGTGAAAGACTGAAAACCTTCCCCCTAAGCCGTGAACAAGACAAAGACACCCACTTTCACTTCACTACTTCTATTCAACATTGTAGTGGAATCACAATGAAATATCCAGAGCAACTGGACAGAAAAAGAAATAAAAGGCATCCAGTTGGAAAAAGAAGTAGTAAAATTATCTCTAGTCTCAGATGACATGAAAGAAAATACACAAACCCACATACATTTTAAGAATCCACACACAAAAAATTAGTAAGCTAATAAATTCAGCAAAGTTTGCAGGATTAAAAAAATCAATGCAAAAATCAGTTGTAATTCTATACACTATCAATGAACAATCCAAACATAAAATTAAGAAAACAATTTATTTTATTATTTTGGGGTATTTTAAATAGTATCAAAAAGAATAAGATATGTGGGAATAAATTTAACCAAGGAGGTATAAGACTTGTGCACTAGAAATGACAAAACATTGCTGGAAGAAATTAAAGATCTAAAAAAAAAAGGAAAGACATCCCATTTTCATGAATTGTAAGACTTAATAATGTTAAGATGGTAATACTACCTAAAAATAATTTATAGGTTCGATGCGATCCCTATCAAATTCCTGTTAGCCTCACAGGCAACAAAAGCAAAAATAGACAAAGGGATAAATCAAACTTAGAAACTTTTGTGGATGAAAGGACATAATCAGGGGCGCCTGGGTGGCTCAGTCATTAAGCATCTACCTTCGGCTCAGGGCGTGATCCCAGCGTTATGGGATCGAGCCCCACATCAGGCTCCTCCACTATGAGCCTGCTTCTTCCTCTCCCACTCCCCCTGTTTGTGTTCCCTCTCTCGCTGGCTGTCTCTCTCTGTCAAATAAATAAATAAAATCTTTAAAAAACCAAACCAAAATAAAACAAAACAAAAAAAAACAAAGGACATAATAAAGAGAACAAAAGGTAACCTATGGAATGGGAGAAAATATTTGCAAATCATTTATCTGATAAGAGGTTAACACCCAGAATATGTAAAGAACTACAATTCAACAGCAAAAAAATCAAACAACCTGACTGAAAAATGCATAAAGGACTTGAATAGACGTTTCTCTAAATGACATACAAAAGGCCAACAAGCAAATGAAAACATGTTCAATTCACTAATCATCAGGGAAATGCAAACCAAAACCACAATGAAGTAACACCTCATATTCATAAAAAGAAAACCCAAAAAATAAAAAATAACAAGTGTTAGCAAGGATGTGGAGAAATTGGAACACTTCCGCATTATTAATAGGATTGTAAAATGGTGGAAATGGTATGGAAAACAGTATGGTGGTTCCTCAAAAAATTAAAAATAGAGGGGTGCCTGAGTGGTTCAGTCGGTTAAGTGTCCAACTCTTGGTTTCAGCTCAGGTCATTGATCTCAGGGTTGTGGTATTGAGCCCCATGTGGGGCTCTATGCTCAGTAGTCTGCTTCTCTCTCTCTCTCTCTCCCTCTGCCCCTCCCCCTACTCCTGCACCCTCTTGCTTTCTCTCTCTCAGATAAGTAAATAAATGTTTAAAAAAATTAAAAATAGTGGGGCACCTGGGTGGCTCAGTCGGTTGGGTGTCTGCCTTGGCTCAGGTCATGATCCTGGGGTCCTGGGATCGACCCTGGCATTGGGCTCCCTGCTCAGTGGAGAGCCTGCTTCTCCCTCTCCCTCTGACCCTCCCCCGCTCATGCGAGCGTTCACGCGCATTCTGTCTCTCTTGCTTGCAAATAAATAAATAAATCTTTAAAAAAAATGAAAACAGAAATACCATATGATCTAGCAATCCTATTTCCCTTTTTATACCCAAAAGAATTGAATGCAGGATCTAGCAATCCTATTTCTGGATATATACCCAAAAGAATTGAATGCAGTCTTAAAAAGATATTTGCACATCTATGTTCACAGGAACACAGGAGAAATAGCATAGGAGTTATTCATGATAGCCAAGAGGTGGAAGCAGCCCAAGTGCCCATCAGCAGATGAGTAGATAAACAAAATATGGTATGTTACTCAACCTTTAAAAGGAAGAGATCCCATCACAAGCTACAACATGGATGAACCTTGAGAACATTAAGTGAAATGAGCCAATTGCAAAAAGACAAGTACTGTATGATTCCACTTATAGAAGGTGTGGTCTTCATTCCTGTTCCTGGCAGAGCTCCTAAGACCCTAGGGATTCCCTAAGTGATGAGAGTGATGAAGGTATCTTTTGTTACTTATAACACACCCATTTCAACCACACTTCTGAGTTCGTTAATGCGGTGACTTTTGGAAAGCACTTAAGGATGGGGGATGATTGGCCAGGAGAAGCAACTCTGTTGATATGAGGATTGGAATTTTCAGCCCACTTACTAACATGGTGGGGGTTGTGGGTAGGGAACTGGATTAATTTAATAACCAGTGGCCAATGATTTAATCAATCGTGCCTAAGTAATGAACCACCCATAAAAATCCTAAATGACTAGGTTCAGAGAGCTTCTGGGTTGGTGACAAGAAGGCATTCACATGCCAGGGGATGGCACACCCCAAACCCTACAGGGTCAGAGACTTCTGTGCTCAGGACCCTTCAAGACTTTGCCCTATGTGTCTTGTCATCTAGCTGTGCATTCATATCCTTTAATATTCTTTTTCTTTCTTTTTTAAAGATTTTATTTATCCATTTGACAGAAAGAGTGAGAAAACACAAGCAGGGAGAGCAGCAGAGGGAGAGGGAGAAGCAGGCTCCCTGCCAAGCAGGACCCTGGGATCATGATCCAAGCCAAAGGCTGACACTTAACCAACTCAGCCACCCAGGCACCCCATATCCTTCAATATTCTTTGTAATAAACCAATAATCTAGTAAGTAAACTGTTCTTAAGTTCTGTGAGCCATTCTAGTAAATAACTGAACCCAAGGAGGGGGTTGTGGGAACCTGATTTCTGGTTGGTCAGAAGCACAGGTGACAACCTGGACCTGCAATGGGCATCTGACGTGGAGCAGTCTTGTGGGACTGAGCTCTTAACCTGTGGGATCTGATGCTATCTCTAGGTAGACAGTGTCAGAATTGAGTTAAACTGTAGGACACCCAGCTGGCGTTGGGAGAATTGCTTGGTGTGGGGAAATTCCCCACACATTTGAAGTACAGCGTATTTTGTGAATAGTAAGTAAAGGAAAACAATTTTTTTTTCCGGTATCTAAAACAGTCAAACACATAGAAGCAGAGAGTAGGGGGGCAGGGGGAAATAGGAAATTGTTATTCAATGTATATAAAGTTTTAGTAATGTGAGTTCTAGAGATCTGCGGTACAACATTGCGCCTATAGTTAACTGTACAGTACTGTACACGTAGAAATTTGTTAAGGGGTAGATCTCATGTTGTGTTCTTACTGCAATAAAAAAAAAGAAATTAAAACTTGTTAATCAGGGGCGCCTGGGTGGCACAGCGGTTAAGCGTCTGCCTTCGGCTCAGGGCGTGATCCCAGCGTTATGGGATCGAGCCCCACATCAGGCTCCTCCGCTATGAGCCTGCTTCTTCCTCTCCCACTCCCCCTGCTTGTGTTCCCTCTCTCGCTGGCTGTCTCTATCTCTGTCAAATAAATAAATAAAATCTTAAAAAAAAAAAAAAACTTGTTAATCAAAGGAAGGATACATGGTATCAATAAAATGTATAGACAGCTTACAAAATAGGAGAAAATCTTTGAAAATCATGTATCTGATAAGGGTCTTCTATCCAGAATATGTGAAGAACTCTTATAACTCAACAACAAAACACAAACAGCCCAATTTAAAAATGGGCAAAAGACTTGAATAGACATTTCTCCAAAGATATATAAATGGCCAGGAAGCACATGCAAACATGCTCAGAGATGCTGAACAGGGAAACGCAAATCAAAACCACACTGCAAGAACACTTCACTCCCACTAGGCTAATTATAATCAGAACAATGAAAAATAACAAGTATTGGTGAGGATATGGGGAAACTGAAACCCTTGTGCATTGCCAGGGGGAATGTAAAATGGCTCAGCCACTGTGGAAAACAGTTTGGTGAGTCTTCAAAAAGTTAAAAATAGAATTACCATATGACCCAGCAGTTCCGCTCCTTAGTATACCTGAAAGAAGTGGAAACATAGGGGTGCCTGGGTGGCTCAGTCATTAAGTGTCTGCCTTTGGCTCAGGTCATGATCCCAGGATCCTGGAATTAAGCCCTGCGCCGGGCTCCCTGCTCAGTGGGAAGCCTGCTTCTCCTTCTCTCACTCCCCCTGCTTATGTTCCCTCTCACGGTCTCTTTCTCTGTCAAATAAATAAAATCTTGAAAAAAAAAAAAAGAACTGAGAACAATCCCATACCCATTGAAAGTCTCTAATAAAAATCTTAAAAAAAGAAAAAGAAAAAGGAATGAAGTACTGATACATGCTATAAATTGGACAGACCTTAAAAACATTATGCTAAGCAAAAGAAGACAGACATATACTGTATGATTCGATTTATATGAAAAGTCCAGAATAGGCAAATTCATAGAGACAGAAAGTAGATTAATGGTCACTAGAGCTAGGAGAAAGGGGATCCGAAGAGTGACTGTTTAATGGGTATGGGTTTCCTTTGGGTGATGGAAATGTTTTCAAACTAGACAAGAGGTGATATTGCACAACCGTGTGAATGTACTAAATGTCACTAAACTGTGTATCTTAAGACGGCTAATTGTACATTACGTGAATTTTACCTCGATTTAAAAAAAAATTAAGAAAACCAGACATACAAGGTGTCAGAAAAAGGGATATATTTACAAACCAACAAGTTCCCTAACTCTAGCTAGAGGGAGAGGAAAGGAGGAGGTAGAGAGTATAAGGAGATCCTAAGAGCCCAAGCTCACTCCTGTAGAAACCCTGAGTACCAGCCCATGAGGTCAGCTCCTACTCCATGGCCCATTCCTCTTCCAACTCAAGCATCAATCCCTCCACTGGCCATAGCCCTCAGTCTTCTTGCCAGTCATCCTGTGCCCAGGTAGGCATGGGTGAAAAGTACTCAAACCCTGGCCCTTTATAGCGCAGAGCATGCAAGAACATCACAAGGTCCTGGGGCAAGGGGTCCTGTCGCACCAGCCGGCACTCTGCACAGAGGGGGGTCTATCTCTTGAGTCACAACATCCGTTTCAGCTGTCTTCTCTGGTGCCAAGGCCATCGTGTCCAGATTCTGAGGAGCTGCCTCGACTGCTCCATCCATCTTCTGGGCAGATGTAGCCAACTCTTCTAGGTGGTCCTTGCCCAGCTCTGAGGAGGGAGCTGTAGAGTCTATGAGTCCTGGGGACAGATCGCCCTCACAGAGATCTAGCACATCCAGGCTCTGTTTGGCCTGGTGCTCTGCCACAAGGTCCCGAAGCACTTCCTCATCTGTCTTGGGAATATGGCCGCCCCGGCCCCGGGAGGGGCCCCATGCAACTGAGTTGTAGATGGGGTCATTGAGGATGGGATGGCCCAGGAACTGGAGGTGGACTCGGATCTGGTGAGTGCGGCCTGTGAGTGGCCGGCACCGTACCACACTGGAGTGTCCATTGTAGCTCAGTCTCTGGAACACTGTCTCACAGGGCTTGCCCCGAGCATCTACGCGGCACACCCCTACCTTGTAAGATACCACCAAGATGGGCTCCTTGCAGATCACTTCCTCAGTGGGGAACTCCCCCTCCACCCGGCACACGTACTCCTTCTCCAGCTACATAGGAGGAAAGAGGGAGAAAGTCAGCACGAAGCCTAAACTCATGAAGTTCAGATCCAATACAGTGGTGAGAAATGCATCAGTGTCAGACGGAAGAGGATTCAAACCCCAGCTCCACCATTTGCCTGCTGTATGATTCTGGGTACAACAGTTTGCCTCTTTAAATTCCATTAACTTGTCTAGAAAATATTAAGATTAGAAAAGCATTTACCTCACAGGACTGTTATAAGGATTCAGTAAGTTACACTCTAATGTACTTGGTACTGAGCCTGGTACACAGTAAACACTCACTAAATGTATCACAGTCAGACCCAGAGTTACAAGTCACTACATTTAACTCTTCTACCCAAGCCTCTTCCAACTTCATCCAGAATCTTTCTACCAAGTAGGCTCTCCCCACAATCTTAGAAATCTTAGTCATAAAAAACCAAACAAAACCAATAAACACCTTGGTCAGCCTGTCAGCACTTTAAAACTTCAAACTATCAAGAGACCCAGTGTACAAGCCACCTCTAAAGATCTTTTGAAACATAAGAGATAACAACCTGTCTTTCGCATTTTCAGTGTTGACCTTCCTGAGGATAGGAAGCTTGGCAAGATAACATGAAGGCCCACTTCACTAGAACTCAGTGACACACTTTTGATACAGAGCCCAGGAAGTGGCATGCAGGGGACAAAAGCCCAGCTCACCTGCCGGTCTCGAACCTGCTCATGAATTCTCTCCGAGACAGCCGCTGTCTTGGCAAACATGAGGACCCCGGAGGTAAGGCGGTCAAGCCGATGTAATGGGTGTAGCTCCTTGAGTTGGTGCTCCTTGCCCAGGATGAAGATGACAGTGTTGTGTCGGAAGCGGCCACAAGGGTGGACAGGAATGGAAGATGGCTTGTCTACAACCACCACATCCTCATTCTCAGCTAGCAGGCGGACGGGCTCTGCTGTGACTGGTGGCTCGTGCCTGTGCACTCTGTTCCTCAAGAAGTCATTGTCCTGCAAATGACACAGGCAACTCATCAGACCAGAGACAAGCGATCTGTATGAACTTCACACAGCTTCCTGTTCCTTACTGACACAGAATGGTCACAGTACATCCTTAAGCAGAAAATACAGCACGCACAGTGTATTCATTTTGTAAAAATACAGACACACAGGCAGAGAGCAGGCTTTGAAAAAGTACTAGAAGGACATACACAAAAATGTCTTGGTGGTATTTCTGGGTGGTGGGATTACAAAAGTGTTTTGGTTTTATTTGTATTTTCTCTACAATAAAATTATATTTAAAAGGTAAGTTTTCTGGGGTGCCTGGGTAGCTCAGTTGGTTGAGCGTCCAGCTCTCGATTTCTGCCAGGGTCATGATCTCAGGGTGGTGGGTTCGAGCCCCACCTTGGGCTCCCTACTGGGAGGGGAGTCTACTTGGGCTTCTCTCCCTCTCCCTCTGCCCCTCCCCCTGCTCTCTGTCTCTAAATAAATAAATAGCTTTTTAAAAAATAAAAATAAATAAAAGGTAAAGTTTTCTAAAATGGAGGGGGGGAGCTCCATAAAATCATCACTAATTGTGACCTTGAACAAATAACACCAAGCTGTTAAGTCCAGACATCTGGTCTCTAGACTTGGATTTGCCACAGGCTCACTGCATGTCACTTAACTTCTCTGGGCCTCAGTTTCCTCATCTGTAAAATGTGAGGATTAGGCCATACCTGCACTTCTCAAAATTGGGATGAGAGAGGGGATTCAAACCACTCATTCCCCACCTGCTAAAATCACCTTGTCTCCCCTCACAAAAGAGCGTTACTGACAGGGGTGTCTGGTAACTCTTAGCTGTGAGAATTTTAAAGGGTCAAAGCACTGGGCTAGGCAATTCTAGTCTCTATACCCGACATTTCACAATTCTATCATATCAGGATCTATGATAAATAATTTAAGTAGTAGTTACAAGAACACAGGCTTTGGAGGTGACACTGTTGCAAGTACTTACCTCTCTGAAGTTTACCTTAGTTTTGTTTCGTCACAGGTAAAATGAGGTGGCAATACCTACCCCACAAGGCTGTCGTTAGCATTTAATGTGAAGTACATAAAATGCTTACCTCTGTGCCAGCACACAGTAAGGAGACATGAACAACAGGCTGTATTACTACTATTTGCACAGAGATCTACAACGCAACATAGCGATCAGTGCCAGCGCACAAAAGGAGCTTTAAGAATTCCAACTTCTGGAAACAAGGAACCCGCCCAGATGGAGGGGATATATGGGCCGAGTTGTGAAGCAGAGACTACTTTTGCGGCGACGGGATAAGAGAAGTGGGCTAGAAGAGTGTTCCGAGTGAAAGCGAAAACGCCTCCGAATTACCCCGATTTTACTCCAGTACCTATGCCCTATTAACTCTGAAAAGACCCCTGCCCCCTTTGCTCGCCCGCTTCCGGCCGGACCCATGAGGACTCCACCTTGAGCACAATGCTGAGGTCCTGCACCGGCTCCTCGTTGAGATGCAGGCGCCCCTCCCGGACTGCGGCCTCATAGTAGGCCAAGGGCTGGGCTCGGAATTCGGTGCTGAAGACGTGCAGCAAGCTGTGCCCCACCCAGCGGCCTTTACAGTAGGTCCGGAAGTCGAAGTAATAAGGCCGCACTTTGCGCAGGCCGCCTTCGAAGTAGTAGCTGGTCTCTGCAAAGTGCTCATCGCCGAAGCTCACCCCTGCCCGCCGCTTCTTCGGGGGTGGCACGACGCGCTCCCTGGCGGCGTCCCGTCGCTTCTTACGCTTGCCTGGGCCCGAAGCTGCAACCGGGGCCCGCTCCTCGCTCAGTGGGGTCTGCTTCCCGTCCTCCCGGGCCGGCTCCGGGCTCCCGGAGGGCCGCTCACCCCTCGCGTCGCCACTAGCGTCTCCGTTTTGTTGAGCCGGAGCCTTCAGCCCGGTCGCTGCCTCGGCCCCAGTCACGAGTGTTTCCGCCATCGAACCCCAACAACTACCCCAAATCCTGGCAGCGCTGAGGCGCCGGAGGTTGAGGTACCCTTGCAGAAGAACTGGGAGCCACGGGCGGCCGCCGAGCCACATGACAACCCGATCCCAGATCCTGGGTCGCGGTGTGAGGACGTCACCGGGCAGCAGCCAATCAGCGAGGCCCAGTGTGGAGGCGGGGACTGAGAAGAGATGGAGTGACGGAGGGAGTTGAATGAGTGGAGTTGGATCTGTTGAGTTGCAGGTGAGAGGCAGTGAGAGTGAATATGGGAGTTCAGTGGAGAGGCTGTGGGAATGACTCATCAAAAGTGTAGATTCCATGTAGATATGTTCAAAGCCCCTCGGGTCTGGAAAAACGAAAGGAGCTTTATTCAAAACAAGTCAGAATGAGGATTGCTAAACTCTTGACTATACTAAGAGGCACTATGTTGTATACTTTAAAGGGTGAGTATTATAGTATGTGACTTATAACTCAATAAAGCTGTTATATATACATCTAAACACACACGCACACCCCAGAAGCAATGTCTTCACACCTGTCCTTCCTGAGAAGGATTAGAAAGCTCCCGTTTGCCTTTCATATGCTCCTGTCCCATTAAAACCGCAAGTGGGTCAGAAGATGTATTTCGTCAGCGTTCTTAAATTCAAAATACGAAATCAACTCTGGTTAACTTCATCAGAGAGGCAATTATTGAAAGGATATTAGTGCGTCATAGAATACAGAGAGCTGGAGAACAGGCTCAGAAACAGAGACAAATCAAGAGAAGACAAGGCCTCTGAAAAACAGCTATATGACAAAAGGGTGAATTGTATGGAATGTGAATTCTATTTCAATAAAGTTTTTTTTTTAAAAAAGAATGTTTTTCCTACTGTGTCTGAAGTGCAGACAGGGAATGAGATATTGGAATGTTCTAGAGAGGACGTCCTTGTGGGATTGTATAAAGCCCTGCTACTCAAAATGCGGTCTTTGGATCAGCAACATGGGAAACACCTAGCAACTTGTTGGAACTGCAGAATCTTGTTCCTTCTTTCCTCCTGACCTACTGAATGAGAATCTGTATTTTAACAATATCTTCAGATGGTATGTCTGCATATTAACATTTGAGACTCACTGGTATAGACCATGTAGAGTAGACATTTGTCATATTTTTTGGATATCCAGCATCTTCTCAACACTCTTCTTTTGTGTGAGGAATTTCCCACATTATAAGATGTGGAAACTGCAAACTGGCCTTCCCAGATTCCCTTGCAGCTTGGGCATTCATCACCTGGGCTCCATTGATCAGTCAGGGCCTTTAGTTCAGAGGCACACAGCAGAGGAAGCAGGCACAGTGTAGAGCCCATGTGGGACAAGATAGAATTGGAAACATCTGATTCGAAGGGCTAACAGTAGGGGAGATTCTTGTGTCCAGTGGTCAGTCAGCAATGCCAGCTGCAGTATCTATGTTCATTGGGGTATTCCCTGAGCAGTTCCTTGGTAAGGTTTAGACACTGTTCCTGGCTGTATAGACCTGAAACATGACTCTCTGGCCCATCTTGAGATTCTGTGAACTACTTAGTGTCCTTTAATCCTGTCTGTACAATGGAGTAAACATTAGTCACATGTGGCTATTTAAATTTAAATTAAGTAAAATGAAAGAAAAATTAAAATTCAGTTCTTAA